>NC_064624.1:32977012-33295405 GCF_023898315.1 Schistocerca nitens | reverse complement strand
GCTCAAAGCACAAACTCTTAGAAGATTCACTATTTTTGTACTTCAGTCGGCATTGTGCCTTTTGTATTTAATCCCGATGCAATTTCTGTGTTTCATGGTCAATGTGAAGGTCCAAGGGATACAATAAACCTGCACTGGTGCATAGGAAGCTAATACTGGTCTCCCAGGAGCCACTCAAAGCACAAACACTTAGAAGATTCACTCTTCTTGTACTTCAGTCGGCATTCTGCTTTCGTATTCAATCCCGATACAATTTCTGTGTTTCATGGTCAATGTGAAGGTCCAAGGGATACAGTAAACCTGCACTGGTGCATCGGAAGGTAATACTGGTCACCCAGGAGCCGCTCAAAGCACAAACTCTTAGAAAAATCACTCTTCTTGTACTTCAATCGGCATTGTGCCTTTTGTATCTAATCCCGATGCAATTTCTGTGTTTCATTGTCAATGTGAAGGTCCTGGGGATACAATAAACCTGCACTGGTGCATCGGAAGCTAATATTGGTCTCCCAGGAGCCGCTCAAAGCACAAACTCTTAGAAGATTCACTATCCTTGTACTTCAGTCGGCATTGTGCCTTTTGTATTTAATCCCGATGCAATTTCTGTGTTTCATGGTCAATGTGAAGGTCCAAGGGATACAATAAAGCTGCACTCGTGCATCGGAAGCTAATACTGATCTCCCAGGAGCCGCTCAAAGCACAAACTCTTGGAAGATTCACTCTTCTTATAATTCAGTCGGCAGTGTGCTTTTGTATTCAATCCCGATACAATTTCTGTGTTTCATGGTCAATGTGAAGGTGCAAGGGATACAGTAAACCTGCACTGGTGCATCGGAAGGTAATCCTGGTCTCCCAGGAGCCGCTAAAAGCACAAACTCTTAGAAGATTCACTCTTCTTGTACTTCAGTCGGCATTGTGCTTTATGTATTTAATCCCGATGCAATTTCTGTGTTTCATCGTCAATGTGAAGGTCCAAGGGATACAGTAAACTTGCGCTGGTGCATCGGAATCTAATACTGGTCTCCCAGGAGCCGCTCAAAGCACAATCTCTTAGAAGATTCACTCTTCTTTTACTTCAGTCGGCATTGTGCCTTTTGTATTTAATCCCGATGCAATTTCTGTGTTTCATGGTCAATGTGAAGGTCCAAGGGATACGGTAAACCTGCACTGGTGCATCGGAATCTAATACTGGTCTCCCAGGAGCCGCTCAAAGCACAAACTCTTCGAAGATTCACTCTTCTTGTACTTATGTCGGCATTGTGCCTTTTGTATTTAATCCCGATGCAATTTCTGTGTTTCATGGTCAATGTGAAGGTCAAGGGATACAATAAACCTGCACTGGTGCATCGGAAGCTAATACTGGTCTCCCATGAGCCGCTCAAAGCACAACCTCTTAGAAGATTCACTCTTCTTGTACTTCAGTCGGCATTGTGCCTTTTGTACTTAATCCCGATGCAATTTCTGTGTTTCATGGTCAATGTGAAGGTCCAAGGGATACAGTAAACCTGCACTGGTGCATCGGAATCTAATACTGGTCTCCCAGGAGCCGCTCAAAGCACAAACTCTTAGAAGCTTCACTCTTCTTGTCCTTCAGTCGGCATTGTGCCTTTTGTATTTAATCCCGGTGCCATTTCTGTGTTTCATGGTCAATGTGAAGGTCCAAGGGATACAATAAACCTGCACTGGTGCATCGGAAGCTAATACTGGTCTCCCAGGAGCCGCTCAAAGCACAAACTCTTAGAAGATTCACTATTCTTGTACTTAAGTCGGCATTGTGCCTTTTGTATTTAATCCCGATGCAATTTCTGTGTTTCATGGTCAATGTGAAGGTCCAAGGGATACAATAAACCTGCACTGGTGCATAGGAAGCTAATACTGGTCTCCCAGGAGCCGCTCAAAGCACAAACACTTAGAAGATTCACTCTTCTTGTACTATAGTCGGCATTCTGCTTTCGTATTCAATCCCGATACAATTTCTGTGTTTCATGGTCAATGTGAAGGTCCAAGGGATACAGTAAACCTGCACTGGTGCATCGGAAGGTAATACTGGTCACCCAGGAGCCGCTCAAAGCACAAACTCTTAGAAAAATCACTCTTCTTGTACTTCAATCGGCATTGTGCCTTTTGTATCTAATCCCGATGCAATTTCTGTGTTTCATTGTCAATGTGAAGGTCCTAGGGATACAATCAACCTGCACTGGTGCATCGGAAGCTAATACTGGTCTCCCAGGAGCCGCTCAAAGCACAAACTCTTAGAAGATTCACTATTCTTGTACTTCAGTCGGCATTGTGCCTTTTGTATGTAATCCCGATGCAATTTCTGTGTTTCATGGTCAATGTGAAGGTCCAAGGGATACAATAAAGCTGCACTCGTGCATCGGAAGCTAATACTGGTCTCCCAGGAGCCGCTCAAAGCACAAACTCTTGGAAGATTCACTCTTCTTATAATTCAGTCGGCAGTGTGCTTTTGTATTCAATCCTGATACAATTTCTGTGTTTCATGGTCAATGTGAAGGTGCAAGGGATACAGTAAACCAGCACTGGTGCATCGGAAGGTAATACTGGTCTCCCAGGAGCCGCTAAAATCACAAACTCTTAGAAGATTCACTCTTCTTGTACTTCAGTCGGCATTGTGCTTTATGTATTTAATCCCGATGCAATTTCTGTGTTTCATCGTCAATGTGAAGGTCCTAGGGATACAGTAAACTTGCGCTGGTGCATCGGAATCTAATACTGGTCTCCCAGGAGCCGCTCAAAGCACAAACTCTTACAAGATTCACTCTTCTAGTACTTCAGTCGGCATTGTGCCTTTTGTATTTAATCCCGATGCAATTTCTGTGTTTCAGGGTCAATGCGAAGGTCGTTAGGTTGAAGTAAACCTGCACTGGTGCATCGGAAGCTAGTACTGGTCTCCCAGGAGCCGCTCAAAGCACAAACTCTTAGAAGATTCACTCTTCTTGTACTTGAGTCGACATTGTGCATTTTGTATTTAATCCCGATGCAAATTCTGTGTTTCATGGTCAATGTGAAGGTCCAAGGGATACAATAAACCTGCACTGGTGCATCGGAATCTAATACTGGTCTCCCAGGAGCCGCTGAAAGCACAATCTCTTAGAAGATTCACTCTTCTTTTGCTTCAGTCGGCATTGTGCCTTTTGTATTTAATCCCGATGCAATTTCTGTGTTTCATGGTCAATGTGAAGGTCCAAGGGATACAGTAAACCTGCACTGGTGCATCGGAATCTAATACTGGTCTCCCAGGAGCCGCTCAAGGCACAAACTCATCGAAGATTCACTCTTCTTGTACTTATGTCGGCATTGTGCCTTTTGTATTTAATCCCGATGCAATTTCTGTGTTTCATGGTCAATGTGAAGGTCAAGGGATACAATAAACCTGCACTGGTGCATCGGAAGCTAATACTGGTCTCCCATGAGCCGCTCAGAGCACAAACTCTTAGAAGATTCACTCTTCTTGTACTTCAGTCGGCATTGTGCCTTTTGTACTTAATCCCGATGCAATTTCTGTGTTTCATGGTCAATGTGAAGGTCCAAGGGATACAGTAAACCTGCACTGGTGCATCGGAATCTAATACTGGTCTCCCAGGAGCCGCTCAAAGCACAAACTGTTAAAGATTCACTCTTCTTGTCCTTCAGTCGGGATTGTGCCTTTTGTATTTAATCCCGGTGCCATTTCTGTGTTTCATGGTCAATGTGAAGGTCCAAGGGATACAATAAACCTGCACTGGTGCATCGGAAGCTAATACTGGTCTCCCAGGAGCCGCTCAAAGCACAAACTCTTAGAAGATTCACTCTTCTTGTACTTCAGTCGGCATTGTGCATTTTGTATTTAATCCCGATGCAATTTCTGTGTTTCATTGTCAATGTGAAGGTCCAAGGGATACAATAAAAATGCACTGGTGCATCGGAAGCTAATACTGGTCTCCCAGGAGCCGCTCAAAGCACAAACTCTTAGAAAATTCACTCTTCTTGTACTTCAGTCGTCATTGTGCATTTTGTATTTATTCCCGATGCAATTTCTGTGTTTCATGTTCAATGTGAAGGTCCAAGGGATACAATAAACCTGCACTGGTGCATCGGAAGCTAATACTGGTCTCCCAGGAGCCGCTCAAAGCACAAACTCTTAGAAGATTCACTGTTCTTGTACTTCAGTCGGCATTGTGCGTTTTGTTTTCAATCCCGATTCAATTTCTGTGTTTCATGGTCAATGTGAAGGTCCAAGGGATACAGTAAACCTGCACTGGCTCATCGGAAGCTAATACTGGTCTCCCAGGAGCCGCTCAAATCACAAACTCTTAGAAAATTCATTCTTCTTGTACTTAAGCCTGCATTGTGCCTTTTGTATTTAATCCCGATGCAATTTCTGTGTTTCATGGTCAATGTGAATGTCCAAGGGATACAATAAACCTGCACTGGTGCATCGGAAGCTAATACTGGTCTCCCAGGAGCCGCTCAAAGCACAAACTCTTAGAAGATTCACTCTTCTTGTACTTCAGTCGGCATTGTGCCTTTTGTATTTAATCCCGATGCAATTTCTGTGTTTCATGGTCAATGTGAAGGTCCAAGGGATACAATAAACCTACACTGGAGTATCGGAAGGTAATACTGGTCTCCCAGGAGCCGCTCAAAGCACAAACTCTTAGAAGATGCACTCTTCTTGTACTTAAGTCGGCATTGTGCCTTTTGTATTCAATCCCGATGCAATTTCTGTGTTTCATGGTCAATGTGAGGGTCCAAGGGTTGAAGTAAACCTGCACTGGTGCATCGGAAGCTAATACTGGTCTCCCAGGAGCCGCTCAAAGCACAAACTCTTAGAAAATTCACTCTTCTTGTACTTCAGTCGTCATTGTGCATTTTGTATTTATTCCCGATGCAATTTCTGTGTTTCATGTTCAATGTGAAGGTCCAAGGGATACAATAAACCTGCACTGGTGCATCGGAAGCTAATACTGGTCTCCCAGGAGCCGCTCAAAGCACAAACTCTTAGAAGATCCACTCTTCTTGTACTTAAGCCGGCATTGTGCATTTTGTATTTAATCTCGATGCAAATTCTGTGTTTCATGGTCAATGTGAAGGTCCAAGGGATACAATAAACCTGTACTGGTGCATCCTAAGCTAATACTGGTCTCCCAGGAGCTGCTCAAAGCACAAACTCATAGAAGATTCACTCTTCTTGTACTTCAGTCGGCATTGTGCCTTTTGTATTTAATCCCGATGCAATTTCTGTGTTTCGTGGTCAATGGGAAGGTCCAAGGGATACAATAAACCTGCACTGGTGCATCGGAAGCTAATACTGGTCTCCCAGGAGCCGCTCAAAGCACAAACTCTTAGAAGATTCACTCATCTTGTACTTAAGTCGGCATTGTGCCTTTTGTATTTAATCCCGATGCAATTTCTGTGTTTCATGGTCAATGTGAAGGTCCAAGGGATACAATAAACCTGCACTGTTGCATCGGAAGCTAATACTCGTCTCCCAGGAGCCGCTCAAATCACAAACTCTTAGAAGATTCACTATTCTTGTACTTCAGTCGGCATTGTGCCTTTTGTATTTAATCCCGATGCAATTTCTGTGTTTCATGGTCAATGTGAAGGTCCAAGGGATACAATAAACCGGCACTGGTGCATCGGAAGCTAATACTGGTCTCCCAGGAGCCACTCAAAGCACAAACACTTAGAAGATTCACTCTTCTTGTACTTCAGTCGGCATTCTGATTTCGTATTCAATCCCGATACAATTTCTGTGTTTCATGGTCAATGTGAAGGTCCAAGGGATACAGTAAACCTGCACTGGTGCATCGGAAGGTAATACTGGTCACCCAGGAGCCGCTCAAAGCACAAACTCTTAGAAAAATCACTCTTCTTGTACTTCAATCGGCATTGTGCCTTTTGTATCTAATCCCGATGCAATTTCTGTGTTTCATTGTCAATGTGAAGGTCCTAGGGATACAATAAACCTGCACTGGTGCATCGGAAGCTAATATTGGTCTCCCAGGAGCCGCTCAAAGCACAAACTCTTAGAAGATTCACTATTCTTGTACTTCAGTCGGCATTGTGCCTTTTGTATTTAATCCCGATGCAATTTCTGTGTTTCATGGTCAATGTGAAGGTCCAAGGGATACAATAAAGCTGCACTCGTGCATCGGAAGCTAATACTGGTCTCCCAGGAGCCGCTCAAAGCACAAACTCTTGGAAGATTCACTCTTCTTATAATTCAGTCGGCAGTGTGCTTTTGTATTCAATCCCGATACAATTTCTGTGTTTCATGGTCAATGTGAAGGTGCAAGGGATACAGTAAACCTGCACTGGTGCATCGGAAGGTAATCCTGGTCTCCCAGGAGCCGCTAAAAGCACAAACTCTTAGAAGATTCACTCTTCTTGTACTTCAGTCGGCATTGTGCTTTATGTATTTAATCCCGATGCAATTTCTGTGTTTCATCGTCAATGTGAAGGTCCAAGGGATACAGTAAACTTGCGCTGGTGCATCGGAATCTAATACTGGTCTCCCAGGAGCCGCTCAAAGCACAATCTCTTAGAAGATTCACTCTTCTTTTACTTCAGTCGGCATTGTGCCTTTTGTATTTAATCCCGAAGCAATTTCTATGTTTCATGGTCAATGTGAAGGTCCAAGGGATACGGTTAACCTGCACTGGTGCATCGGAATCTAATACTGGTCTCCCAGGAGCCGCTAAAAGCACAAACTCTTAGAAGATTCACTCTTCTTGTACTTATGTCGGCATTGTGCCTTTTGTATTTAATCCCCATGCAATTTCTGTGTTTCATGGTCAATGTGAAGGTCAAGGGATACAATAAACCTGCACTGGTTCATCGGAAGCTAATACTGGTCTCCCATGAGCCGCTCAAAGCACAACCTCTTAGAAGATTCACTCTTCTTGTACTTCAGTCGGGATTGTGCCTTTTGTACTTAATCCCGATGCAATTTCTGTGTTTCATGGTCAATGTGAAGGTCCAAGGGATACAGTAAACCTACACTGGAGTATCGGAAGGTAATACTGGTCTCCCAGGAGCCGCTCAAAGCACAAACTCTTAGAAGATGCACTCTTCTTGTACTTAAGTCGGCATTGTGCCTTTTGTATTCAATCCCGATGCAATTTCTGTGTTTCATGGTCAATGTGAGGGTCCAAGGGTTGAAGTAAACCTGCACTGGTGCATCGGAAGCTAATACTGGTCTCCCAGGAGCTGCTCAAAGCACAAACTCTTAGAAGATCCACTCTTCTTGTACTTAAGCCGGCATTGTGCATCTTGTATTTAATTTCGATGCAAATTCTGTGTTTCATGGTCAATGTGAAGGTCCAAGGGATACAATAAACCTGTACTGGAGCATCCTAAGCTAATACTGGTCTCCCAGGAGCTGCTCAAAGCACAAACTCATAGAAGATTCACTCTTCTTGTACTTCAGTCGGCATTGTGCCTTTTGTATTTAATCCCGATGCAATTTCTGTGTTTCGTGGTCAATGGGAAGGTCCAAGGGATACAATAAACCTGCACTGGTGCATCGGAAGCTAATACTGGTCTCCCAGGAGCCGCTCAAAGCACAAACTCTTAGAAGATTCACTCTTCTTGTACTTAAGTCGGCATTGTGCCTTTTGTATTTAATCCCGATGCAATTTCTGTGTTTCATGGTCAATGTGAAGGTCCAAGGGATACAATAAACCTGCACTGTTGCATCGGAAGCTAATACTCGTCTCCCAGGAGCCGCTCAAATCACAAACTCTTAGAAGATTCACTATTCTTGTACTTCTGTCGGCATTGTGCCTTTTGTATTTTATCCCGATGCAATTTCTGTGTTTCATGGTCAATGTGAAGGTCCAAGGGATACAATAAACCTGCACTGGTGCATAGGAAGCTAATACTGGTCTCCCAGGAGCCACTCAAAGCACAAACACTTAGAAGATTCACTCTTCTTGTACTTCAGTCGGCATTCTGATTTCGTATTCAATCCCGATACAATTTCTGTGTTTCATGGTCAATGTGAAGGTCCAAGGGATACAGTAAACCTGCACTGGTGCATCGGAAGGTAATACTGGTCACCCAGGAGCCGCTCAAAGCACAAACTCTTAGAAAAATCACTCTTCTTGTACTTCAATCGGCATTGTGCCTTTTGTATCTAATCCCGATGCAATTTCTGTGTTTCATTGTCAATGTGAAGGTCCTAGGGATACAATAAACCTGCACTGGTGCATCGGAAGCTAATATTGGTCTCCCAGGAGCCGCTCAAAGCACAAACTCTTAGAAGATTCACTATTCTTGTACTTCAGTCGGCATTGTGCCTTTTGTATTTAATCCCGATGCTATTTCTGTGTTTCATGGTCAATGTGAAGGTCCAAGGGATACAATAAAGCTGCACTCGTGCATCGGAAGCTAATACTGGTCTCCCAGGAGCCGCTCAAAGCACAAACTCTTGGAAGATTCACTCTTCTTATAATTCAGTCGGCAGTGTGCTTTTGTATTCAATCCCGATACAATTTCTGTGTTTCATGGTCAATGTGAAGGTGCAAGGGATACAGTAAACCTGCACTGGTGCATCGGAAGGTAATTCCTGGTCTCCCAGGAGCCGCTAAAAGCACAAACTCTTAGAAGATTCACTCTTCTTGTACTTTAGTCGGCATTGTGCTTTATGTATTTAATCCCGATGCAATTTCTGTGTTTCATCGTCAATGTGAAGGTCCAAGGGATACAGTAAACTTGCGCTGGTGCATCGGAATCTAATACTGGTCTCCCAGGAGCCGCTCAAAGCACAATCTCTTAGAAGATTCACTCTTCTTTTACTTCAGTCGGCATTGTGCATTTTGTATTTAATCCCGATGCAATTTCTATGTTTCATGGTCAATGTGAAGGTCCAAGGGATACGGTAAACCTGCACTGGTGCATCGGAATCTAATACTGGTCTCCCAGGAGCCGCTCAAAGCACAAACTCTTCGAAGATTCACTCTTCTTGTACTTATGTCGGCATTGTGCATTTTGTATTTAATCCCGATGCAATTTCTGTGTTTCATGGTCAATGTGAAGGTCAAGGGATACAATAAACCTGCACTGGTTCATCGGAAGCTAATACTGGTCTCCCATGAGCCGCTCAAAGCACAACCTCTTAGAAGATTCACTCTTCTTGTACTTCAGTCGGCATTGTGCCTTTTGTACTTAATCCCGATGCAATTTCTGTGTTACATGGTCAATGTGAAGGTCCAAGGGATACAGTAAACCTGCACTGGTGCATCGGAATCTAATACTGGTCTCCCAGGAGCCGCTCAAAGCACAAACTCTTAGAAGCTTCACTCTTCTTGTCCTTCAGTCGGCATTGTGCCTTTTGTATTTAATCCCGGTGCCATTTCTGTGTTTCATGGTCAATGTGAAGGTCCAAGGGATACAATAAACCTGCACTGGTGCATCGGAAGCTAATACTGGTCTCCCAGGAGCCGCTCAAAGCACAAACTCTTAGAAGATTCACTCTTCTTGTACTTCAGTCGGCATTGTGCCTTTTGTATTTAATCCCGATGCAATTTCTGTGTTTCATTGTCAATGTGAAGGTCCAAGGGATACAATAAAAATGCACTGGTGCATCGGTAGCTAATACTGGTCTCCCAGGAGCCGCTCAAAGCACAAACTCTTAGAAAATTCACTCTTCTTGTACTTCAGTCGGCGTTGTGCATTTTGTATTTATTCCCGATGCAATTTCTGTGTTTCATGTTCAATGTGAAGGTCCAAGGGATACAATAAACCTGCACTGGTGCATCGGAAGCTAATACTGGTCTCCCAGGAGCCGCTCAAAGCACAAACTCTTAGAAGATTCACTGTTCTTGTACTTCAGTCGGCATTGTGCGTTTTGTATTCAATCCCGATTCAATTTCTGTGTTTCATGGTCAATGTGAAGGTCCAAGGGATACAGTAAACCTGCACTGGCTCATCGGAAGCTAATACTGGTCGCCCAGGAGCCGCTCAAATCACAAACTCTTAGAAAATTCATTCTTCTTGTACTTAAGCCTGTATTGTGCTTTTTGTATTTAATCCCGATGCAATTTCTGTGTTTCATTGTCAATGTGAAGGTCCAAGGGATACAGTAAACCTGCACTGGTGCATCGGAATCTTATACTGGTCTCCCAGGAGCCGCTCAAAGCACAAACTCTTAGAAGATTCACTCTTCTTGTACTTCAGTCGTCATTGTGCATTTTGTATTTAATCCCGATGCAATTTCTGTGTTTCATGGTCAATGTGAAGGTCCAAGGGATACAATAAACCTGCACTGGTGCATCGGATGCTAATACTGGTCTCTCAGGAGCCGCTCAAAGCACAAACACTTAGAAGATTCACTCTTCTTGAACTTCAGTCGGCATTGTGCATTTTGTATTTAATCCCGATGCAATTTCTGTGTTTCATGGTCAATGTGAAGGTCCAAGGGATACAGTAAACCTGCACTGGTGCATCGGAATCTAATACTGGTCTCCCAGGAGCCGCTCAAAGCACAAACTCATAGAAGATTCACTCTTCTTGTACTTCAGTCGGCATTGTGCCTTTTGTATTTAATCCCGGTGGAATTTCTGTGTTTCATGGTCAATGTGACGGTCCAAGGGATACAATAAACCTACACTGGAGCATCGGAAGGTAATACTGGTCTCCCAGGAGCCGCTCAAAGCACAAACTCTTAGAAGATGCACTCTTCTTGTACTTAAGTCGGCATTGTGCCTTTTGTATTCAATCCCGATGCAATTTCTGTGTTTCATGGTCAATGTGAAGGTCCAAGGGTTGAAGTAAACCTGCAGTGGTGCATCGGAAGCTAATACTGGTCTCCCAGGAGCCGCTCAAAGCACAAACTCTTAGAAGATCCACTCTTCTTGTACTTAAGCCGGCATTGTGCATTTTGTATTTAATCTCGATGCAATTTCTGTGTTTCATGGTCAATGTGAAGGTCCAAGGGATACAGTAAACCTGCACTGGTGCATCGGAATCTAATACTGGTCTCCCAGGAGCCGCTCAAAGCACAAACTCTTAGAAGATTCACTCTTCTTGTACTTCAGTCGTCATTGTGCATTTTGTATTTAATCCCGATGCAATTTCTGTGTTTCATGGTCAATGTGAAGGTCCAAGGGATACAATAAACCTGCACTGGTGCATCGGATGCTAATACTGGTCTCTCAGGAGCCGCTCAAAGCACAAACACTTAGAAGATCCACTCTTCTTGTACTTAAGCCGGCATTGTGCATTATGTATTTAATCTCGATGCAATTTCTGTGTTTCATGGTCAATGTGAAGGTCCAAGGGATACAATAAACTTGTACTGGTGCATCCTAAGCTAATACTGGTCTCCCAGGAGCTGCTCAAAGCACAAACTCATAGAAGATTCACTCTTCTTGTACTTCAGTCGGCATTGTGCCTTTTGTATTTAATCCCGATGCAATTTCTGTGTTTCATGGTCAATGGGAAGATCCAAGGGATACAATAAACCTGCACTGGTGCATCGGAAGCTAATACTGGTCTCCCAGGAGCCGCTCAAAGCACAAACTCTTAGAAGATTCACTCTTCTTGTACTTAAGTCGGCATTGTGCCTTTTGTATTTAATCCCGATGCAATTTCTGTGTTTCATGGTCAATGTGAAGGTCCAAGGGATACAATAAACCTGCACTGGTGCATCGGAAGCTAATACTCGTCTCCCAGGAGCCGCTCAAAGCACAAACTCTTAGAAGATTCACTATTCTTGTACTTCAGTCGGCATTGTGCCTTTTGTATATAATCCCGATGCAATTTCTGTGTTTCATGGTCAATGTGAAGGTCCAAGGGATACAATAAACCTGCACTGGTGCATAGGAAGCTAATACTGGTCTCCCAGGAGCCACTCAAAGCACAAACACTTAGAAGATTCACTCTTCTTGTACTTCAGTCGGCATTCTGCTTTCGTATTCAATCCCGATACAATTTCTGTGTTTCATGGTCAATGTGAAGGTCCAAGGGATACAGTAAACCTGCACTGGTGCATCGGAAGGTAATACTGGTCACCCAGGAGCCGCTCAAAGCACAAACTCTTAGAAAAATCACTCTTCTTGTACTTCAGTCGGCATTGTGCCTTTTGTATTTAATCCCGATGCAATTTCTGTGTTTCATGGTCAATGTGAAGGTCCAAGGGATACAATAAAGCTGCACTCGTGCATCGGAAGCTAATACTGGTCTCCCAGGAGCCGCTCAAAGCACAAACTCTTGGAAGATTCACTCTTCTTATAATTCAGTCGGCAGTGTGCTTTTGTATTCAATCCCGATACAATTTCTGTGTTTCATGGTCAATGTGAAGGTGCAAGGGATACAGTAAACCTGCACTGGTGCATCGGAAGGTAATCCTGGTCTCCCAGGAGCCGCTAAAAGCACAAACTCTTAGAAGATTCAATCTTCTTGTACTTCAGTCGGCATTGTGCTTTATGTATTTAATCCCGATGCAATTTCTGTGTTTCATCGTCAATGTGAAGGTCCAAGGGATACAGTAAACTTGCGCTGGTGCATCGGAATCTAATACTGGTCTCCCAGGAGCCGCTCAAAGCACAAACTCTTAGAAGATTCACTCTTCTAGTACTTCAGTCGGCATTGTGCCTTTTGTATTTAATCCCGATGCAATTTCTGTGTTTCATGGTCAATGCGAAGGTCCATAGGTTGAAGTAAACCTGCACTGGTGCATCGGAAGCTAGTACTGGTCTCCCAGGAGCCGCTCAAAGCACAATCTCTTAGAAGATTCACTCTTCTTGTACTTGAGTCTGCATTGTGCATTTTGCATTTAATCCCGATGCAATTTCTGTGTTTCATGGTCAATGTGAAGGTCCAAGGGATACAATAAACCTGCACTGGTGCATCGGAATCTAATACTGGTCTCCCAGGAGCCGCTCAAAGCACAATCTCTTAGAAGATTCACTCTTCTTTTACTTCAGTCGGCATTGTGCCTTTTGTATTTAATCCCGATGCAATATCTGTGTTTCATGGTCAATGTGAAGGTCCTAGGGATACAGTAAACCTGCACTGGTGCATCGGAATCTAATACTGGTCTTCCAGGAGCCGCTCAAAGCACAAACTCTTCGAAGATTCACTCTTCTTGTACTTATGTCGGCATTGCGCCTTTTGTATTTAATCCCGATGCAATTTCTGTGTTTCATGGTCAATGTGAAGGTCAAGGGATACAATAAACCTGCACTGGTTCATCGGAAGCTAATACTGGTCTCCCATGAGCCGCTCAAAGCACAAACTCTTAGAAGATTCACTCTTCTTATAATTCAGTCGGCATTGTGCCTTTTGTACTTAATCCCGATGCTATTTCTGTGTTTCATGGTCAATGTGAAGGTCCAAGGGATACAGTAAACCTGCACTGGTGCATCGGAATCTAATACTGGTCTCCCAGGAGCCGCTCAAAGCACAAACTCTTAGAAGCTTCACTCTTCTTGTCCTTCAGTCGGCATTGTGCCTTTTGTATTTAATCCCGGTGCCATTTCTGTGTTTCATGGTCAATGTGAAGGTCCAAGGGATACAATAAACCTGCACTGGTGCATCGGAAGCTAATACTGGTCTCCCAGGAGCCGCTCAAAGCACAAACTCTTAGAAGATTCACTCTTCTTGTACTTCAGTCGGCATTGTGCCTTTTGTATTTAATCCCGATGCAATTTCTGTGTTTCATTGTCAATGTGAAGGTCCAAGGGATACAATAAAAATGCACTGGTGCATCGGAAGCTAATACTGGCCTCCCAGGAGCCGCTCAAAGCACAAACTCTTAGAAAATTCACTCTTCTTGTACTTCAGTCGGCATTGTGCATTTTGTATTTATTCCCGATGCAATTTCTGTGTTTCATGTTCAATGTGAAGGTCCAAGGGATACAATAAACCTGCACTGGTGCATCGGAAGCTAATACTGGTCTCCCAGGAGCCGCTCAAAGCACAAACTCTTAGAAGATTCACTGTTCTTGTACTTCAGTCGGCATTGTGCGTTTTGTATTCAATCCCGATTCAATTTCTGTGTTTCATGGTCAATGTGAAGGTCCAAGGGATACAGTAAACCTGCACTGGCTCATCGGAAGCTAATACTGGTCGCCCAGGAGCCGCTCAAATCACAAACTCTTAGAAAATTCATTCTTCTTGTACTTAAGCCTGCATTGTGCCTTTTGTATTTAATCCCGATGCAATTTCTGTGTTTCATGGTCAATGTGAATGTCCAAGGGATACAATAAACCTGCACTGGTGCATCGGAAGCTAATACTGGTCTCCCAGGAGCCGCTCAAAGCACAATTTCTTAGAAGATTCACTCTTCTTGTACTTCAGTCGGCATTGTGCCTTTTGTATTTAATCCCGATGCAATATCTGTGTTTCATTGTCAATGTGAAGGTCCAAGGGATACAATAAACCTGCACTCGTGCATCGGAAGCTAATACTGGTCTCTCAGGAGCCGCTCGAAGCACAAACTCTTAGAAGATTCACTCTTCTTTTAATTCAGTCGGCATTGTGCTTTTGTATTCAATCCCGATACAATTACTGTGTTTCATGGTCAATGTGAAGGTCCAAGGGATACAGTAAACCTGCACTGGTGCATCGGAAGGTAATACTGGTCTCCCAGGAGCCGCTCAAAGCACAAACTCTTAGAAGATTCACTCTTCTTGTACTTCAGTCGGAATTGTGCATTTGTATTTAATCCCGATGCAATTTCTGTGTTTCATGGTCAATGTGAAGGTCCAAGGGATACAGTAAACCTGCACTGGTGCATAGGAATCTAATACTGGTTTCCGAGGAGCCGCTCAAAGCACAAACTCTTAGAGGATTCACTCTTCTTGTACTTCAGTCAGCATTGTGCTTTTTGTATTTAATCCCGGTGCAATTTCTGTGTTTCATGGTCAATGTGAAGGTCCAAGGGATACAATAAACCTGCACTGGTGCATCTGAAGCTAATACTGGTCTCCCAGGAGCCGCTCAAAGCACAAACTCTTAGAAGATTCACTCTTCTTGTACTTCAGTCTGCATTGTGCTTTTTGTATTTAATCCCAATGCAATTTCTGTGTTTCATGGTCAATGTGAAGGTCCAAGGGATACAAAAAACCTGCACTGGTGCATCGGAAGCTAATACTGGTCTCCCAGGAGCCGCTTAAAGCACAAACTCTTAGAAGATTCACTCTTCTTGTACTTAAGTCGGCATTGTGCCTTTTGTATTTAATCCCGATGCAATTTCTGTGTTTCATGGTCAATGTGAAGGTCCAAGGGATACAATAAACCTGCACTGTTGCATCGGAAGCTAATACTCGTCTCCCAGGAGCCGCTCAAATCACAAACTCTTAGAAGATTCACTATTCTTGTACTTCAGTCGGCATTGTGCCTTTTGTATTTAATCCCGATGCAATTTCTGTGTTTCATGGTCAATGTGAAGGTCCAAGGGATACAATAAACCTGCACTGGTGCATAGGAAGCTAATACTGGTCTCCCAGGAGCCACTCAAAGCACAAACACTTAGAAGATTCACTCTTCTTGTACTTCAGTCGGCATTCTGCTTTCGTATTCAATCCCGATACAATTTCTGTGTTTCATGGTCAATGTGAAGGTCCAAGGGATACAGTAAACCTGCACTCGTGCATCGGAAGCTAATACTGGTCTCCCAGGAGCCGCTCAAAGCACAAACTCTTGGAAGATTCACTCTTCTTATAATTCAGTCGGCAGTGTGCTTTTGTATTCAATCCCGATACAATTTCTGTGTTTCATGGTCAATGTGAAGGTGCAAGGGATACAGTAAACCTGCACTGGTGCATCGGAAGGTAATCCTGGTCTCCCAGGAGCCGCTAAAAGCACAAACTCTTAGAAGATTCACTCTTCTTGTACTTCAGTCGGCATTGTGCTTTATGTATTTAATCCCGATGCAATTTCTGTGTTTCATCGTCAATGTGAAGGTCCAAGGGATACAGTAAACTTGCGCTGGTGCATCGGAATCTAATACTGGTCTCCCAGGAGCCGCTCAAAGCACAATCTCTTAGAAGATTCACTCTTCTTTTACTTCAGTCGGCATTGTGCCTTTTGTAATCAATCCCGATGCAATATCTGTGTTTCATGGTCAATGTGAAGGTCCAAGGGATACGGTAAACCTGCACTGGTGCATCGGAATCTAATACTGGTCTCCCAGGAGCCGCTCAAAGCACAAACTCTTCGAAGATTCACTCTTCTTGTACTTATGTCGGCATTGTGCCTTTTGTATTTAATCCCGATGCAATTTCTGTGTTTCATGGTCAATGTGAAGGTCAAGGGATACAATAAACCTGCACTGGTTCATCGGAAGCTAATACTGGTCTCCCATGAGCCGCTCAAAGCACAACCTCTTAGAAGATTCACTCTTCTTGTACTTCTGTCGGCATTGTGCCTTTTGTACTTAATCCCGATGCAATTTCTGTGTTTCATGGTCAATGTGAAGGTCCAAGGGATACAGTAAACCTGCACTGGTGCATCGGAATCTAATACTGGTCTCCCAGGAGCCGCTCAAAGCACAAACTCTTAGAAGCTTCACTCTTCTTGTCCTTCAGTCGGCATTGTGCCTTTTGTATTTAATCCCGGTGCCATTTCTGTGTTTCATGGTCAATGTGAAGGTCCAAGGGATACAATAAACCTGCACTGGTGCATCGGAAGCTAATACTGGTCTCCCAGGAGCCGCTCAAAGCACAAACTCTTAGAAGATTCACTCTTCTTGTACTTCAGTCGGCATTGTGCCTTTTGTATTTAATCCCGATGCAATTTCTGTGTTTCATTGTCAATGTGAAGGTCCAAGGGATACAATAAAAATGCACTGGTGCATCGGAAGCTAATACTGGTCTCCCAGGAGCCGCTCAAAGCACAAACTCTTAGAAAATTCACTCTTCTTGTACTTCAGTCGGCGTTGTGCATTTTGTATTTATTCCCGATGCAATTTCTGTGTTTCATGTTCAATGTGAAGGTCCAAGGGATACAATAAACCTGCACTGGTGCATCGGAAGCTAATACTGGTCTCCCAGGAGCCGCTCAAAGCACAAACTCTTAGAAGATTCACTGTTCTTGTACTTCAGTCGGCATTGTGCGTTTTGTATTCAATCCCGATTCAATTTCTGTGTTTCGTGGTCAATGTGAAGGTCCAAGGGATACAGTAAACCTGCACTGGCTCATCGGAAGCTAATACTGGTCGCCCAGGAGCCGCTCAAATCACAAACTCTTAGAAAATTCATTCTTCTTGTACTTAAGCCTGTATTGTGCTTTTTGTATTTAATCCCGATGCAATTTCTGTGTTTCATTGTCAATGTGAAGGTCCAAGGGATACAGTAAACCTGCACTGGTGCATCGGAATCTTATACTGGTCTCCCAGGAGCCGCTCAAAGCACAAACTCTTAGAAGACTCACTCTTCTTGTACTTCAGTCGTCATTGTGCATTTTGTATTTAATCCCGATGCAATTTCTGTGTTTCATGGTCAATGTGAAGGTCCAAGGGATACAATAAACCTGCACTGGTGCATCGGAAGCTAATACTGGTCTCCCAGGAGCCGCTCAAAGCACAAACTCTTAGAAGATTCACTGTTCTTGTACTTCAGTCGGCATTGTGCGTTTTGTATTCAATCCCGATTCAATTTCTGTGTTTCATGGTCAATGTGAAGGTCCAAGGGATACAGTAAACCTGCACTGGCTCATCGGAAGCTAATACTGGTCGCCCAGGAGCCGCTCAAATCACAAACTCTTAGAAAATTCATTCTTCTTGTACTTAAGCCTGCATTGTGCCTTTTGTATTTAATCCCGATGCAATTTCTGTGTTTCATGGTCAATGTGAATGTCCAAGGGATACAATAAACCTGCACTGGTGCATCGGAAGCTAATACTGGTCTCCCAGGAGCCGCTCAAAGCACAATTTCTTAGAAGATTCACTCTTCTTGTACTTCAGTCGGCATTGTGCCTTTTGTATTTAATCCCGATGCAATTTCTGTGTTTCATTGTCAATGTGAAAGTCCAAGGGATACAATAAACCTGCACTCGTGCATCGGAAGCTAATACTGGTCTCACAGGAGCCGCTCGAAGCACAAACTCTTAGAAGATTCACTCTTCTTTTAATTCAGTCGGCATTGTGCTTTTGTATTCAATCCCGATACAATTACTGTGTTTCATGGTCAATGTGAAGGTCCAAGGGATACAGTAAACCTGCACTGGTGCATCGGAAGGTAATACTGGTCTCCCAGGAGCCGCTCAAAGCACAAACTCTTAGAAGATTCACTCTTCTTGCACTTCAGTCGGAATTGTGCATTTGTATTTAATCCCGATGCAATTTCTGTGTTTCATGGTCAATGTGAAGGTCCAAGGGATACAGTAAACCTGCACTGGTGCATAGGAATCTAATACTGGTTTCCGAGGAGCCGCTCAAAGCACAAACTCTTAGAGGATTCACTCTTCTTGTACTTCAGTCAGCATTGTGCTTTTTGTATTTAATCCCGGTGCAATTTCTGTGTTTCATGGTCAATGTGAAGGTCCAAGGGATACAATAAACCTGCACTGGTGCATCTGAAGCTAATACTGGTCTCCCAGGAGCCGCTCAAAGCACAAACTCTTAGAAGATTCACTCTTCTTGTACTTCAGTCTGCATTGTGCTTTTTGTATTTAATCCCGATGCAATTTCTGTGTTTCATGGTCAATGTGAAGGTCCAAGGGATACAATAAACCTGCACTGGTGCATCGGAAGCTAATACTGGTCTCCCAGGAGCCGCTTAAAGCACAAAATCTTAGAAGATTCACTCTTCTTGTACTTAAGTCGGCATTGTGCCTTTTGTATTTAATCCCGATGCAATTTCTGTGTTTCATGGTCAATGTGAAGGTCCAAGGGATACAATAAACCTGCACTGTTGCATCGGAAGCTAATACTCGTCTCCCAGGAGCCGCTCAAATCACAAACTCTTAGAAGATTCACTATTCTTGTACTTCAGTCGGCATTGTGCCTTTTGTATTTAATCCCGATGCAATTTCTGTGTTTCATGGTCAATGTGAAGGTCCAAGGGATACAATAAACCTGCACTGGTGCATAGGAAGCTAATACTGGTCTCCCAGGAGCCACTCAAAGCACAAACACTTAGAAGATTCACTCTTCTTGTACTTCAGTCGGCATTCTGCTTTCGTATTCAATCCCGATACAATTTCTGTGTTTCATGGTCAATGTGAAGGTCCAAGGGATACAGTAAACCTGCACTGGTGCATCGGAAGGTAATACTGGTCACCCAGGAGCCGCTCAAAGCACAAACTCTTAGAAAAATCACTCTTCTTGTACTTCAATCGGCATTGTGCCTTTTGTATCTAATCCCGATGCAATTTCTGTGTTTCATTGTCAATGTGAAGGTCCTAGGGATACAATAAACCTGCACTGGTGCATCGGAAGCTAATATTGGTCTCCCAGGAGCCTCTCAAAGCACAAACTCTTAGAAGATTCACTATTCTTGTACTTCAGTCGGCATTGTGCCTTTTGTATTTAATCCCGATGCAATTTCTGTGTTTCATGGTCAATGTGAAGGTCCAAGGGATACAATAAAGCTGCACTCGTGCATCGGAAGCTAATACTGGTCTCCCAGGAGCCGCTCAAAGCACAAACTCTTGGAAGATTCACTCTTCTTATAATTCAGTCGGCAGTGTGCTTTTGTATTCAATCCCGATACAATTTCTGTGTTTCATGGTCAATGTGAAGGTCCAAGGGATACAGTAAACCTGCCTGGTGCATCGGAAGGTAATACTGGTCTCCCAGGAGCCGCTCAAAGCACAAACTCTTAGAAGATTCACTCTTCTTGCACTTCAGTCGGAATTGTGCATTTGTATTTAATCCCGATGCAATTTCTGTCTTTCATGGTCAATGTGAAGGTCCAAGGGATACAGTAAACCTGCACTGGTGCATAGGAATCTAATACTGGTTTCCGAGGAGCCGCTCAAAGCACAAACTCTTAGAGGATTCACTCTTCTTGTACTTCAGTCAGCATTGTGCTTTTTGTATTTAATCCCGGTGCAATTTCTGTGTTTCATGGTCAATGTGAAGGTCCAAGGGATACAATAAACCTGCACTGGTGCATCTGAAGCTAATACTGGTCTCCCAGGAGCCGCTCAAAGCACAAACTCTTAGAAGATTCACTCTTCTTGTACTTCAGTCTGCATTGTGCTTTTTGTATTTAATCCCGATGCAATTTCTGTGTTTCATGGTCAATGTGAAGGTCCAAGGGATACAATAAACCTGCACTGGTGCATCGGAAGCTAATACTGGTCTCCCAGGAGCCGCTTAAAGCACAAACTCTTAGAAGATTCACTCTTCTTGTACTTAAGTCGGCATTGTGCCTTTTGTATTTAATCCCGATGCAATTTCTGTGTTTCATGGTCAATGTGAAGGTCCAAGGGATACAATAAACCTGCACTGTTGCATCGGAAGCTAATACTCGTCTCCCAGGAGCCGCTCAAATCACAAACTCTTAGAAGATTCACTATTCTTGTACTTCAGTCGGCATTGTGCCTTTTGTATTTAATCCCGATGCAATTTCTGTGTTTCATGGTCAATGTGAAGGTCCAAGGGATACAATAAACCTGCACTGGTGCATAGGAAGCTAATACTGGTCTCCCAGGAGCCACTCAAAGCACAAACACTTAGAAGATTCACTCTTCTTGTACTTCAGTCGGCATTCTGCTTTCGTATTCAATCCCGATACAATTTCTGTGTTTCATGGTCAATGTGAAGGTCCAAGGGATACAGTAAACCTGCACTGGTGCATCGGAAGGTAATACTGGTCACCCAGGAGCCGCTCAAAGCACAAACTCTTAGAAAAATCACTCTTCTTGTACTTCAATCGGCATTGTGCCTTTTGTATCTAATCCCGATGCAATTTCTGTGTTTCATTGTCAATGTGAAGGTCCTAGGGATACAATAAACCTGCACTGGTGCATCGGAAGCTAATATTGGTCTCCCAGGAGCCTCTCAAAGCACAAACTCTTAGAAGATTCACTATTCTTGTACTTCAGTCGGCATTGTGCCTTTTGTATTTAATCCCGATGCAATTTCTGTGTTTCATGGTCAATGTGAAGGTCCAAGGGATACAATAAAGCTGCACTCGTGCATCGGAAGCTAATACTGGTCTCCCAGGAGCCGCTCAAAGCACAAACTCTTGGAAGATTCACTCTTCTTATAATTCAGTCGGCAGTGTGCTTTTGTATTCAATCCCGATACAATTTCTGTGTTTCATGGTCAATGTGAAGGTGCAAGGGATACAGTAAACCTGCACTGGTGCATCGGAAGGTAATCCTGGTCTCCCAGGAGCCGCTCAAAGCACAAACTCTTAGAAGATTCACTGTTCTTGTACTTCAGTCGGCATTGTGCGTTTTGTATTCAATCCCGATTCAATTTCTGTGTTTCATGGTCAATGTGAAGGTCCAAGGGATACAGTAAACCTGCACTGGCTCATCGGAAGCTAATACTGGTCGCCCAGGAGCCGCTCAAATCACAAACTCTTAGAAAATTCATTCTTCTTGTACTTAAGCCTGTATTGTGCTTTTTGTATTTAATCCCGATGCAATTTCTGTGTTTCATTGTCAATGTGAAGGTCCAAGGGATACAGTAAACCTGCACTGGTGCATCGGAATCTTATACTGGTCTCCCAGGAGCCGCTCAAAGCACAAACTCTTAGAAGACTCACTCTTCTTGTACTTCAGTCGTCATTGTGCATTTTGTATTTAATCCCGATGCAATTTCTGTGTTTCATGGTCAATGTGAAGGTCCAAGGGATACAATAAACCTGCACTGGTGCATCGGATGCTAATACTGGTCTCTCAGGAGCCGCTCGAAGCACAAACACTTAGAAGATTCACTCTTCTTGAACTTCAGTCGGCATTGTGCATTTTGTATTTAATCCCGATGCAATTTCTGTGTTTCATGGTCAATGTGAAGGTCCAAGGGTAGCAGTAAACCTGCACTGGTGCATCGGAATCTAATACTGGTCTCCCAGGAGCCGCTCAAAGCACAAACTCATAGAAGATTCACTCTTCTTGTACTTCAGTCGGCATTGTGCCTTTTGTATTTAATCCCGGTGGAATTTCTGTGTTTCATGGTCAATGTGACGGTCCAAGGGATACAATAAACCTACACTGGAGCATCGGAAGGTAATACTGGTCTCCCAGGAGCCGCTCAAAGCACAAACTCTTAGAAGATGCACTCTTCTTGTACTTAAGTCGGCATTGTGCCTTTTGTATTTAATCTCGATGCAATTTCTGTGTTTCATGGTCAATGTGAAGGTCCAAGGGATACAATAAACTTGTACTGGTGCATCCTAAGCTAATACTGGTCTCCCAGGAGCTGCTCAAAGCACAAACTCATAGAAGATTCACTCTTCTTGTACTTCAGTCGGCATTGTGCCTTTTGTATTTAATCCCGATGCAATTTCTGTGTTTCATGGTCAATGGGAAGGTCCAAGGGATACAATAAACCTGCACTGGTGCATCGGAAGCTAATACTGGTCTCCCAGGAGCCGCTCAAAGCACAAACTCTTAGAAGATTCACTCTTCTTGTACATAAGTCGGCATTGTGCCTTTTGTATTTAATCCCGATGCAATTTCTGTGTTTCATGGTCAATGTGAAGGTCCAAGGGATACAATAAACCTGCACTGGTGCATCGGAAGCTAATACTCGTCTCCCAGGAGCCGCTCAAAGCACAAACTCTTAGAAGATTCACTATTCTTGTACTTCAGTCGGCATTGTGCCTTTTGTATATAATCCCGATGCAATTTCTGTGTTTCATGGTCAATGTGAAGGTCCAAGGGATACAATAAACCTGCACTGGTGCATAGGAAGCTAATACTGGTCTCCCAGGAGCCACTCAAAGCACAAACACTTAGAAGATTCACTCTTCTTGTACTTCAGTCGGCATTCTGCTTTCGTATTCAATCCCGATGCAATTTCTGTGTTTCATGGTCAATGTGAAGGTCCAAGGGATACAGTAAACCTGCACTGGTGCATCGGAAGGTAATACTGGTCACCCAGGAGCCGCTCAAAGCACAAACTCTTAGAAAAATCACTCTTCTTGTACTTCAGTCGGCATTGTGCCTTTTGTATTTAATCCCGATGCAATTTCTGTGTTTCATGGTCAATGTGAAGGTCCAAGGGATACAATAAAGCTGCACTCGTGCATCGGAAGCTAATACTGGTCTCCCAGGAGCCGCTCAAAGCACAAACTCTTGGAAGATTCACTCTTCTTATAATTCAGTCGGCAGTGTGCTTTTGTATTCAATCCCGATACAATTTCTGTGTTTCATGGTCAATGTGAAGGTGCAAGGGATACAGTAAACCTGCACTGGTGCATCGGAAGGTAATCCTGGTCTCCCAGGAGCCGCTAAAAGCACAAACTCTTAGAAGATTCACTCTTCTTGTACTTCAGTCGGCATTGTGCTTTATGTATTTAATCCCGATGCAATTTCTGTGTTTCATCGTCAATGTGAAGGTCCAAGGGATACAGTAAACTTGCGCTGGTGCATCGGAATCTAATACTGGTCTCCCAGGAGCCGCTCAAAGCACAAACTCTTAGAAGATTCACTCTTCTAGTACTTCAGTCGGCATTGTGCCTTTTGTATTTAATCCCGATGCAATTTCTGTGTTTCATGGTCAATGCGAAGGTCCATAGGTTGAAGTAAACCTGCACTGGTGCATCGGAAGCTAGTACTGGTCTCCCAGGAGCCGCTCTAAGCACAATCTCTTAGAAGATTCACTCTTCTTTTACTTCAGTCGGCATTGTGCCTTTTGTATTTAATCCCGATGCAATTTCTGTGTTTCATGGTCAATGTGAAGGTCCAAGGGATACAGTAAACCTGCACTGGTGCATCGGAATCTAATACTGGTCTTCCAGGAGCCGCTCAAAGCACAAACTCTTCGAAGATTCACTCTTCTTGTACTTATGTCGGCATTGCGCCTTTTGTATTTAATCCCGATGCAATTTCTGTGTTTCATGGCCAATGTGAAGGTCAAGGGATACAATAAACCTGCACTGGTTCATCGGAAGCTAATACTGGTCTCCCATGAGCCGCTCAAAGCACAAACTCTTAGAAGATTCACTCTTCTTATAATTCAGTCGGCATTGTGCCTTTTGTACTTAATCCCGATGCAATTTCTGTGTTTCATGGTCAATGTGAAGGTCCAAGGGATACAGTAAACCTGCACTGGTGCATCGGAATCTAATACTGGTCTCCCAGGAGCCGCTCAAAGCACAAACTCTTAGAAGCTTCACTCTTCTTGTCCTTCAGTCGGCATTGTGCCTTTTGTATTTAATCCCGGTGCCATTTCTGTGTTTCATGGTCAATGTGAAGGTCCAAGGGATACAATAAACCTGCACTGGTGCATCGGAAGCTAATACTGGTCTCCCAGGAGCCGCTCAAAGCACAAACTCTTAGAAGATTCACTCTTCTTGTACTTCAGTCGGCATTGTGCCTTTTGTATTTAATCCCGATGCAATTTCTGTGTTTCATTGTCAATGTGAAGGTCCAAGGGATACAATAAAAATGCACTGGTGCATCGGAAGCTAATACTGGCCTCCCAGGAGCCGCTCAAAGCACAAACTCTTAGAAAATTCACTCTTCTTGTACTTCAGTCGGCATTGTGCATTTTGTATTTATTCCCGATGCAATTTCTGTGTTTCATGTTCAATGTGAAGGTCCAAGGGACACAATAAACCTGCACTGGTGCATCGGAAGCTAATACTAAACTCCCAGGAGCCGCTCAAAGCACAAACTCTTAGAAGATTCACTGTTCTTGTACTTCAGTCGGCATTGTGCGTTTTGTATTCAATCCCGATTCAATTTCTGTGTTTCATGGTCAATGTGAAGGTCCAAGGGATACAGTAAACCTGCACTGGCTCATCGGAAGCTAATACTGGTCGCCCAGGAGCCGCTCAAATAACAAACTCTTAGAAAATTCATTCTTCTTGTACTTAAGCCTGCATTGTGCCTTTTGTATTTAATCCCGATGCAATTTCTGTGTTTCATGGTCAATGTGAATGTCCAAGGGATACAATAAACCTGCACTGGTGCATCGGAAGCTAATACTGGTCTCCCAGGAGCCGCTCAAAGCACAATTTCTTAGAAGATTCACTCTTCTTGTACTTCAGTCGGCATTGTGCCTTTTGTATTTAATCCCGATGCAATTTCTGTGTTTCATTGTCAATGTGAAGGTCCAAGGGATACAATAAACCTGCACTCGTGCATCGGAAGCTAATACTGGTCTCTCAGGAGCCGCTCGAAGCACAAACTCTTAGAAGATTCACTCTTCTTTTAATTCAGTCGGCATTGTGCTTTTGTATTCAATCCCGATACAATTACTGTGTTTCATGGTCAATGTGAAGGTCCAAGGGATACAGTAAACCTGCACTGGTGCATCGGAAGGTAATACTGGTCTCCCAGGAGCCGCTCAAAGCACAAACTCTTAGAAGATTCACTCTTCTTGTACTTCAGTCGGAATTGTGCATTTGTATTTAATCCCGATGCAATATCTGTGTTTCATGGTCAATGTGAAGGTCCAAGGGATACAGTAAACCTGCACTGGTGCATAGGAATCTAATACTGGTTTCCGAGGAGCCGCTCAAAGCACAAACTCTTAGAGGATTCACTCTTCTTGTACTTCAGTCAGCATTGTGCTTTTTGTATTTAATCCCGGTGCAATTTCTGTGTTTCATGGTCAATGTGAAGGTCTAAGGGATACAATAAACCTGCACTGGTGCATCTGAAGCTAATACTGGTCTCCCAGGAGCCGCTCAAAGCACAAACTCTTAGAAGATTCACTCTTCTTGTACTTCAGTCTGCATTGTGCTTTTTGTATTTAATCCCGATGCAATTTCTGTGTTTCATGGTCAATGTGAAGGTCCAAGGGATACAATAAACCTGCACTGGTGCATCGGAAGCTAATACTGGTCTCCCAGGAGCCGCTCAAAGCACAAACTCTTAGAAGATTCACTCTTCTTGTACTTCTGTCGGCATTGTGCCTTTTGTATTTAATCCCGATGCAATTTCTGTGTTTCATTGTCAATGTGAAGGTCCAAGGGATACAATAAAAATGCACTGGTGCATCGGAAGCTAATACTGTTCTCCCAGGAGCCGCTCAAAGCACAAACTCTTAGAAAATTCACTCTTCTTGTACTTCAGTCGGCATTGTGCATTTTGTATTTATTCCCGATGCAATTTCTGTGTTTCATGTTCAATGTGAAGGTCCAAGGGATACAATAAACCTGCACTGGTGCATCGGAAGCTAATACTGGTCTCCCAGGAGCCGCTCAAAGCACAAACTCTTAGAAGATTCACTGTTCTTGTACTTCAGTCGGCATTGTGCGTTTTGTATTCAATCCCGATTCAATTTCTGTGTTTCATGGTCAATGTGAAGGTCCAAGGGATACAGTAAACCTGCACTGGCTCATCGGAAGCTAATACTGGTCGCCCAGGAGCCGCTCAAATCCCAAACTCTTAGAAAATTCATTCTTCTTGTACTTAAGCCTGCATTGTGCCTTTTGTATTTAATCCCGATGCAATTTCTGAGTTTCATGGTCAATGTGAAGGTCCAAGGGATACAGTAAACCTGCACTGGTGCATAGGAATCTAATACTGGTTTCCGAGGAGCCGCTCAAAGCACAAACTCTTAGAGGATTCACTCTTCTTGTACTTCAGTCAGCATTGTGCCTTTTGTATTTAATCCCGATGCAATTTCTGTGTTTCATGGTCAATGTGAATGTCCAAGGGATACAATAAACCTGCACTGGTGCATCGGAAGCTAATACTGGTCTCCCAGGAGCCGCTCAAAGCACAAACTCTTAGAAGATTCACTCTTCTTGTACTTCAGTCGGCATTGTGCCTTTTGTATTTAATCCCGATGCAATTTCTGTGTTTCATGGTCAATGTGAAGGTCCAAGGGATACAATAAACCTGCACTGGTGCATCGGAAGCTAATACTGGTCTCCCAGGAGCCGCTCAAAGCACAAACTCTTAGAAGATTCACTCTTCTTGTACTTCTGTCGGCATTGTGCCTTTTGTATTTAATCCCGATGCAATTTCTGTGTTTCATTGTCAATGTGAAGGTCCAAGGGATACAATAAAAATGCACTGGTGCATCGGAAGCTAATACTGTTCTCCCAGGAGCCGCTCAAAGCACAAACTCTTAGAAAATTCACTCTTCTTGTACTTCAGTCGGCATTGTGCATTTTGTATTTATTCCCGATGCAATTTCTGTGTTTCATGTTCAATGTGAAGGTCCAAGGGATACAATAAACCTGCACTGGTGCATCGGAAGCTAATACTGGTCTCCCAGGAGCCGCTCAAAGCACAAACTCTTAGAAGATTCACTGTTCTTGTACTTCAGTCGGCATTGTGCGTTTTGTAATCAATCCCGATTCAATTTCTGTGTTTCATGGTCAATGTGAAGGTCCAAGGGATACAGTAAACCTGCACTGGCTCATCGGAAGCTAATACTGGTCTCGCAGGAGCCGCTCAAATCACAAACTCTTAGAAAATTCATTCTTCTTGTACTTAAGCTTGCATTGTGCCTTCTGTATTTAATCCCGATGCAATTTCTGTGTTTCATGGTCAATGTGAATGTCCAAGGGATACAATAAACCTGCACTGGTGCATCGGAAGCTAATACTGGTCTCCCAGGAGCCGCTCAAAGCACAAACTCTTAGAAGATTCACTCTTCTTGTACTTCAGTCGGCATTGTGCCTTTTGTATTTAATCCCGATGCAATTTCTGTGTTTCATGGTCAATGTGAAGGTCCAAGGGATACAATAAACCTGCACTCGTGCATTGGAAGCTAATACTGGTCTCTCAGGACCCGCTCGAAGCACAAACTCTTAGAAGAAACACTCTTCTTATAATTCAGTCGGCATTGTGCTTTTGTATTCAATCCCGATACAATTTCTGTGTTTCATGGTCAATGTGAATGTCCAAGGGATACAGTAAACCTGCACTGGTGCATCGGAAGGTAATACTGGTCTCCCAGGAGCCGCTCAAAGCACAAACTCTTAGAAGATTCACTCTTCTTGTACTTCAGTCGGAATTGTGCATTTGTATTTAATCCCGATGCAATTTCTGTGTTTCATGGTCAATGTGAAGGTCCAAGGGATACAGTAAACCTGCACTGGTGCATAGGAATCTAATACTGGTCTCCGAGGAGCCGCTCAAAGCACAAACTCTTAGAGGATTCACTCTTCTTGTACTTCAGTCGGCATTGTGCATTTTGTATTTAATCCCGATGCAATTTCTGTGTTTCATAGTAAATGTGAAGGTCCAAGGGTTGAAATAAACCTGCACTGGTGCATCGGAAGCTAATACTGGTCTCCCAGGAGCCGCTCAAAGCACAAACTCTTAGAAGATTCACTCTTCTAGTTCTTCAGTCGGCATTGTGCCTTTTGTATTTAATCCCGATGCAATTTCTGTGTTTCATGGTCAATGTGAACGTCCCAGGGATACAATAAACCTGCACTGGTGCATCGGAAGCTAATACTGGTCTCCCAGGAGCCGCACAAACACAAAGTCTTAGAAGATTCACTGTTCTTGTACTTCAGTCGGCATAGTGCGTTTTGTATTCAATCCCGATTCAATTTCTGTGTTTCATGGTCAATGTGAAGGTCCAAGGGATACAGTAAACCTGCACTGGTGCATCGGAAGCTAATACTGGTCTCCCAGGAGCCGCTCAAAGCACAAACTCTTAGAAAATTCACTCTTCTTGTACTTAAGTCGGCATTGTGCTTTATGTATTTAATCCCGATGCAATTTCTGTGTTTCATGGTCAATGTGAAGGTCCAAAAGATACAGTAAACCTGCACTGGCTCATCGGAAGCTAATACTGGTCTCCCAGGAGCCGCTCAAATCACAAACTCTTAGAAGATTCACTCTTCTTGTACTTCAGTCGGCATTGTGCATTTTGTATTTATTCCCGATGCAATTTCTGTGTTTCATGTTCAATGTGAAGGTCCAAGGGATACAATAAACCTGCACTGGTGCATCGGAAGCTAATACTGGTCTCCCAGGAGCCGCTCAAAGCACAAACTCTTAGAAGATTCACTGTTCTTGTACTTCAGTCGGCATTGTGCGTTTTGTAATCAATCCCGATTCAATTTCTGTGTTTCATGGTCAATGTGAAGGTCCAAGGGATACAGTAAACCTGCACTGGCTCATCGGAAGCTAATACTGGTCTCCCAGGAGCCGCTCAAATCACAAACTCTTAGAAAATTCATTCTTCTTGTACTTAAGCTTGCATTGTGCCTTCTGTATTTAATCCCGATGCAATTTCTGTGTTTCATGGTCAATGTGAATGTCCAAGGGATACAATAAACCTGCACTGGTGCATCGGAAGCTAATACTGGTCTCCCAGGAGCCGCTCAAAGCACAAACTCTTAGAAGATTCACTCTTCTTGTACTTCAGTCGGCATTGTGCCTTTTGTATTTAATCCCGATGCAATTTCTGTGTTTCATGGTCAATGTGAAGGTCCAAGGGATACAATAAACCTGCACTGGTGCATCGGAAGCTAATACTGGTCTCCCAGGAGCCGCTCAAAGCACAAACTCTTAGAAGATTCACTCTTCTTGTACTTCTGTCGGCATTGTGCCTTTTGTATTTAATCCCGATGCAATTTCTGTGTTTCATTGTCAATGTGAAGGTCCAAGGGATACAATAAAAATGCACTGGTGCATCGGAAGCTAATACTGTTCTCCCAGGAGCCGCTCAAAGCACAAACTCTTAGAAAATTCACTCTTCTTGTACTTCAGTCGGCATTGTGCATTTTGTATTTATTCCCGATGCAATTTCTGTGTTTCATGTTCAATGTGAAGGTCCAAGGGATACAATAAACCTGCACTGGTGCATCGGAAGCTAATACTGGTCTCCCAGGAGCCGCTCAAAGCACAAACTCTTAGAAGATTCACTGTTCTTGTACTTCAGTCGGCATTGTGCGTTTTGTATTCAATCCCGATTCAATTTCTGTGTTTCATGGTCAATGTGAAGGTCCAAGGGATACAGTAAACCTGCACTGGCTCATCGGAAGCTAATACTGGTCGCCCAGGAGCCGCTCAAATCACAAACTCTTAGAAAATTTATTCTTCTTGTACTTAAGCCTGCATTGTGCCTTTTGTATTTAATCCCGATGCAATTTCTGTGTTTCATGGTCAATGTGAAGGTCCAAGGGATACAGTAAACCTGCACTGGTGCATAGGAATCTAATACTGGTTTCCGAGGAGCCGCTCAAAGCACAAACTCTTAGAGGATTCACTCTTCTTGTACTTCAGTCAGCATTGTGCCTTTTGTATTTAATCCCGGTGCAATTTCTGTGTTTCATGGTCAATGTGAAGGTCCAAGGGATACAATAAACCTGCACTGGTGCATCTGAAGCTAATACTGGTCTCCCAGGAGCCGCTCAAAGCACAAACTCTTAGAAGATTCACTCTTCTTGTACTTCAGTCTGCATTGTGCTTTTTGTATTTAATCCCGATGCAATTTCTGTGTTTCATGGTCAATGTGAAGGTCCAAGGGATACAATAAACCTGCACTGGTGCATCGGAAGCTAATACTGGTCTCCCAGGAGCCGCTCAAAGCACAAACTCTTAGAAGATTCACTCTTCTTGTACTTCAGTCGGCATTGTGCTTTTTGTATTTAATCCCGATGCAATTTCTGTGTTTCATTGTCAATGTGAAGGTCCAAGGGATACAATAAAAATGCACTGGTGCATCGGAAGCTAATACTGGTCTCCCAGGAGCCGCTCAAAGCACAAACTCTTAGAAAATTCACTCTTCTTGTACTTCAGTCGGCATTGTGCATTTTGTATTTATTCCCGATGCAATTTCTGTGTTTCATGTTCAATGTGAAGGTCCAAGGGATACAATAAACCTGCACTGGTGCATCGGAAGCTAATACTGGTCTCCCAGGAGCCGCTCAAAGCACAAACTCTTAGAAGATTCACTGTTCTTGTACTTCAGTCGGCATTGTGCGTTTTGTATTCAATCCCGATTCAATTTCTGTGTTTCATGGTCAATGTGAAGGTCCAAAAGATACAGTAAACCTGCACTGGCACATCGGAAGCTAATACTGGTCTCCCAGGAGCCGCTCAAATCACAAACTCTTAGAAGATTCACTCTTCTTGTACTTCAGTCGGCATTGTGCATTTTGTATTTATTCCCGATGCAATTTCTGTGTTTCATGTTCAATGTGAAGGTCCAAGGGATACAATAAACCTGCACTGGTGCATCGCAAGCTAATACTGGTCTCCCAGGAGCCGCTCAAAGCACAAACTCTTAGAAGATTCACTGTTCTTGTACTTCAGTCGGCATTGTGCGTTTTGTAATCAATCCCGATTCAATTTCTGTGTTTCATGGTCAATGTGAAGGTCCAAGGGATACAGTAAACCTGCACTGGCTCATCGGAAGCTAATACTGGTCTCCCAGGAGCCGCTCAAAACACAAACTCTTAGAAAATTCATTCTTCTTGTACTTAAGCTTGCATTGTGCCTTCTGTATTTAATCCCGATGCAATTTCTGTGTTTCATGGTCAATGTGAATGTCCAAGGGATACAATAAACCTGCACTGGTGCATCGGAAGCTAATACTGGTCTCCCAGGAGCCGCTCAAAGCACAAACTCTTAGAAGATTCACTCTTCTTGTACTTCAGTCGGCATTGTGCCTTTTGTATTTAATCCCGATGCAATTTCTGTGTTTCATGGTCAATGTGAAGGTCCAAGGGATACAATAAACCTGCACTCGTGCATCGGAAGCTAATACTGGTCTCTCAGGAGCCGCTCGAAGCACAAACTCTTCGAAGATTCACTCTTCTTATAATTCAGTCGGCATTGTGCTTTTGTATTCAATCCCGATACAATTTCTGTGTTTCATGGTCAATGTGAATGTCCAAGGGATACAGTAAACCTGCACTGGTGCATCGGAAGGTAATACTGGTCTCCCAGGAGCCGCTCAAAGCACAAACTCTTAGAAGATTCACTCTTCTTGTACTTCAGTCGGAATTGTGCATTTGTATTTAATCCCGATGCAATTTCTGTGTTTCATGGTCAATGTGAAGGTCCAAGGGATACAGTAAACATGCACTGGTGCATAGGAATCTAATACTGGTCTCCGAGGAGCCGCTCAAAGCACAAACTCTTAGAGGATTCACTCTTCTTGTACTTCAGTCGGCATTGTGCATTTTGTATTTAATCCCGATGCAATTTCTGTGTTTCATAGTAAATGTGAAGGTCCAAGGGTTGAAATAAACCTGCACTGGTGCATCGGAAGCTAATACTGGTCTCCCAGGAGCCGCTCAAAGCACAAACTCTTAGAAGATTCACTCTTCTAGTTCTTCAGTCGGCATTGTGCCTTTTGTATTTAATCCCGATGCAATTTCTGTGTTTCATGGTCAATGTGAACGTCCCAGGGATACAATAAACCTGCACTGGTGCATCGGAAGCTAATACTGGTCTCCCAGGAGCCGCACAAACACAAAGTCTTAGAAGATTCACTGTTCTTGTACTTCAGTCGGCATAGTGCGTTTTGTATTCAATCCCGATTCAATTTCTGTGTTTCATGGTCAATGTGAAGGTCCAAGGGATACAGTAAACCTGCACTGGTGCATCGGAATCTAATACTGGTCTCCCAGGAGCCGCTCAAAGCACAAACTCTTAGAAGATTCACTCTTCTTGTACTTCAGTCGGCATTGTGCATTTTGTATTTAATCCCGATGCAATATCTGTGTTTCATGGTCAATGTGAAGGTCCAAGGGATACAATGAACCTGCACTGGTGCATCGGAAGCTAATACTGGTCTCCCAGGAGCCGCTCAAAGCACAAACTCTTAGAAGATTCACTCCTCTTGTACTTAAGTCGGCATTGTGCCTTTTGTATTTAATCCCGATGCAATTTCTGTGTTTCATGGTCAATGTGAAGGTCCAAGGGATACAGTAAACATGCACTGGTGCATAGGAATCTAATACTGGTCTCCCAGGAGCCGCTCAAAACACAAACTCTTAGAAGATTCACCCTTCTAGTACTTCAGTCGGCATTGTGCCTTTTGTATTTAATCCCGATGCAATTTCTGTGTTTCATGGTCAATGTGAAGGTCCAAGGGATACAGTAAACCTGCACTGGTGCATCGGAATCTAATACTGGTCTCCCAGGAGCCGCTCAAAGCACAAACGCTTAGAAGATTCACTCTTCTTGTACTTCAGTCGGCATTGTGCATTTTGTATTTAATCCCGATGCAATATCTGTGTTTGATGGTCAATGTGAAGGTCCAAGGGATACAATGAACCTGCACTGGTGCATCGGAAGCTAATACTGGTCTCCCAGGAGCCGCTCAAAGCACAAACTCTTAGAAGATTCACTCTTTTTGTACTTCAGTCGCATTGTGCCTTTTGTATTTAATCCCGATGCAATTTCTGTGTTTCATGGTCAATGTGAAGGTCCAAGGGATACAGTAAACCTGCACTGGTGCATCGGAATCTAATAATGGTCTCCCAGGAGCCGCTCAAAGCACAAACTCATAGAAGATTCACTCTTCTAGTACTTCAGTCGGCATTGTGCCTTTCGTATTTAATCCCGGTGCAATTTCTGTGTTTCATGGTCAATGTGAAGGTCCAAGGTATACAATAAACCTGCACTGGTGCATCGGAAGCTAATACTGGTCTCCCAGGAGCCGCTCAAAGCAGAAAGTCTTAGAAGATTCACTCCTCTTGTACTTAAGTCGGCATTGTGCCTTTTGTATTCAATCCCGATACAATTTCTGTGTTTCATGGTCAATGTGAAGGTCCAAGTGTTGAAGTAAACCTGCACTAGTGCATCGGAGGCTAATACAGGTCTCCCAGGAGCCGCTCAAAGCACAAACGCTTACAAGATTAACTCTTCTTGTACTTCAGTCGGCATTGTGCCTTTTGTATTTAATCCCGATGCAATTTCTGTGTTTCATGGTGAATGTGAAGTTCCAAGGGTTGAAGTAAACCTGCACTTGTGCATCGGAAGCTAATACTGGTCTCCCAGGAGCCGCTCAAATCACAAACTCATAGAAGATTCACTCTTCTTGTACTTCAGTCGGCATTGTGCATTTTGTATTTAATCCCGATGCAATTTCTGTGTTTCATGGTCAATGTGAATGTCCAAGGGATACAGTAAACCTGCACTGGTGCATCGGAAGGTAATACTGGTCTCCCAGGAGCCGCTCAAAGCACAAACTCTTAGAAGATTCACTCTTCTTGTACTTCAGTCGGAATTGTGCATTTGTATTTAATCCCGATGCAATTTCTGTGTTTCATGGTCAATGTGAAGGTCCAAGGGATACAGTAAACCTGCACTGGTGCATAGGAATCTAATACTGGTCTCCGAGGAGCCGCTCAAAGCACTAACTCTTAGAGGATTCACTCTTCTTGTACTTCAGTCGGCATTGTGCATTTTGTATTTAATCCCGATGCAATTTCTGTGTTTCATAGTAAATGTGAAGGTCCAAGGGTTGAAATAAACCTGCACTGGTGCATCGGAAGCTGATACTGGTCTCCCAGGAGCCGCTCAAAGCACAAACTCTTAGAAGATTCACTCTTCTAGTTCTTCAGTCGGCATTGTGCCTTTTGTATTTAATCCCGATGCAATTTCTGTGTTTCATGGTCAATGTGAACGTCCCAGGGATACAATAAACCTGCACTGGTGCATCGGAAGCTAATACTGGTCTCCCAGGAGCCGCACAAACACAAAGTCTTAGAAGATTCACTGTTCTTGTACTTCAGTCGGCATAGTGCGTTTTGTATTCAATCCCGATTCAATTTCTGTGTTTCATGGTCAATGTGAAGGTCCAAGGGATACAGTAAACCTGCACTGGTGCATCGGAAGCTAATACTGGTCTCCCAGGAGCCGCTCAAAGCACAAACTCTTAGAAAATTCACTCTTCTTGTACTTAAGTCGGCATTGTGCTTTATGTATTTAATCCCGATGCAATTTCTGTGTTTCATCGTCAATGTGAAGGTCCAAGGGATACAGAAAACTTGCACTGGTGCATCGGAATCTAATACTGGTCTCCCAGGAGCCGCTCAAAACACAAACTCTTAGAAGATTCACTCTTCTAGTACTTCAGTCGGCATTGTGCCTTTTGTATTTAATCCCGATGCAATTTCTGTGTTTCATGGTCAAATTGAAGGTCCAAGGGATACAGTAAACCTGCACTGGTGCATCGGAATCTAATACTGGTCTCCCAGGAGCCGCTCAAAGCACAAACTCTTTGAAGATTCACTCTTCTTGTACTTCAGTCGGCATTGTGCCTTTTGTATTTAATCCCGATGCAATATCTGTGTTTCATGGTCAATGTGAAGGTCCAAGGGATACAATGAACCTGCACTGGTGCATCGGAATCTAATAATGGTCTCCCAGGAGCCGCTCAAAGCACAAACTCATAGAAGATTCACTCTTCTAGTACTTCAGTCGGCATTGTGCCTTTCGTATTTAATCCCGGTGCAATTTCTGTGTTTCATGGTCAATGTGAAGGTCCAAGGTATACAATAAACCTGCACTGGTGCATCGGAAGCTAATACTGGTCTCCCAGGAGCCGCTCAAAGCAGAAAGTCTTAGAAGATTCACTCCTCTTGTACTTAAGTCGGCATTGTGCCTTTTGTATTCAATCCCGATACAATTTCTGTGTTTCATGGTCAATGTGAAGGTCCAAGTGTTGAAGTAAACCTGCACTGGTGCATCGGAGGCTAATACAGGTCTCCCAGGAGCCGCTCAAAGCACAAACGCTTACAAGATTAACTCTTCTTGTACTTCAGTCGGCATTGTGCCTTTTGTATTTAATCCCGATGCAATTTCTGTGTTTCATGGTGAATGTGAAGTTCCAAGGGTTGAAGTAAACCTGCACTTGTGCATCGGAAGCTAATACTGGTCTCCCAGGAGCCGCTCAAATCACAAACTCATGGAAGATTCGCTCTTCTTGTACTTCAGTCGGCATTGTGCATTTTGTATTTAATCCCGATGCAATTTCTGTGTTTCATGGTCAATGTGAAGGTCCAAGGTATACAATAAACCTGCACTGGTGCATCGGAAGCTAATACTGGTCTCCCAGGAGCCGCTCAAAGCACAAACACTTAGAAGATTCACTCTTCTTGTACTTCAGTCGGCATTGTGATTTTGTATTCAATCCCGATACAATTTCTGTGTTTCATGGTCAATGTGAAGGTCCAAGAGATACAGTAAACCTGCACTGGTGCATCGGAATCTAATACTGGTCTCCCAGGAGCCGCTCAAAGCACTAACTCTTAGAAGATTCACTCTTCTTGTACTTCAGTCGGCATTGTGCCTTTTGTATTTAATCCCGACGCAATTTCTGGGTTTCATTGTCAATGTGAAGGTCCAAGGGATACAGTACACCTGCACTGGTGCATCGGAAGCTAATACTGGTCTCCCAGGAGCCGCTCAAAGCACAAATTCTTAGAAGATTCACTCTTCTTGTACTTCAGTCGGCATTGTGCCTTTTGTATTTAATCCCGATGCAATTTCTGTGTTTCATGGTCAATGTGAAAGTCCCAGGGATACAGTAAACCTGCACTGGTGCATCGGAATCTAATACTGGTCTCCCAGGAGCCGCTCAAAACACAAACTCTTAGAAGATTCACTCTTCTTGTACTTCAGTCGGCATTGTGCATTTTGTATTTAATCCCGATGCAATTTCTGTGTTTCATAGTAAATGTGAAGGTCCAAGGGTAGAAATAAACCTGCACTGGTGCATCGGAAGCTAATACTGGTCTCCCAGGAGCCGCTCAAAGCACAAACTCTTAGAAGATTCACTCTTCTAGTTCTTCAGTCGGTATTGTGCCTTTTGTATTTAATCCCGATGCAATTTCTGTGTTTCATCGTCCATGGGAAGGTCCAAGGGATAAAGTAAACCTGCACTGGTGCATAGGAAGCTAATACTGGTCTCCCAAGAGCCGCACAAAGCACAAACTCTTACAAGATTCACTCTTCTAGTTCTTCAGTCGGCATTGTGCCTTTTGTATTTAATCCCGATGCAATTCCTGTGTTTCATGGTCAATGTGAAGGTCCAAGGGATACAACAAACCTGCACTGGTGCATCCTAAGCTAATACTGGTCTCCCAGGAGCCGCTCAAAGCACAAACTCTTAGAAGATTCACTCTTCTTTTACTTCAGTCGGCATTGTGCCTTTTGTATTTAATCCCGATGCAATTTCTGTGTTTCATGGTCAATGTGAAGGTCCATGGGATACAGCAAACCTCCACTGGTGCATCTGAATCTAATACTGGTCTCCCAGGAGCCGCTCAAACCACAAACTCTTAGAAGATTCACTCTTCTTGTACTTAAGTCGGCATTGTGCATTTTGTATTTAATCCCGATTCAATTTCTGTGTTTCATGGTCAATGTGAAGGTCCAAGCGTAACAATAAACCTGCACTGGTGCATCGGAAGCTAATATTGGTCTCCCAGGAGCCGCTCAAAGCACAAACTCTTAGAAGATTCACTCTTCTTGTACTTAAGTCGGCATTGTGCATTTTGTATTTAATCCCGATTCAATTTCTGTGTTTCATGGTCAATGTGAAGGTCCAAGCGTAACAATAAACCTGCACTGGTGCATCGGAAGCTAATATTGGTCTCCCAGGAGCCGCTCAAAGCACAAACTCTTAGAAGATTCACTCTTCTTGTACTTCAGTCGGCATTGTGCCTTTTGTATTTACTCCCGATGCAATTTCTGTGTTTCATGGTCAATGTGAAGGTCCAAGGGATACAATAAACCTGCACTGGTGCATCGGATGCTAATACTGGTCTCCCAGGAGCCGCTCAAAGCACAAACTCTTAGAAGATTCACTCTTCTTGTACTTCAGTCAGTATTGTGCATTTTATATTTATTCCCGATGCAATTTCTGTGTTTCATGTTCAATGTGAAGGTCCAAGGGATACAATAAACCTGCACTGGTGCATCGGAAGCTAATACTGGTCTCCCAGGAGCCGCTCAAAGCACAAACTCTTAGAAGATTCACTCTATTTGTACTTCAGTCGGCATTGTGCCTTTTGTATTTAATCCCGATGCAATTTCTGTGTTTCATGGTCAATGTGAACGTCCCAGGGATACAATAAACCTGCACTGGTGCATCGGAATCTAATACTGGTCTCCCAGGAGCCGCTCAAAACACAAACTCTTAGAAGATTCACTCTTCTAGTACTTCAGTCGGCATTGTGCCTTCTGTATTTAATCCCGATGCAATTTCTGTGTTTCATGGTCAATGTGAAAGTCCAAGGTATACAGTAAACCTGCACTGGTGCATCGGAATCTAATACTGGTCTCCCAGGAGCCGCTCAAAGCACAAACTCTTAGAAGATTCACTCTTCTTGTACTTCAGTCGGCATTGTGCATTTTGTATTTAATCCCGATGCAATATCTGTGTTTCATGGTCAATGTGAAGGTCCAAGGGACACAATGAACCTGCACTGGTGCATCGGAAGCTAATACTGGTCTCCCAGGAGCCGTTCAAAGCACAAACTCTTAGAAGATTCACTCTTTTTGTACTTCAGTCGCATTGTGCTTTTTGTATTCAATCCCGATACAATTTCTGAGTTTCATGGTCAATGTGAATGTCCAAGGGATACAGTAAACCTGCACTGGTGCATCGGAATCTAATACTGGTCTCCCAGGAGCCGCTCAAAACACAAACTCTTAGAAGATTCACTCTTCTTGTACTTCAGTCGGCATTGTGCATTTTGTATTTAATCCCGATGCAATTTCTGTGTTTCATAGTAAATGTGAAGGCCCAAGGGTTGAAATAAACCTGCACTGGTGCATCGGAAGCTAATACTGGTCTCCCAGGAGCCGCACAAAGCACAAACTCTTACAAGATTCACTCTTCTAGTTCTTCAGTCGGCATTGTGCCTTTTGTATTTAATCCCGATTGAATTTCTGTGTTTCATAATCAATGTGAAGGTCTAAGGGATACAATAAACCTGCACTGGTGCATCCTAAGCTAATACTGGTCTCCCAGGAGCCGCTCAAAGCACAAACTCTTAGAAGATTCACTCTATTTGTACTTCAGTCGGCATTGTGCCTTTTGTATTTAATCCCGATGCAATTTCTGTGTTTCATGGTCAATGTGAACGTCCCAGGGATACAATAAACCTGCACTGGTGCATCGGAAGCTAATACTGGTCTCCCAGGAGCCGCACAAACACAAAGTCTTAGAAGATTCACTGTTCTTGTACTTCAGTCGGCATAGTGCGTTTTGTATTCAATCCCGATTCAATTTCTGTGTTTCATGGTCAATGTGAAGGTCCAAGGGATACAGTAAACCTGCACTGGTGCATCGGAAGCTAATACTGGCCGCCCAGGAGCCGCTCAAAGCACAAACTCTTAGAAAATTCACTCTTCTTGTACTTAAGTCGGCATTGTGCTTTATGTATTTAATCCCGATGCAATTTCTGTGTTTCATCGTCAATGTGAAGGTCCAAGGGATACAGTAAACCTGCACTGGTGCATCGGAATCTAATACTGGTCTCCCAGGAGCCGCTCAAAGCACAAACTCTTAGAAGATTCACTCTTCTTGTACTTCAGTCGGCATTGTGCATTTTGTATTTAATCCCGATGCAATATCTGTGTTTCATGGTCAATGTGAAGGTCCAAGGGATACAATGAACCTGCACTGGTGCATTGGAAGCTAATACTGGTCTCCCAGGAGCCGCTCAAAGCACAAACTCTTAGAAGATTCACTCTTTTTGTACTTCAGTCGCATTGTGCCTTTTGTATTTAATCCCGATGCAATTTCTGTGTTTCATGGTCAATGTGAAGGTCCAAGGGATACAGTAAACCTGCACTGGTGCATCGGAATCTAATAATGGTCTCCCAGGAGCCGCTCAAAGCACAAACTCATAGAAGATTCACTCTTCTAGTACTTCAGTCGGCATTGTGCCTTTCGTATTTAATCCCGGTGCAATTTCTGTGTTTCATGGTCAATGTGAAGGTCCAATTTATACAATAAACCTGCACTGGTGCATCGGAAGCTAATACTGGTGTCCCAGGAGCCGCTGAAAGCAGAATGTCTTAGAAGATTCACTCCTCTTGTACTTAAGTCGGCATTGTGCCTTTTGTATTCAATCCCGATACAATTTCTGTGTTTCATGGTCAATGTGAAGGTCCAAGTGTTTAAGTAAACCTGCACTAGTGCATCGGAAGCTAATACAGGTCTCCCAGGAGCCGCTCAAAGCACAAACGCTTACAAGATTAACTCTTCTTGTACTTCAGTCGGCATTGTGCCTTTTGTATTTAATCCCGATGCAATTTCTGTGTTTCATGGTCAATGTGAATGTCCAAGGGTTGAAGTAAACCTGCACTGGTGCATCGGAAGCTAATACTGGTCTCCCAGGAGCCGCTCAAAGCACAAACTCTTACAAGATTAACTCGTCTTGTACTTCAGATGGCATTGTGCCTTTTGTATTTAATCCCGATGCAATTTCTGTGTTTCATGGTCAATGTGAAGGTCCAAGGGATACAATAAACATGAACTGGTGCATCGGAAGCTAATACTGGTCTCCCAGTAGCCGCTCAAAGCACAAACTCTTAGAAGATTCACACTTCTTGTATTTATGTCGGCATTGTGCCTTTTGTATTCAATCCCGATACAATTTCTGTGTTTCGTGGTCAATGTGAATGTCCAAGGGTTGAAGTAAACCTGCACTGGTGCATCGGAAGCTAATACTGGTCTCCCAGGAGCCGCTCAAAGCACAAACTCTTACAAGATTAACTCGTCTTGTACTTCAGATGGCATTGTGCCTTTTGTATTTAATCCCGATGCAATTTCTATGTTTCATGCTCAATGTGAAGGTCCAAGGGATACAATAAACATGCACTGTTGCATCGGAAGCTAATACTGGTCTCCCAGTAGCCGCTCAAAGCACAAACTCTTAGAAGATTCACACTTCTTGTATTTATGTCGGCATTGTGCCTTTTGTATTCAATCCCGATACAATTTCTGTGTTTCATGGTCAATGTGAATGTCCAAGGGTTGAAGTAAACCTGCACTGGTGCATCGGAAGCTAATACTGGTCTCCCAGGAGCCGCTCAAAGCACAAACTCTTACAAGATTAACTCGTCTTGTACTTCAGATGGCATTGTGCCTTTTGTATTTAATCCCGATGCAATTTCTGTGTTTCATGGTCAATGTGAAGGTCCAAGGGATACAATAAACTTGCAATGGTGCATCGGAAACTAATACTGGTCTCCCAGGAGCCGCTCAAAGCACAAACTCTTAGAAGATTCACTCTTCTTGTACTTCAGTCGGCATTGTGCATTTTGTATTTATTCCCGATGCATTTTCTGTGTTTCATGGTCAATTTGAAGGTCCAAGCATACAATAAACCTGCACTGGTGCATCGGAAGCTAATACTGGTCTCCCAGGAGTCGCTCAAAGCACAAGCACTTAGAAGATTCACTCTTCTAGTACTTAAGTCGGCATTGTGCCTTTTGTATTTAATCCCGATGCAATTTCTGTGTTTCATGGTCAATGTGAAGGTCCAAGGGATACAATAAACCTGCACTGGTGCATCGGAAGCTAATACCGGCCTCCCAGGAGCCGCTCAAAGCACAAACTCTTAGAAGATTCACTCTTCTTGTACTTCAGTCGGCATTGTGCCTTTTGTATTTAATCCCGATGCAATTTCTGTTTTTCATGGGCAATGTGAAGGTCCAAGGGATACAATAAACCTGCACTGGTGCATCGGAAGCTAATACTGGACTCCCAGGAGCCGCTCAAAGCACAAACTCTTAGAAGATTCACTATTCTTGTACTTCAGTCGGCATTGCGCCTTTCGTATTTAATCCCGATGCAATTTCTGTTTTTCATGGTCAATGTGAAGGTCCAAGGGATACAATAAAACTGCACTGGTGCATCGGAAGCTAATACTGGTCTCCCAGGAGCCGCTCAAAGCACAAGCACTTAGAAGATTCACTCTTCTTGTACTTAAGTCGGCATTGTGCCTTTTGTATTTAATCCCGATGCAATTTCTGTGTTTCATCGTCAATGTGAAGGTCCAAGGGATACAATAAACCTGCACTGGTGCATCGGAAGCTAATACTGGCCTCCCAGGAGCCGCTCAAAGCACAAACTCTTAGAAGATTCACTCTTCTTGTACTTAAGTCGGCATTGTGCCTTTTGTATTTAATCCCGATGCAATTTCTGTGTTTCATGGTCAATGTGAAGGTCCAAGGGATACAATAAACCTGCACTGGTGCATCGGAAGCTAATACTGGTCTCCCAGTAGCAGCTCAAAGCACAAACTCTTAGAAGATTCACTCTTCTTGTACTTATGTCGGCATTGTGCCTTTTGTATTCAATCCTGATACAATTTCTGTGTTTCATGGTCAATGTGAATATCCAAGGGTTGAAGTAAACCTGCACTGGTGCATCGGAAGCTAATACTGGTCTCCCAGGAGCCGCTCAAAGCACAAACTCTTACAAGATTAACTCGTCTTGTACTTCAGTCGGCATTGTGCCTTTTGTATTTAATCCCGATGCAATTTCTGTGTTTCATGGTCAATGTGAAGTTCCAAGGGATACAATAAACCTGCACTGGTGCATCGGAAGCTAATACTGGTCTCTCAGGAGCCGCTCAAAGCACAAACTCTTAGAAGATTCACTCTTCTTGTACTTCAGCCGGCATTGTGCATTTTGTATTTATTCCCGGTGCAATTTCTGTGTTTCATGGTCAATGTGAAGGTCCAAGCATACAATAAACCTGCACTGGTGCATCGGAAGCTAATACTGGTCTCCCAGGAGCCGCTCAAAGCACAAGCTATTAGAAGATTCACTCTTCTTGTACTTAAGTCGGCATTGTGCCTTTTGTATTTAATCCCGATGCAATTTCTGTGTTTCATGGTCAATGTGAAGGTCCAAGGGATACAATAAACCTGCACTGGTGCATCGGAAGCTAATACTGCTCTCCCAGTAGCCGCTCAAAGCACAAACTCTTAGAAGATTCACTCTTCTTGTACTTATGTCGGCATTGTGCCTTTTGTATTCAATCCCGATAAAATTTCTGTGTTTCATGGTCAATGTGAATGTCCAAGGGTTGACGTAAACCTGCACTGGTGCATCGGAAGCTAATACTGGTCTCCCAGGAGCCGCTCAAAGCACAAACTCTTTCAAGATTAACTCGTCTTGTACTTCAGTCGGCATTGTGCCTTTTGTATTTAATCCCTATGCAATTTCTGTGTTTCATGGTCAATGTGAAGGTCCAAGGGATACAATAAACCTGCAATGGTGCATCGGAAACTAATACTGGTCTCCCAGGAGCCGCGCAAAGCACAAACTCTTAGAAGATTCACTCTTCTTGTACTTCAGTCGGCATTGTGCATTTTGTATTTATTCCCGATGCAATTTCTGTGTTTCATGGTCAATGTGAAGGTCCAAGCATACAATAAACCTGCACTGGTGCATCGGAAGCTAATACTGGTCTCCCATGAGCCGCTCAAAGCACAAGCACTTAGAAGATTCACTCTTCTTGTACTTAAGTCGGCAATGTGCCTTTTGTATTTAATCCCGATCCAATTTCTGTTTTTCATGGTCAATGTGAAGGTCCAAGGGATACAATAAAACTGCACTGGTGCATCGGAAGCTAATACTGGTCTCCCTGGAGCCGCTCAAAGCACAACCACTTAGAAGATTCACTCTTCTTGTACTTAAGTCGGCATTGTGCCTTTTGAATTTAATCCCGATGCAATTTCTGTGTTTCATCGTCAATGTGAAGGTCAAAGGGATACAATAATCCTGCACTGGTGCATCGGAAGCTAATACTGGCCTCCCAGGAGACGCTCAAAGCACAAACTCTTAGAAGATTCACTCTTCTTGTACTTCAGTCGGCATTGTGCCTTTTGTATTTAATCCCAATGCAATTTCTGTTTTTCATGGTCAATGTGAAGGTCCAAGGGATACAATAAACCTGCACTGGTGCATGGGAAGCTAATACTGGTCTCCCAGGAGCCGCTCAAAGCACAAGCACTTAGAAGATTCACTCTTCTTGTACTTAAGTCGGCATTGTGCCTTTTGTATTCAATCCCGATACAATTTCTGTGTTTCATGGTCAATGTGAATGTCCAAGGGTTGAAGTAAACCTGCACTGGTGCATCGGAAGCTAATACTGGTCTCCCAGGAGCCGCTCAAAGCACAAACTCTTACAAGATTAACTCGTCTTGTACTTCAGTCGGCATTGTGCCTTTTGTATTTAATCCCAATGCAATTTCTGTTTTTCATGGTCAATGTGAAGGTCCAAGGGATACAATAAAACTGCACTGGTTCATCGGAAGCTAATACTGGTCTCCCAGGAGCCGCTCAAAGCACAAACTCTTAGAAGATTTACTCTTCTTGTACTTCAGTAGGCATTGTGCCTTTTGTATTTAATTCCGATGCAATTTCTGTTTTTCATGGTCAATGTGAAGGTCCAAGGGATACAATAAACCTGCACTGGTGCATCGGAAGCTAATACTGGTCTCCCAGGAGCCGCTCAAAACACAAGCTCTTAGAAGATTCACTCTTCTTGTACTTAAGTCGGCATTGTGCCTTTTGTATTTAATCCCGATGCTATTTCTGTGTTTCATGGTCAATGTGAAGGTCCAAGGGATACAATAAACCTGCACTGGTGCATCGGAAGCTAATACTGGTCTCCCAGGAGCCGCTCAAAGCACAAACTCTTAGAAGATTCACTCTTCTTGTACTTCAGTCGGCATTGTGCCTTTTGTATTTAATCCCGATGCAATTTCTGTGTTTCATGGTCAATGTGAAGGTCCAAGGGATACAATAAACATGCACTGGTGCATCGGAAGCTAATACTGGTCTCCCAGGAGCCGCTCAAAGCACAAACTCTTAGAAGCTTCACTCTTCTTGTACTTCAGTCGGCATTGTGCCTTTTGTATTCAATCCCGATGCAATTTCTGTGTTTCATGGTCAATGTGAAGGTCCAAGGGATACAGTAAACCTGCACTGGTGCATCGGAATCTAATACTGGTCTCCCAGGAGCCGCTCAAAGCACAAACTCTTAGAAGATTCACTCTTCTTGTACTTCAGTCGGCATTGTGCATTTTGTATTTAATCCCGATGCAATTTCTGTGTTTCATGGTCAATGTGAAGGTCCAAGGGATACAATAAACATGCACTGGTGCATCGGAAGCTAATACTGGTCTCCCAGGAGCCGCTCGAAGCACAAACTCTTAGAAGCTTCACTCTTCTTGTACTTCAGTCGGCATTGTTCCTTTTGTATTCAATCCCGATGCAATTTCTGTGTTTCATGGTCAATGTGAAGGTCCAAGGGATACAATAAACCTGCACTGGTGCATCGGAAGCTAATACTGGTCTCCCAGGAGCCGCTCAAAGCACAAACTCATAGAAGATTCACTCTTCTTGTACTTAAGTCGGCATTGTGCCTTTTGTATTTAATCCCGATTAAATTTCTGTGTTTCATGGTCAATGTGAAGGTCCAAGGGACACAGTAAACCTGCACTGGCTCATCGGAAGCTAATACTGGTCTCCCAGGAGCCGCTCAAATCACAAACTCTTAGAAAATTCACTCTTCTTGTACTTAAGTCTGCATTGTGCCTTTTGTATTTAATCCCGATGCAATTTCTGTGTTTCATGGTCAATGTGAAGGTCCAAGGGATACAGTAAACCTGCACTGGTGCATCGGAATCTAATACTGGTCTCCCAGGAGCCGCTCAAAGCACAAGCACTTAGAAGATTCACTCTTCTTGTACTTAAGTCGGCATTGTGCCTTTTGTATTCAATCCCGATACAATTTCTGTGTTTCATGGTCAATGTGAATGTCCAAGGGTTGAAGTAAACCTGCACTGGTGCATCGGAAGCTAATACTGGTCTCCCAGGAGCCGCTCAAAGCACAAACTCTTACAAGATTAACTCGTCTTGTACTTCAGTCGGCATTGTGCCTTTTGTATTTAACCCCGACGCAATTTCTGTGTTTCATGGTCAATGTGAAGTTCCAAGGGATACAATAAACCTGCACTGGTTCATCGGAAGCTAATACTGGTCTCCCAGGAGCCGCTCAAAGCACAAACTCTTAGAAGATTCACTCTTCTTGTACTTCAGTAGGCATTGTGCCTTTTGTATTTAATCCCGATGCAATTTCTGTTTTTCATGGTCAATGTGAAGGTCCAAGGGATACAATAAACCTGCACTGGTGCATCGGAAGCTAATACTGGTCTCCCAGGAGCCGCTCAAAACACAAGCTCTTAGAAGATTCACTCTTCTTGTACTTAAGTCGGCATTGTGCCTTTTGTATTTAATCCCGATGCTATTTCTGTGTTTCATGGTCAATGTGAAGGTCCAAGGGATACAATAAACCTGCACTGGTGCATCGGAAGCTAATACTGGTCTCCCAGGAGCCGCTCAAAGCACAAACTCTTAGAAGATTCACTCTTCTTGTACTTCAGTCGGCATTGTGCCTTTTGTATTTAATCCCGATGCAATTTCTGTGTTTCATGGTCAATGTGAAGGTCCAAGGGATACAATAAACATGCACTGGTGCATCGGAAGCTAATACTGGTCTCCCAGGAGCCGCTCAAAGCACAAACTCTTAGAAGCTTCACTCTTCTTGTACTTCAGTCGGCATTGTGCCTTTTGTATTCAATCCCGATGCAATTTCTGTGTTTCATGGTCAATGTGAAGGTCCAAGGGATACAATAAACCTGCACTGGTGCATCGGAAGCTAATACTGGTCTCCCAGGAGCCTCTCAAAGCACAAACTCATAGAAGATTCACTCTTCTTGTACTTAAGTCGGCATTGTGCCATTTGTATTTAATCCCGATTCAATTTCTGTGTTTCATGGTCAATGTGAAGGTCCAAGGGATACAGTAAACCTGCACTGGCTCATCGGAAGCTAATACTGGTCTCCCAGGAGCCGCTCAAATCACAAACTCTTAGAAAATTCACTCTTCTTGTACTTAAGTCTGCATTGTGCGTTTTGTATTTAATCCCGATGCAATTTCTGTGTTTCATGGTCAATGTGAAGGTCCAAGGGATACAGTAAACCTGCACTGGTGCATCGGAATCTAATACTGGTCTCCCAGGAGCCGCTCAAAGCACAATCTCTTAGAAGATTCACTCTTCTTGTACTTCAGTCGGCATTGTGCATTTTGTATTTAATCCCGATGCAATTTCTGTGTTTCATGGTCAATGTGAAGGTCCAAGGGATACAATAAACATGCACTGGTGCATCGGAAGCTAATACTGGTCTCCCAGGAGCCGCTCGAAGCACAAACTCTTAGAAGCTTCACTCTTCTTGTACTTCAGTCGGCATTGTTCCTTTTGTATTCAATCCCGATGCAATTTCTGTGTTTCATGGTCAATGTGAAGGTCCAAGGGATACAATAAACCTGTACTGGTGCATCGGAAGCTAATACTGGTCTCCCAGGAGCCGCTCAAAGCACAAACTCATAGAAGATTCACTGTTCTTGTACTTAAGTCGGCATTGTGCCTTTTGTATTTAATCCCGATTAAATTTCTGTGTTTCATGGTCAATGTGAAGGTCCAAGGTATACAGTAAACCTGCACTGGCTCATCGGAAGCTAATACTGGTCTCCCAGGAGCCGCTCAAATCACAAACTCTTAGAAAATTCACTCTTCTTGTACTTAAGTCTGCATTGTGCCTTTTGTATTTAATCCCGATGCAATTTCTGTGTTTCATGGTCAATGTGAAGGTCCAAGGGATACAGTAAACCTGCACTGGTGCATCGGAATCTAATACTGGTCTCCCAGGAGCCGCTCAAAGCACAAACTCTTAGAAGATTCACTCTTCTTGTACTTCAGTCGGCATTGTGCATTTTGTATATAATCCCGATGCAATTTCTGTGTTTCATGGTCAATGTGAAGGTCCAAGGGATACAATAAACCTGCACTGGTGCTTTGGAAGCTAATACTGGTCTCCCAGGAGCCGCTCAAAGCACAAGCTATTAGAAGATTCACTCTTCTTGTACTTAAGTCGGCATTGTGCCTTTTGTATTTAATCCCGATGCAATTTCTGTGTTTCATGGACAATGTGAAGGTCCAAGGGATACAATAAACCTGCACTGGTGCATCGGAAGCTAATACTGGTCTCCCAGTAGCCGCTCAAAGCACAAACTCTTAGAAGATTCACTCTTCTTGTACTTATGTCGGCATTGTGCCTTTTGTATTCAATCCCGAAACAATTTCTGTGTTTCATGGTCAATGTGAAGGTCCAAGGGATACAATAAACCTGCAATGGTGCATCGGAAACTAATACTGGTCGCCCAGGAGCCGCTCAAAGCACAAACTCTTAGAAGATTCACTCTTCTTGTACTTCAGTCGGCATTGTGCATTTTGTATTTATTCCCGATGCAATTTCTGTGTTTCATGGTCAATGTGAAGGTCCAAGCATACAATAAACCTGCACTGGTGCATCGGAAGCTAATACTGGTCTCCCAGGAGCCGCTCAAAGCACAAGCACTTAGAAGATTCACTCTTCTTGTACTTAAGTCGGCATTGTGCCTTTTGTATTTAATCCCGATGTAATTTCTGTGTTTCATGGTCAATGTGAAGGTCCAAGGGATACAATAAACCTGCACTGGTGCATCGGAAGCTAATACTGGCCTCCCAGGAGCCGCTCAAAGCACAAACTCTTAGAAGATTCACTCTTCTTGTACTTCAGTCGGCATTGTGCCTTTTGTATTTCATCCCGATGCAATTTCTGTGTTTCATGGTCAATGTGAAGGTCCAAGGGATACAATAAACCTGCACTGGTGCATCGGAAGCTAATACTGGACTCCCAGGAGCCCCTCAAAGCACAAACTCTTAGAAGATTCACTCTTCTTGTACTTCAGTCGGCATTGTGCTTTTGTATTTAATCCCGATGCAATTTCTGTTTTTCATGGTCAATGTGAAGGTCCAAGGGATACAATAAAACTGCACTGGTGCATCGGAAGCTAATACTAGTCTCCCAGGAGCCGCTCAAAGCACAAGCACTTAGAAGATTCACTCTTCTTGTACTTAAGTCGGCATTGTGCATTTTGTATTTAATCCCGATGCAATTTCTGTGTTTCATCGTCAATGTGAAGGTCCAAGGGATACAATAAACCTGCACTGGCGCATCGGAAGCTAATACTGGCCTCCCAGGAGCCGCTCAAAGCACAAACTCTTAGAAGATTAACTCTTCTTGTACTTAAGTCGGCATTGTGCCTTTTGTATTTAATCCCGATTCAATTTCTGTGTTTCATGGTCAATGTGAAGGTCCAAGGGATACAGTAAACCTGCACTGGCTCATCGGAAGCTAATACTGGTCTCCCAGGAGCCGCTCAAATCACAAACCCTTAGAAAATTCACTCTTCTTGTACTTAAGTCTGCATTGTGCCTTTTGTATTTAATCCCGATGCAATTTCTGTGTTTCATGGTCAATGTGAAGGTCCAAGGGATACAGTAAACCTGCACTGGTGCATCGGAATCTAATACTGGTCTCCCAGGAGCCGCTCAAAGCACAAACTCTTAGAAGATTCACTCTTCTTGTACTTCAGTCGGCATTGTGCATTTTGTATATAATCCCGATGCAATTTCTGTGTTTCATGGTCAATGTGAAGGTCCAAGGGATACAATAAACCTGCACTGGTGCATCGGAAGCTAATACTGGTCTCCCAGGAGCCGCTCAAAGCACAAACTCTTAGAAGATTCACTCTTCTTGTACTTCAGTCGGCATTGTGCCTTTTGTATTCAATCCCGATACAATTTCTGTGTTTCATGGTCAATGTGAAGGTCCAAGGGATACAGTAAACCTGCACTGGTGCATCGGAAGGTAATACTGGTCTCCCAGGAGCCGCTCAAAGCACAAACTCTTAGAAGATTCACTCTTCTTGTACTTCAGTCGGAATTGTGCCTTTTGTATTTAATCCCGATGCAATTTATGTGTTTCATGGTCAATGTGAAGGTCCCAGGGATACAGTAAACCTGCACTGGTGCATAGGAATCTAATACTGGTCTCCCAGGAGCCGCTCAAAGCACAAACTCTTAGAAGATTCACTCTTCTTGTACTTCAGTTCGCATTGTGCCTTTTGTATTTAATCCCGGTGCAATTTCTGTGTTTCATGGTCAATGTGAAGATCCAAGGGACACAATAAACCTGCACTGGTGCATCGGAAGCTAATACTGGTCTCCCAGGAGCCGCTAAAAGCACAAACTCTTAGAAGATTCACTCTTCTCGTACTTCAGTCGGCATTGTGCCTTTTGTATTTAATCCCGATGCAATTTCTGTGTTTCATGGTCAATGTGAAGGTCTAAGGGATACAATAACCCTGCACTGGTGCAGCGGAAGCTAATACTGGTCTCCCAGGAGCAGCTCAAAGCACAAACTCTCAGAAGATTCACTCTTCTTGTACTTCAGTCGGCATTGTGCTATTGGGTTCAATCCCGATACAGTTTCTGTGTTTCATGGTCAATGTGAAGGTCCAAGGGACACAGTAAAACTGCACTGGTGCATCGGAAGGTATTACTGGTCTCGCAGGAGCCGCTCAAATGACAAACTCTTAGAAGATTCACTGTTCTTGTACTTCAGTCGGCATTGTGCGTTTTGTATTCAATCCCGATTGAATTTCTGTGTTTCATGGTCAATGTGAAGGTCCAAGGGATACAGTAAACCTGCATTGGTGCATCGGAAGCTAATACTGGTCTCCCATTAGCCGCTCAAAGCACAAACTCTTAGAAAATTCACTCTTCTTTTACTTAAGTCGGCATTGTGCCTTTTTTATTTAATCCCGATGCAATTTCTGTGTTTCATGGTCAATGTGAAGGTCCAAGGGATACAATAAACATGCACTGGTGCATCGGAAGCTAATACTGGTCTCCCAGGAGCCGCTCAAAGCACAAACTCTTAGAAGATTCACTCTTCTTGTACTTCAGTAGGCATTGTGCCTTTTGTATTTAATCCCGATGCAATTTCTGTGTTTCATGGTCAATGTGAAGGTCCAAGGGATACAATAAACCTGCACTCGTGCATCGGAAGGTAATACTGGTCTCCCAGGAGCCGCTCGAAGCACAAACTCTTAGAAGATTCACTCTTCTTATAATTCAGTCGGCATTGTGCTTTTGTATTCAATCCCGATACAATTTCTGTGTTTCATGGTAAATGTGTAGGTCCAAGGGATACAGTAAACCTGCACTGGTGCATCGGAAGGTAATACTGGTCTCCCAGGAGCCGCTCAAAGCACAAACTCTTAGAAGATTCACTCTTCTTGTACTTCAGTCGGCATTGTGCTTTATGTATTTAATCCCGATGCAATTTCTGTGTTTCATCGTCAATGTGAAGGTCCAAGGGATACAGTAAACTTGCACTGGTGCATCGGAATCTAATACTGGTCTCCTAGGAGCCGCTCAAAGCACAAACTCTTAGAAGATTCACTCTTCTAGTACTTCAGTCGGCATTGTGCGTTTTGTATTTAATCCCGATGCAATTTCTGTGTTTCATGGTGAATGTGAAGGTCCAAGGGTTGACGTAAACCTGCACTTGTGCATCGGAAGCTAATACTGGTCTCCCAGAAGCCGCTCAAAGCACAAACTCTTAGAAGATTCACTCTTATTGTACTTCAGTCGGCATTGTGCTTTATGTATTTAATCCCGATGCAATTTCTGTGTTTCATAGTCAATGTGAAGATCCAAGGGATACAATAAACTTGCACTGGTGCATCGGAAGCTAATACTGGTCTCCTAGGTGCCGCTCAAATCACAAACTCTTACAAGATTCAGTCTTCTTGTACTTCAGTCGGCATTGTGCCTTTTGTATGTAATCCCGATGCAATTTCTGTGTTTCATGGTAAATGTGAAGTTCCAAGGGATACAATAAACCTGCACTCGTGCATCGGAAGCTAATACTGGTCTCCCAGGAGCCGCTCGAAGCACAAACCCTTAGAAGATTCACTCTTCTTATAATTCAGTCGGCATTGTGCTTTTGTATTCAATCCCGATACAATTTCTGTGTTTCATGGTAAATGTGAAGGTCCAAGGGATACAGTAAACCTGCACTGGTGCATCGGAAGGTAATACTGGTCTCCCAGGAGCCGCTCAAAGCACAAACTCTTAGAAGATTCACCCTTCTTGTACTTCAGTCGGCATTGTGCTTTATGTATTTAATCCCGATGCAATTTCTGTGTTTCATCATCAATGTGAAGGTCCGAGGGATACAATAAACCTGCACTGGTGCATCGGAAGGTATTACTGGTCTCCCAGGAGCCGCTCAAAGCACAAACACTTAGAAGATTCACTCTTCTTGTACCTCAGTCGGAATTGTGCTTTTGTATTCAATACCGATACAATTTTTGTGTTTCATGGTCAATATGAAGGTCCAAGGGATACAGTAAACCTGCACTGGTGCATCGGAAGGTAATACTGGTCTCCCAGGAGCCGCTCAAAGCACAAACTCATAGAAGATTCACTCTTCTTGTACTTCAGTCGGCATTGTGCATTTTGTATTTAATCCCGACGCAATTTCTGGGCTTCATTGTCAATGTGAAGGTCCAAGGAATACAGTACACCTGCTCTGGTGCATCGGAAGCTAATATTGTTCTCTCAGGAGCCGCTCAAAGCACAAACTCTTAGAAGATTCACTCTTCTTGTACTTCAGTCGGCATTGTGCCTTTTGTATTTAATCCCGATGCAATTTCTGTGTTTCACGGTCAATGTGAAGGTCCAAGGGATACAGTAAACCTGCACTGGTGCATCGGAATCTAATACTGGTCTCCCAGGAGCCGCTAAAAGCACAAACTCTTAGAAGATTCACTCTTCTTGTACTTCAGTCAGCATTGTGCCTTTTGTATTTAATCCCGATGCAATTTCTGTGTTTCATCGTCCATGGGAAGGTCCAAGGGATAAAGTAAACCTGCACTGGTGCATAGGAAGCTAATACTGGTCTCCCAGGAGCCGCACAAAGCACAAACTCTTACAAGATTAACTCTTCTTGTACTTGAGTCGGCATTGTGCCTTTTGTATTTAATCCCGATGCAATTTCTGTGTTTCATGGTCAATGTGAAGGTCCAAGGGATACAATAAACCTGCACTGGTGCATCGGTAGCTAATACTGGTCTCCCAGGAGCCGCTCAAAGCACAAACTCTTAGAAGATTCACTCTTCTTGTACTTTAGTCGGCATTGTGCCTTTTGTATTTAATCCCGAAGCAATTTCGGTGTTGCATCGTCAATGTGAAGGTCCAAGGGATACAATAAACCTGCACTGGTGCATCGTAATCTAATACTGGTCTCCCAGGAGCCGCTCAAAGCACAAACTCTTAGAAGATTCACTCCTCTTGTACTTAAGTCGGCATTATGCCTTTTGTATTCAATCCCGGTACAATTTCTGTGTTTCATGGTCAATGTGAAGGTCCAAGGGTTGAAGTAAACCTGCACTAGTGCATCGGAAGCTAATACTGGTCTCCCAGGAGACGCTCAAAGCACAAACTCTTACAAGACTAACTCTTCTTGTACTTCAGTCGGCATTGTGCCTTTTGTATTTAATCCCGATGCAATTTCTGTGTTTCATGGTCAATGTGAAGGTCCAAGGGATACAATAAACCTGCACTGGTGCATCGGTAGCTAATACTGATCTCCCAGGAGCCGCTCAAAGCACAAACTCTTAGAAGATTCACTCTTCTTGTACTTTAGTCGGATTTGTGCATTTTGTATTCATTCCCAATGCAATTTCTGTGTTTCATGGTCAATGTGAAGGTCCAAGGGATACAATAAACCTGCACTGGTGCGTCGGAAGCTAATACTGGTCTCCTAGGAGCCGCTCAAAGCACAAGCTATTAGAAGATTTACTCTTCTTGTACTTAAGTCGGCATTGTGCCTTTTGCATTTAATCCCGAAGCAATTTCTGTGTTTCATCGTCAATGTGAAGGTCCAAGGGATACAGTAAACCTGCACTGGTGCATCGGAAGCTAATACTGGTCTCCCAGGAGCCGCTCAAAGCACAAACTCTTAGAAGATTCACTCTTCTTGTACTTCAGTCGGCATTGTGCATTTGTATTTAATCCCGATGCAATTTCTCTGTTTCGTGGTCAATGTGAAGGTCCAAGGGATACAAAAACTTGCACTGGTGCATCGGAAGCTAATACTGGTCTCCCAGGAGCCGCTCAAAGCACAAACTCATAGAAGATTCACTCTTCTTGTACTTCAGTCGGCATTGCGCCTTTTGTATTTAATCCCGGTGCAATTTCTGTGTTTCATGGTCAATGTGAAGGTCCAAGGGATACAATAAACCTGCACTCGTGCATCGGAAGCTAATACTGGTCTCCCAGTAGCCGCTCAAAGCACAAACTCTTAGAAGATTCACTCTTCTTGTACTTAAGTCGGCATTGTGCTTTTTGTATTCAATCCCGACACAATTTCTTTGTTTCATGGTCAATGTGAATGTCCAAGGGTTGAAGTAAACCTGCACTGGTGCATCGGAAGCTAATACTGGTCTCCCAGGAGCCGCTCAAAGCACAAACTCTTACAAGATTAACTCGTCTTGTACTTCAGTCGGCATTGTGCCTTTTGTATTTAATCCCGATGCAATTTCTGTGTTTCATGGTCAATGTGAAGGTCCAAGGGATACTATAAACCTGCACTGGTACATCGGAAGCTAATACTGGTCTCCCAGGAGCTGCTCAAAGCTCAAACTCTTAGAAGATTAACTCTTCTTGTACTAAAGTCGGCATTGTGCATTTTGTATTTATTCCCGATGCAATTTCTGTGTTTCATGGTCAATGTGAAGGTCCAAGGGATACAATAAACCTGCACTGCTGCATCGGAAGCTAATACTGGTCTCCCAGGAGCCGCTCAAAGCACAAGCTCTTAGAAGATTCACTCTTCTTGTACTTAAGTCGGCATTGTGCCTTTTGTATTTAATCCCGATGCAATTTCTGTGTTTAATCGTCAATGTGAAGGTCCAAGGGATACAATAAACCTGCACTGGTGCATCGGAAGCTAATCCTGGTCTCCCAGGGGCCGCTCAAAGCACAAGCTCTTAGAAGATTCACTCTTCTTGTACTTCAGTCGGCATTGTGCATTTTGTATTTATTCCCGATGCAATTTCTGTGTTTCATGGTCAATGTGAAGGTCCAAGGGATACAATAAACCTGCACTGGTGCATCGGAAGCTAATACTGGTCTCCTAGGAGCCGCTCAAAGCACAAGCTATTAGAAGATTTACTCTTCTTGTACTTAAGTCGGCATTGTGCCTTTTGCATTTAATTCCGAAGCAATTTCTGTGTTTCATCGTCAATGTGAAGGTCCAAGGGATACAATAAACCTGCACTGCTGCATCGGAAGCTAATACTGGTCTCCTAGGAGCCGCTCAAAGCACAAGCTATTAGAAGATTTACTCTTCTTGTACTTAAGTCGGCATTGTGCCTTTTGCATTTAATTCCGAAGCAATTTCTGTGTTTCATCGTCAATGTGAAGGTCCAAGGGATACAATAAACCTGCACTCGTGCATCGGAAGCTAATACTGGTCTCCCAGTAGCCGCTCAAAGCACAAACTCTTAGAAGATTCACTCTTCTTTTACTTAAGTCGGCATTGTGCTTTTTGTATTCAATCCCGACACAATTTATTTGTTTCATGGTCAATGTGAATGTCCAAGGGTTGAAGTAAACCAGCACTGGTGCATCGGAAGCTAATACTGGTCTCCCAGGAGCCGCTCAAAGCACAAACTCTTACAAGATTAACTCGTCTTGTACTTCAGTCGGCATTGTGCCTTTTGTATTTAATCCCGATGCAATTTCTGTGTTTCATGGTCAATGTGAAGGTCCAAGGGATACTATAAACCTGCACTGGTACATCGGAAACTAATACTGGTCTCCCAGGAGCCGCTCAAAGCTCAAACTCTTAGAAGATTCACTCTTCTTGTACTTCAGTCGGCATTGTGCATTTTGTATTTAATCCCGATGCAATTTCTGTGTTTAATCGTCAATGTGAAGGTCCAAGGGATGCAATAAACCTGCACTGGTGCATCGGAAGCTAATCCTGGTCTCCCAGGGGCCGCTCAAAGCACAAGCTCTTAGAAGATTCACTCTTCTTGTACTTCAGTCGGCATTGTGCATTTTGTATTTATTCCCGATGCAATTTCTGTGTTTCATGGTCAATGTGAAGGTCCAAGGGATACAATAAACCTGCACTGGTGCATCGGAAGCTAATACTGGTCTCCTAGGAGCCGCTCAAAGCACAAGCTATTAGAAGATTTACTCTTCTTGTACTTAAGTCGGCATTGTGCCTTTTGCATTTAATTCCGAAGCAATTTCTGTGTTTCATCGTCAATGTGAAGGTCCAAGGGATACAATAAACCTGCACTCGTGCATCGGAAGCTATTACTGGTCTCCCAGTAGCCGCTCAAAGCACAAACTCTTAGAAGATTCACTCTTCTTGTACTTAAGTCGGCATTGTGCTTTTTGTATTCAATCCCGACACAATTTATTTGTTTCATGGTCAATGTGAATGTCCAAGGGTTGAAGTAAACCTGCACTGGTGCATCGGAAGCTAATACTGGTCTCCCAGGAGCCGCTCAAAGCACAAACTCTTACAAGATTAACTCGTCTTGTACTTCAGTCGGCATTGTGCCTTTTGTATTTAATCCCGATGCAATTTCTGTGTTTCATGGTCAATGTGAAGGTCCAAGGGATACAATAAACCTGCACTGGTGCATCGGAAGCTAATACTGGCCTGCCAGGAGCCGCTCAAAGCACAAACTCTTAGAAGATTCACTCTTCTTGTACTTCAGTCGGCATTGTGCCTTTTGTATTTAATCCCGATGAAATTTCTGTTTTTCATGGTCAATGTGAAGGTCCAAGGGATACAATTAACCTGCAGTGGTGCATCGGAAGCTAATCCTGGTCTCCCAGGGGCCGCTCAAAGCACAAGCTCTTAGAAGATTCACTCTTCTTGTACTTCAGTCGGCATTGTGCATTTTGTATTTAATCCCGATGCAATTTCTGTGTTTCATGGTCAATGTGAAGGTCCAAGGGATACAATAAACCTGCACTGGTGCATCGGAAGCTAATACTGGTCTCCCAGGAGCCGCTCAAAGCACAAACTCTTAGAAGATTCACTCTTCTTGTACTTCAGTCGGCATTGTGCGTTTTGTATTTAAGCCCGATGCAATTTCTGTGTTTCATGGTCAATGTGAAGGACCAAGGGATACAATAAACATGCACTGGTGCATCGGAAGCTAATACTGGTCTCCCAGGAGCCGCTCAAAGCACAAACTCTTAGAAGATTCACTCTTCTTGTACTTCAGTCGGAATTGTGCCTTTTGTATTCAATCCCGATGCAATTTCTGTGTTTCATGGTCAATGTGAAGGTCCAAGGGATACAATAAACCTGCCCTGGTGCATCGGAAGCTAATACTGGTCTCCCAGGAGCCGCTCAATGCACAAACTCATAGAAGATTCACTCTTCTTATACTTAAGTCTGCAATGTGCCTTTTGTATTTAATCCCGATGCAATTTCTGTGTTTCATGGCCAATGTGAAGGTCAAATGGATACAGTAAACCTGCACTGGTGCATCGGAAGCTAATACTGGTCTCCCTGGAGGCGCTCAAAGCACAAACTCTTAGAAGATTCACTTTTCTTGTACTTCAGTCGGCATTGTGCCTTTTGTATTCAATCCCGACACAATTTCTGTGTTTCATGGTCAATGTGAATGTCCAAGGGATACAGTAAACCAGCACTGGTGCATCGGAATCTAATACTGGTCTCCCAGGAGCCGCTCAAAGAACAAACTCTTAGATGATTCACTCTTCTTGTACTTAAGTCGGCATTGTGCTTTTGTATTTAATCCCGATGCAATTTCTGTGTTTCATGGTCAATGTGAAGGTCCAAGGGATACAATAAACCTGCACTGTTGCATCGGAAGCTAATACGGGTCTCCCAGGAGCCGCTCAAAGCACAAACTCTTAGAAGATTCACTCTTCTTGTACTTCATTCGGCATTGTGCGTTTTGTATTCAATCCCGATACAATTTCTGTGTTTCATGGTCAATGTGAAGGTCCAAGGGATACAGTAAACCTGCACTGGTGCATCGGAAGCTAATACTGGTCTCCCAGGTGCCCCTCAAAGCACAAACTCTTAGAAGATTCACTCTTCTTGTACTTCAGTCGGCATTGTGCCTTTTGTATTTAATCCCGATGCAATTTCTGTGTTTCATGGTCAATGTGAAGGTCCAAGGGATATAATAAACCTGCAGTGGTGCATCGGAAGCTAATACTGGCCTCCCAGGAGCCGCTCAAAGCACAAACTCTTAGAAGATTCACTCTTCTTGTACTTCAGTCGGCATTGTGCCTTTTGTATTTAATCCCGATGCAATTTCTGTTTTTCATGGTCAATGTGAAGGTCCAAGGGATGCAATAAACCTGCACTGGTGCATCGGAAGCTAATACTGGTCTCCCAGGAGCCGCTCAAAACACAAGCTCTTAGAAGATTCACTCTTCTTGTACTTAAGTCGGCATTGTGCCTCTTGTATTTAATCCCGATGCAATTTCTGTGTTTCACGGTCAATGTGAAGGTCCAAGGGATACAATAAACCTGCACTGGTGCATCGGAAGCTAATACTGGTCTCCCAGGAGCCGCTCAAAGCACAAACTCTTAGAAGATTCACTCTTCTTGTACTTCAGTCGGCATTGTGCCTTTTGTATTTAATCCCGATGCAATTTCTGTGTTTCATGGTCAATGTGAAGGTCCAAGGGATACAATAAACATGCACTGGTGCATCGGAAGCTAATACTGGTCTCCCAGGAGCCGCTCAAAGCACAAACTCTTAGAAGATTCACTCTACTTGTACTTCAGTCGGAATTGTGCCTTTTGTATTCAATCCCGATGCAATTTCTGTGTTTCATGGTCAATGTGAAGGTCCAAGGGATACAATAAACCTGCACTGGTGCATCGGAAGCTAATACTGGTCTCCCAGGAGCCGCTCAAAGCACAAACTCATAGACGATTCACTCTTCTTGTACTTAAGTCGGCATTGTGCCTTTTGTATTTAATCCCGATGCAATTTCTGTGTTTCATGGTCAATGTGAAGGTCCAAGGGATACAATAAACCTGCACTGGTGCATCGGAACCTAATACTGGTCACCCAGGAGCCGCTCAAAGCTCAAACTCTTAGAAGATTCACTCTTCTTGTACTTCAGTCGGCATTGTGCCTTTTGTATTCAATCCCGATACAATTTCTGTGTTTCATGGTCAATGTGAAGGTCCAAGGGATACAGTAAACCTGCACTGGTGCATCGGAAGCTAATACTGGTCTCCCAGGTGCCACTCAAAGCACAAACTCTTAGAAGATTCACTCTTCTTGTACTTCAGTCGGCATTGTGCCTATTGTATTTAATCCCGATGCAATTTCTGTTTTTCATGGTCAATGTGAAGGTCCAAGGGATGCAATAAACCTGCACTGGTGCATCGGAAGCTAATACTGGTCTTCCAGGAGCCGCTCAAAACACAAGCTCTTAGAAGATTCACTCTTCTTGTACTTCAGTCGGCATTGTGCCTTTTGTATTTAATCCCGATGCAATTTCTGTGTTTCATGGTCAATGTGAAGGTCCAAGGGATACAATAAACCTGCACTGGTGCATCGGAAGCTAATACTGGTCTCCCAGGAGCCGCTAAACGCACAAACTCTTAGAAGATTCACTCTTCTTGTACTTCAGTCGGCATTGTGCCTTTTGTATTTAATCCCGATGCAATTTCTGTGTTTCATGGTCAATGTGAAGGTCCAAGGGATACAATAAACATGCACTGGTGCATCGGAAGCTAATACTGGTCTCCCAGGAGCCGCTCAAAGCACAAACTCTTAGAAGATTCACTCTTCTTGTACTTCAGTCGGAATTGTGCCTTTTGTATTCAATCCCGATGAAATTTCTGTGTTTCATGTTCAATGTGAAGGTCCAAGGGATACAATAAACCTGCACTGGTGCATCGGAAGCTAATACTGGTCACCCAGGAGCCGCTCAAAGCTCAAACTCTTAGAAGATTCACTCTTCTTGTACTTCAGTCGGCATTGTGCCTTTTGTATTCAATCCCAATACAATTTCTGTGTTTCATGGTCAATGTGAAGGTCCAAGGGATACAGTAAACCTGCACTGGTGCATCGGAAGCTCATACTGGTCTCCCAGGTGCCGCTCAAAGCACAAACTCTTAGAAGATTCACTCTTCTTGTACTTCAGTCGGCATTGTGCCTATTGTATTTAATCCCGATGCAATTTCTGTTTTTCATGGTCAATGTGAAGGTCCAAGGGATGCAATAAACCTGCACTGGTGCATCAGAAGCTAATACTGGTCTCCCAGGAGCCGCTCAAAACACAAGCTCTTAGAAGATTCACTCTTCTTGTACTTCAGTCGGCATTGTGCATTTTGTATTTAATCCCGATGCAATTTCTGTGTTTCATGGTCAATGTGAAGGTCCAAGGGATACAATAAACCTGCACTGGTGCATCGGAAGCTAATACTGGTCTCCCAGGAGCCGCTCAAAGCACAAACTCTTAGAAGATTCACTCTTCTTGTACTTCAGTCGGCATTGTGCGTTTTGTATTTAATGCCGATGCAGTTTCTGTGTTTCATGGTCAATGTGAAGGTCCAAGGGATACAATAAACATGCACTGGTGCATCGGAAGCTAATACTGGTCTCCCAGGAGCCGCTCAAAGCACAAACTCTTAGAAGATTCACTCTTCTTGTACTTCAGTCGGAATTGTGCCTTTTGTATTCAATCCCGATGCAATTTCTGTGTTTCATGGTCAATGTGAAGGTCCAAGGGATACAATAAACCTGCACTGGTGCATCGGAAGCTAATACTGGTCTCCCAGGAGCCGCTCAATGCACAAACTCATAGAAGATTCACTCTTCTTGTACTTAAGTCGGCAATGTGCCTTTTGTATTTAATCCCGATGCAATTTCTGTGTTTCATGGTCAATGTGAAGGTCCAAGGGATACAGTAAACCTGCACTGGTGCATCGGAAGCTAATACTGGTCTCCCAGGAGCCGCTCAAAGCACAAACTCTTAGAAAATTCACTCTTCTTGTACTTAAGTCGGCATTGTGCCTTTTGTATTTAATCCCGATGCAATTTCTGTGTTTCATGGTCAATGTGAAAGTCCGAGGGATACAATAAACCTGCACTGGTGCATCGGAAGCTAATACTGGTCACCCAGGAGCCGCTCAAAGCACAAACTCTTAGAAGACTTACTCTTCTTGTACTTCAGTCGGCATTGTGCCTTTTGTATTTAATATCGATGCAATTTCTGTGTTTCATGGCCAATGTGAAGGTCCAAGGGATACAGTAAACCTGCACTGGTGCATCGGAAGCTAATACTGGTCTCCCAGGAGGCGCTCAAAGCACAAACTCTTAGAAGATTCACTCTTCTTGTACTTCAGTCGGCATTGTGCCTTTTGTATTCAATCCCGATACAATTTCTGTGTTTCATGGTCAATGTGAATGTCCAAGGGATACAGTAAACCTGCACTGGTGCATCGGAATCTAATACAGGTCTCCCAGGAGCCGCTCAAAGAACAAACTCTTAGAAGATTCACTCTTCTTGTACTTCAGTCGGCATTGTGCCTTTTGTATTTATTCCCGATGCAATTTCTGTGTTTCATGGTCAATGTGAAGGTCCAAGGGATACAATAAACCTGCACTGGTGCATCGGAAGCTAATACTGGTCTCCCAGGAGCCGCTCAAAGCACAAATTCTTAGAAGATTCACTCTTCTTGTACTTCAGGCGGCATTGTGCGTTTTGTATTCAATCCCGATACAATTTCTGTGTTTCATGGTCAATGTGAAGGTCCAAGGGATACAGTAAACCTGCACTGGTGCATCGGAAGCTAATACTGGTCTCCCAGGTGCCGCTCAAAGCACAAACTCTTAGAAGAATCACTCTTCTTGTACTTCAGTCGGAATTGTGCCTTTTGTATTTAATCCCGATGCAATTTCTGTGTTTCATGGTCAATGTGAAGGTCCATGGGATATAATAAACCTGCAGTGGTGCATCGGAAGCTAATACTGGCCTCCCAGGAGCCGCTCAAAGCACAAACTCTTAGAAGATTCACTCTTCTTGTACTTCAGTCGGCATTGTGCCTTTTGTATTTAATCCCGATGCAATTTCTGTTTTTCATGGTCAATGTGAACGTCCAAGGGATGCAATAAACCTGCACTGGTGCATCGGAAGCTAATACTGGTCTCCCAGGAGCCGCTCAAAACACAAGCTCTTAGAAGATTCACTCTTCTTGTACTTAAGTCGGCATTGTGCCTTTTGTATTTAATCCCGATGCAATTTCTGTGTTTCATGGTCAATGTGAAGGTCCAAGGGATACAATAAACCTGCACTGGTGCATCGGAAGCTAATACTGGTCTCCCAGGAGCCGCTCAAAGCACAAACTCTTAGAAGATTTACTCTTCTTGTACTTCAGTCGGCATTGTGCCTTTTGTATTTAATCCCGATGCAATTTCTGTGTTTCATGGTCAATGTGAAGGTCCAAGGGATACAATAAACATGCACTGGTGCATCGGAAGCTAATATTGGTCTCCCAGGAGCCGCTCAAAGCACAAACTCTTAGAAGATTCACTCTTCTTGTACTTCAGTCGGAATTGTGCCTTTTGTATTCAATCCCGATGCAATTTCTGTGTTTCATGGTCAATGTGAAGGTCCAAGGGATACAATAAACCTGCACTGGTGCATCGGAAGCTAATACTGGTCTCCCAGGAGCCGCTCAAAGCCAAAACTCATAGAAGATTCACTCTTCTTGTACTTAAGTCGGCATTGTGCCTTTTGTATTTAATCCCGATGCAATTTCTGTGTTTCATGGTCAATGTGAAGGTCCAAGGGATACAATAAACCTGCACTGGTGCATCGGAAGCTCATACTGGTCTCCCAGGAGCCGCTCAATGCACAAACTCTTAGAAGATTCACTCTTCTTGTACTTCAGTCGGCATTGTGCGTTTTGTATTCAATCCCGATACAATTTCTGTGTTTCATGGTCAATGTGAAGGTCCAAGGGATACAGTAAACCTGCACTGGTGCATCGGATGCTAATACTGGTCTCCCAGGTGCCGCTCAAAGCACAAACTCTTAGAAGATTCACTCTTCTTGTACTTCAGTCGGCATTGTGCCTTTTGTATTTAATCCCGATGCAATTTCTGTGTTTCATGGTCAACGTGAAGGTCCAAGGGATATAATAAACCTGCAGTGGTGCATCGGAAGCTAATACTGGCCTCCCAGGAGCCGCTCAAAGCACAAACTCTTAGAAGATTCACTCTTCTTGTACTTCAGTCGGCATTGTGCCTATTGTATTTAATCCCGATGCAATTTCTGTTTTTCATGGTCAATGTGAAGGTCCAAGGGATGCAATAAACCTGCTCTGGTGCATCGGAAGCTAATACTGGTCTCCCAGGAGCCGCTCAAAACACAAGCTCTTAGAAGATTCACTCTTCTTGTACTTAAGTCGGCATTGTGCCTTTTGTATTTAATCCCGATGCAATTTCTGTGTTTCATGGTCAATGTGAAGGTCCAAGGGATACAATAAACCTGCACTGGTACATCGGAAGCTAATACTGGTCTACCAGGAGCCGCTCAAAGCACAAACTCTTAGAAGATTCACTCTTCTTGTACTTCAGTCGGCATTGTGCCTTTTGTGTTTAATCCCGATGCAATTTCTGTGTTTCATGGTCAATGTGAAGGTCCAAGGGATACAATAAACATGCACTGGTGCATCGGAAGCTAATACTGGTCTCCCAGGAGCCGCTCAAAGCACAAACTCTTAGAAGATTCACTCTTCCTGTACTTCAGTCGGAATTGTGCCTTTTGTATTCAATCCCGATGCAATTTCTGTGTTTCATGGTCAATGTGAAGGTCCAAGGGATACAATAAACCTGCACTGGTGCATCGGAAGCTAATACTGGTCTCCCAGGAGCCGCTCAAAGCACAAACTCATAGAAGATTCACTCTTCTTGTACTTAAGTCGGCATTGTGCCTTTTGTATTTAATCCCGATGCAATTTCTGTGTTTCATGGTCAATGTGAAGGTCCAAGGGATACAATAAACCTGAACTGATGCATCGGAAGCTAATACTGGTCTACCAGGAGCCGATCAAAGCACAAACTCTTAGAAAATTCACTCTTCTTGTACTTAAGTCGGCATTGTGCCTTTTGTATTTAATCCCGATGCAATTTCTGTGTTTCATGGTCAATGTGAAAGTCCAAGGGATACAATAAACCTGCACTGGTGCATCGGAAGCTAATACTGGTCACCCAGGAGCCGCTCAAAGCACAAACTCTTAGAAGACTTACTCTTCTTGTACTTCAGTCGGCATTGTGCCTTTTGTATTTAATCCCGATTCAATTTCTGTGTTTCATGGCCAATGTGAAGGTCCTAGGGATATAATAAACCAGCACTGGTGCATCGGAAGCTAATACTGGTCTCCCAGGAGCCGCTCAAAGCACAAACTCTTAGAAGATTCACTTTTCTTGTACTTCAGTCGGCATTGTGCATTTTGTATTCAATCCCGATACAATTTCTGTGTTTCATGGTCAATGTGAAGGTCCAAGGGATACAGTAAACCTGCACTGGTGCATCGGAATCTAATACTGGTCTCCCAGGAGACGCTCAAAGAACAAACTCTTAGAAGATTCACTCTTCTTGTACTTCAGTCGGCATTGTGCCTTTTGTATTTAATCCCGATGCAATTTCTGTGTTTCATGGTCAATGTGAAGGTCCAAGGGATACAATAAACCTGCACTCGTGCATCGGAAGCTAATACTGGTCTCTCAGGAGCCGCTCGAGGCACAAACTCTTAGAAGATTCACTCTTCTTATAATTCAGTCGGCATTGTGCTTTTGTATTCAATCCCGATACAATTTCTGTGTTTCATGGTCAATGTGAAGGTCCAAGGGATACAATAAACATGCACTGGTGCATCGGAAGCTAATACTGGTCTCCCAGGAGCCGCTCAAAGCACAAACTCTTAGAAGATTCACTCTTCTTGTACTTCAGTCGGAATTGTGCCTTTTGTATTCAATCCCGATGCAATTTCTGTGTTTCATGGTCAATGTGAAGGTCCAAGGGATACAATAAACCTGCACTGGTGCATCGGAAGCTAATACTGGTCTCCCAGGAGCCGCTCAATGCACAAACTCATAGAAGATTCACTCTTCTTGTACTTAAGTCGGCAATGTGCCTTTTGTATTTAATCCCGATGCAATTTCTGTGTTTCATGGTCAATGTGAAGGTCCAAGGGATACAGTAAACCTGCACTGGTGCATCGGAAGCTAATACTGGTCTCCCAGGAGCCGCTCAAAGCACAAACTCTTAGAAAATTCACTCTTCTTGTACTTAAGTCGGCATTGTGCCTTTTGTATTTAATCCCGATGCAATTTCTGTGTTTCATGGTCAATGTGAAAGTCCGAGGGATACAATAAACCTGCACTGGTGCATCGGAAGCTAATACTGGTCACCCAGGAGCCGCTCAAAGCACAAACTCTTAGAAGACTTACTCTTCTTGTACTTCAGTCGGCATTGTGCCTTTTGTATTTAATATCGATGCAATTTCTGTGTTTCATGGCCAATGTGAAGGTCCAAGGGATACAGTAAACCTGCACTGGTGCATCGGAAGCTAATACTGGTCTCCCAGGAGGCGCTCAAAGCACAAACTCTTAGAAGATTCACTCTTCTTGTACTTCAGTCGGCATTGTGCCTTTTGTATTCAATCCCGATACAATTTCTGTGTTTCATGGTCAATGTGAATGTCCAAGGGATACAGTATACCTGCACTGGTGCATCGGAATCTAATACAGGTCTCCCAGGAGCCGCTCAAAGAACAAACTCTTAGAAGATTCACTCTTCTTGTACTTCAGTCGGCATTGTGCCTTTTGTATTTATTCCCGATGCAATTTCTGTGTTTCATGGTCAATGTGAAGGTCCAAGGGATACAATAAACCTGCACTGGTGCATCGGAAGCTAATACTGGTCTCCCAGGAGCCGCTCAAAGCACAAATTCTTAGAAGATTCACTCTTCTTGTACTTCAGGCGGCATTGTGCGTTTTGTATTCAATCCCGATACAATTTCTGTGTTTCATGGTCAATGTGAAGGTCCAAGGGATACAGTAAACCTGCACTGGTGCATCGGAAGCTAATACTGGTCTCCCAGGTGCCGCTCAAAGCACAAACTCTTAGAAGAATCACTCTTCTTGTACTTCAGTCGGAATTGTGCCTTTTGTATTTAATCCCGATGCAATTTCTGTGTTTCATGGTCAATGTGAAGGTCCATGGGATATAATAAACCTGCAGTGGTGCATCGGAAGCTAATACTGGCCTCCCAGGAGCCGCTCAAAGCACAAACTCTTAGAAGATTCACTCTTCTTGTACTTCAGTCGGCATTGTGCCTTTTGTATTTAATCCCGATGCAATTTCTGTTTTTCATGGTCAATGTGAACGTCCAAGGGATGCAATAAACCTGCACTGGTGCATCGGAAGCTAATACTGGTCTCCCAGGAGCCGCTCAAAACACAAGCTCTTAGAAGATTCACTCTTCTTGTACTTAAGTCGGCATTGTGCCTTTTGTATTTAATCCCGATGCAATTTCTGTGTTTCATGGTCAATGTGAAGGTCCAAGGGATACAATAAACCTGCACTGGTGCATCGGAAGCTAATACTGGTCTCCCAGGAGCCGCTCAAAGCACAAACTCTTAGAAGATTTACTCTTCTTGTACTTCAGTCGGCATTGTGCCTTTTGTATTTAATCCCGATGCAATTTCTGTGTTTCATGGTCAATGTGAAGGTCCAAGGGATACAATAAACATGCACTGGTGCATCGGAAGCTAATATTGGTCTCCCAGGAGCCGCTCAAAGCACAAACTCTTAGAAGATTCACTCTTCTTGTACTTCAGTCGGAATTGTGCCTTTTGTATTCAATCCCGATGCAATTTCTGTGTTTCATGGTCAATGTGAAGGTCCAAGGGATACAATAAACCTGCACTGGTGCATCGGAAGCTAATACTGGTCTCCCAGGAGCCGCTCAAAGCCAAAACTCATAGAAGATTCACTCTTCTTGTACTTAAGTCGGCATTGTGCCTTTTGTATTTAATCCCGATGCAATTTCTGTGTTTCATGGTCAATGTGAAGGTCCAAGGGATACAATAAACCTGCACTGGTGCATCGGAAGCTCATACTGGTCTCCCAGGAGCCGCTCAATGCACAAACTCTTAGAAGATTCACTCTTCTTGTACTTCAGTCGGCATTGTGCGTTTTGTATTCAATCCCGATACAATTTCTGTGTTTCATGGTCAATGTGAAGGTCCAAGGGATACAGTAAACCTGCACTGGTGCATCGGATGCTAATACTGGTCTCCCAGGTGCCGCTCAAAGCACAAACTCTTAGAAGATTCACTCTTCTTGTACTTCAGTCGGCATTGTGCCTTTTGTATTTAATCCCGATGCAATTTCTGTGTTTCATGGTCAACGTGAAGGTCCAAGGGATATAATAAACCTGCAGTGGTGCATCGGAAGCTAATACTGGCCTCCCAGGAGCCGCTCAAAGCACAAACTCTTAGAAGATTCACTCTTCTTGTACTTCAGTCGGCATTGTGCCTATTGTATTTAATCCCGATGCAATTTCTGTTTTTCATGGTCAATGTGAAGGTCCAAGGGATGCAATAAACCTGCTCTGGTGCATCGGAAGCTAATACTGGTCTCCCAGGAGCCGCTCAAAACACAAGCTCTTAGAAGATTCACTCTTCTTGTACTTAAGTCGGCATTGTGCCTTTTGTATTTAATCCCGATGCAATTTCTGTGTTTCATGGTCAATGTGAAGGTCCAAGGGATACAATAAACCTGCACTGGTACATCGGAAGCTAATACTGGTCTCCCAGGAGCCGCTCAAAGCACAAACTCTTAGAAGATTCACTCTTCTTGTACTTCAGTCGGCATTGTGCCTTTTGTGTTTAATCCCGATGCAATTTCTGTGTTTCATGGTCAATGTGAAGGTCCAAGGGATACAATAAACATGCACTGGTGCATCGGAAGCTAATACTGGTCTCCCAGGAGCCGCTCAAAGCACAAACTCTTAGAAGATTCACTCTTCCTGTACTTCAGTCGGAATTGTGCCTTTTGTATTCAATCCCGATGCAATTTCTGTGTTTCATGGTCAATGTGAAGGTCCAAGGGATACAATAAACCTGCACTGGTGCATCGGAAGCTAATACTGGTCTCCCAGGAGCCGCTCAAAGCACAAACTCATAGAAGATTCACTCTTCTTGTACTTAAGTCGGCATTGTGCCTTTTGTATTTAGTCCCGATGCAATTTCTGTGTTTCATGGTCAATGTGAAGGTCCAAGGGATACAATAAACCTGAACTGGTGCATCGGAAGCTAATACTGGTCTACCAGGAGCCGATCAAAGCACAAACTCTTAGAAAATTCACTCTTCTTGTACTTAAGTCGGCATTGTGCCTTTTGTATTTAATCCCGATGCAATTTCTGTGTTTCATGGTCAATGTGAAAGTCCAAGGGATACAATAAACCTGCACTGGTGCATCGGAAGCTAATACTGGTCACCCAGGAGCCGCTCAAAGCACAAACTCTTAGAAGACTTACTCTTCTTGTACTTCAGTCGGCATTGTGCCTTTTGTATTTAATCCCGATTCAATTTCTGTGTTTCATGGCCAATGTGAAGGTCCTAGGGATATAATAAACCAGCACTGGTGCATCGGAAGCTAATACTGGTCTCCCAGGAGCCGCTCAAAGCACAAACTCTTAGAAGATTCACTTTTCTTGTACTTCAGTCGGCATTGTGCATTTTGTATTCAATCCCGATACAATTTCTGTGTTTCATGGTCAATGTGAAGGTCCAAGGGATACAGTAAACCTGCACTGGTGCATCGGAATCTAATACTGGTCTCCCAGGAGCCGCTCAAAGAACAAACTCTTAGAAGATTCACTCTTCTTGTACTTCAGTCGGCATTGTGCCTTTTGTATTTAATCCCGATGCAATTTCTGTGTTTCATGGTCAATGTGAAGGTCCAAGGGATACAATAAACCTGCACTCGTGCATCGGAAGCTAATACTGGTCTCTCAGGAGCCGCTCGAGGCACAAACTCTTAGAAGATTCACTCTTCTTATAATTCAGTCGGCATTGTGCTTTTGTATTCAATCCCGATACAATTTCTGTGTTTCATGGTCAATGTGAAGGTCCAAGGGATACAGTAAACCTGCACTGGTGCATCGGAAGGTAATACTGGTCTCCCAGGAGCCGCTCAAAGCACAAACTCTTAGAAGATCACTCTTCTTGTACTTCAGTCGGAATTGTGCCTTTTGTATTTAATCCCGATGCAATTTCTGTGTTTCATGGTAAATGTGAAGGTCCCAGGGATACAGTAAACCTGCACTGGTGCATAGGAATCTAATACTGGTCTCCCAGGAGCCGCTCAAAGCACAAACTCTTAGAAGATTCACTCTTCTTGTACTTCAGTCGGCATTGTGCCTTTTGTATTTAATCCCGGTGCAATTTCTGTGTTTCATGGTCAATGTGAAGATCCAAGGGATACAATAAACCTGCACTGGTGCATCGGAAGCTAATACTGGTCTCCCAGGAGCCGCTAAAAGTACAAACTCTTAGAAGATTCACTCTTCTCGTACTTCAGTCGGCATTGTGCCTTTTGTATTTAATCCCGATGCAATTTCTGTGTTTCATGGTCAATGTGAAGGTCTAAGGGATACAATAACCCTGCACTGGTGCATCGGAAGGTATTACTGGTCTCGCAGGAGCCGCTCAAATGACAAACTCTTAGAAGATTCACTGTTCTTGTACTTCAGTCGGCATTGTGCGTTTTGTATTCAATCCCGATTGAATTTCTGTGTTTCATGGTCAATGTGAAGGTCCAAGGGATACAGTAAACCTGCATTGGTGCATCGGAAGCTAATACTGGTCTCCCATTAGCCGCTCAAAGCACAAACTCTTAGAAAATTCACTCTTCTTTTACTTAAGTCGGCATTGTGCCTTTTTTATTTAATCCCGATGCAATTTCTGTGTTTCATGGTCAATGTGAAGGTCCAAGGGATACAATAAACATGCACTGGTGCATCGGAAGCTAATACTGGTCTCCCAGGAGCCGCTCAAAGCACAAACTCTTAGAAGATTCACTCTTCTTGTACTTCAGTCGGCATTGTGCCTTTTGTATTTAATCCCGATGCAATTTCTGTGTTTCATGGTCAATGTGAAGGTCCAAGGGATACAATAAACCTGCACTCGTGCATCGGAAGGTAATACTGGTCTCCCAGGAGCCGCTCGAAGCACAAACTCTTAGAAGATTCACTCTTCTTATAATTCAGTCGGCATTGTGCTTTTGTATTCAATCCCGATACAATTTCTGTGTTTCATGGTAAATGTGTAGGTCCAAGGGATACAGTAAACCTGCACTGGTGCATCGGAAGGTAATACTGGTCTCCCAGGAGCCGCTCAAAGCACAAACTCTTAGAAGATTCACTCTTCTTGTACTTCAGTCGGCATTGTGCTTTATGTATTTAATCCCGATGCAATTTCTGTGTTGCATCGTCAATGTGAAGGTCCAAGTGATACAGTAAACTTGCACTGGTGCATCGGAATCTAATACTGGTCTCCTAGGAGCCGCTCAAAGCACAAACTCTTAGAAGATTCACTCTTCTAGTACTTCAGTCGGCATTGTGCGTTTTGTATTTAATCCCGATGCAATTTCTGTGTTTCATGGTGAATGTGAAGGTCCAAGGGTTGACGTAAACCTGCACTTGTGCATCGGAAGCTAATACTGGTCTCCCAGAAGCCGCTCAAAGCACAAACTCTTAGAAGATTCACTCTTATTGTACTTCAGTCGGCATTGTGCTTTATGTATTTAATCCCGATGCAATTTCTGTGTTTCATAGTCAATGTGAAGATCCAAGGGATACAATAAACTTGCACTGGTGCATCGGAAGCTAATACTGGTCTCATAGGTGCCGCTCAAATCACAAACTCTTACAAGATTCAGTCTTCTTGTACTTCAGTCGGCATTGTGCCTTTTGTATGTAATCCCGATGCAATTTCTGTGTTTCATGGTCAATGTGAAGGTCCAAGGGATACAATAAACCTGCACTCGTGCATCGGAAGCTAATACTGGTCTCCCAGGAGCCGCTCGAAGCACAAACCCTTAGAAGATTCACTCTTCTTATAATTCAGTCGGCATTGTGCTTTTGTATTCAATCCCGATACAATTTCTGTGTTTCATGGTAAATGTGAAGGTCCAAGGGATACAGTAAACCTGCACTGGTGCATCGGAAGGTAATACTGGTCTCCCAGGAGCCGCTCAAAGCACAAACTCTTAGAGGATTCACCCTTCTTGTACTTCAGTCGGCATTGTGCTTTATGTATTTAATCCCGATGCAATTTCTGTGTTTCATCATCAATGTGAAGGTCCGAGGGATACAATAAACCTGCACTGGTGCATCGGAAGCTATTACTGGTCTCCCAGGAGCCGCTCAAAGCACAAACACTTAGAAGATTCACTCTTTTTTTACTTCAGTCGGCATTGTGCTTTTGTATTCAATACCGATACAATTTCTGTGTTTCATGGTCAATATGAAGGTCCAAGGGATACAGTAAACCTGCACTGGTGCATCGGAAGGTAATACTGGTCTCCCAGGAGCCGCTCAAAGCACAAACTCATAGAAGATTCACTCTTCTTGTACTTCAGTCGGCATTGTGCATTTTGTATTTAATCCCGACGCAATTTCTGGGCTTCATTGTCAATGTGAAGGTCCAAGGAATACAGTACACCTGCACTGGTGCATCGGAAGCTAATATTGTTCTCTCAGGAGCCGCTCAAAGCACAAACTCTTAGAAGATTCACTCTTCTTGTACTTCAGTCGGCATTGTGCCTTTTGTATTTAATCCCGATGCAATTTCTGTGTTTCACGGTCAATGTGAAGGTCCAAGGGATACAGTAAACCTGCACTGGTGCATCGGAATCTAATACTGGTCTCCCAGGAGCCGCTCAAAGCACAAACTCTTAGAAGATTCACTCTTCTTGTACTTCAGTCAGCATTGTGCCTTTTGTATTTAATCCCGATGCAATTTCTGTGTTTCATCGTCCATGGGAAGGTCCAAGGGATAAAGTAAACCTGCACTGGTGCATAGGAAGCTAATACTGGTCTCCCAGGAGCCGCACAAAGCACAAACTCTTACAAGATTCACTCTTCTAGTACTTCAGTCGGCATTGTGCCTTTTGTATTTAATCCCGATGCAATTTCTGTGTTTCATGGTCAATGTGAAGGTCCAAGGGATACAATAAACCTGCACTGGTGCATCGGTAGCTAATACTGGTCTCCCAGGAGCCGCTCAAAGCACAAACTCTTAGAAGATTCACTCTTCTTGTACTTTAGTCGGCATTGTGCCTTTTGTATTTAATCCCGAAGCAATTTCGGTGTTTCATCGTCAATGTGAAGGTCCAAGGGATACAATAAACCTGCACTGGTGCATCGTAATCTAATACTGGTCTCCCAGGAGCCGCTCAAAGCACAAACTCTTAGAAGATTCACTCCTCTTGTACTTAAGTCGGCATTATGCCTTTTGTATTCAATCCCGATACAATTTCTGTGTTTCATGGTCACTGTGAAGGTCCAAGGGTTGAAGTAAACCTGCACTAGTGCATCGGAAGCTAATACTGGTCTCCCAGGAGCCGCTCAAAGCACAAACTCTTACAAGACTAACTCTTCTTGTACTTCAGTCGGCATTGTGCCTTTTGTATTTAATCCCGATGCAATTTCTGTGTTTCATGGTCAATGTGAAGGTCCAAGGGATACAATAAACCTGCACTGGTGCATCGGTACTAATACTGGTCTCCCAGGAGCCGCTCAAAGCACAAACTCTTAGAAGATTCACTCTTCTTGTACTTTAGTCGGCATTGTGCATTTTGTATTTATTCCCGATGCAATTTCTATGTTTCATGGTCAATGTGAAGGTCCAAGGGATACAATAAACCTGCACTGGTGCATCGGAAGCTAATACTGGTCTCCTAGGAGCAGCTCAAAGCACAAGCTATTAGAAGATTTACTCTTCTTGTACTTAAGTCGGCATTGTGCCTTTTGCATTTAATCCCGAAGCAATTTCTGTGTTTCATCGTCAATGTGAAGGTCCAAGGGATACAATAAACCTGCACTGGTGCATCGGAAGCTAATACTGGTCTCCCAGGAGCCGCTCAAAGCACAAACTCTTAGAAGATTCACTCTTCTTGTACTTCAGTCGGCATTGCGCCTTTTGTATTTAATCCCGGTGCAATTTCTGTGTTTCATGGTCAATGTGAAGGTCCAAGGGATACAATAAACCTGCACTCGTGCATCGGAAGCTAATACTGGTCTCCCAGTAGCCGCTCAAAGCACAAACTCTTAGAAGATTCACTCTTCTTGTACTTAAGTCGGCATTGTGCTTTTTGTATTCAATCCCGACACAATTTCTTTGTTTCATGGTCAATGTGAATGTCCAAGGGTTGAAGTAAACCTGCACTGGTGCATCGGAAGCTAATACTGGTCTCCCAGGAGCCGCTCAAAGCACAAACTCTTAGAAGATTAACTCGTCTTGTACTTCAGTCGGCATTGTGCCTTTTGTATTTAATCCCGATGCAATTTCTGTGTTTCATGGTCAATGTGAAGGTCCAAGGGATACTATAAACCTGCACTGGTACATCGGAAGCTAATACTGGTCTCCCAGGAGCCGCTCAAAGCTCAAACTCTTAGAAGATTCACTCTTCTTGTACTTCAGTCGGCATTGTGCATTTTGTATTTATTCCCGATGCAATTTCTGTGTTTCATGGTCAATGTGAAGGTCCAAGGGATACAATAAACCTGCACTGCTGCATCGGAAGCTAATACTGGTCTCCCAGGAGCCGCTCAAAGCACAAGCTCTTAGAAGATTCACTCTTCTTGTACTTAAGTCGGCATTGTGCCTTTTGTATTTAATCCCGATGCAATTTCTGTGTTTCATGGTCAATGTGAAGGTCCAAGGGATACAATAAACCTGCACTGGTACATCGGAAGCTAATACTGGTCTCCCAGGAGCCGCTCAAAGCACAAACTCTTAGAAGATTCACTCTTCTTGTACTTCAGTCGGCATTGTGCCTTTTGTGTTTAATCCCGATGCAATTTCTGTGTTTCATGGTCAATGTGAAGGTCCAAGGGATACAATAAACATGCACTGGTGCATCGGAAGCTAATACTGGTCTCCCAGGAGCCGCTCAAAGCACAAACTCTTAGAAGATTCACTCTTCCTGTACTTCAGTCGGAATTGTGCCTTTTGTATTCAATCCCGATGCAATTTCTGTGTTTCATGGTCAATGTGAAGGTCCAAGGGATACAATAAACCTGCACTGGTGCATCGGAAGCTAATACTGGTCTCCCAGGAGCCGCTCAAAGCACAAACTCATAGAAGATTCACTCTTCTTGTACTTAAGTCGGCATTGTGCCTTTTGTATTTAATCCCGATGCAATTTCTGTGTTTCATGGTCAATGTGAAGGTCCAAGGGATACAATAAACCTGAACTGGTGCATCGGAAGCTAATACTGGTCTACCAGGAGCCGATCAAAGCACAAACTCTTAGAAAATTCACTCTTCTTGTACTTAAGTCGGCATTGTGCCTTTTGTATTTAATCCCGATGCAATTTCTGTGTTTCATGGTCAATGTGAAAGTCCAAGGGATACAATAAACCTGCACTGGTGCATCGGAAGCTAATACTGGTCACCCAGGAGCCGCTCAAAGCACAAACTCTTAGAAGACTTACTCTTCTTGTACTTCAGTCGGCATTGTGCCTTTTGTATTTAATCCCGATTCAATTTCTGTGTTTCATGGCCAATGTGAAGGTCCTAGGGATATAATAAACCAGCACTGGTGCATCGGAAGCTAAAACTGGTCTCCCAGGAGCCGCTCAAAGCACAAACTCTTAGAAGATTCACTTTTCTTGTACTTCAGTCGGCATTGTGCATTTTGTATTCAATCCCGATACAATATCTGTGTTTCATGGTCAATGTGAAGGTCCAAGGGATACAGTAAACCTGCACTGGTGCATCGGAATCTAATACTGGTCTCCCAGGAGCCGCTCAAAGAACAAACTCTTAGAAGATTCACTCTTCTTGTACTTCAGTCGGCATTGTGCCTTTTGTATTTAATCCCGATGCAATTTCTGTGTTTCATGGTCAATGTGAAGGTCCAAGGGATACAATAAACCTGCACTCGTGCATCGGAAGCTAATACTGGTCTCTCAGGAGCCGCTCGAGGCACAAACTCTTAGAAGATTCACTCTTCTTATAATTCAGTCGGCATTGTGCTTTTGTATTCAATCCCGATACAATTTCTGTGTTTCATGGTCAATGTGAAGGTCCAAGGGATACAGTAAACCTGCACTGGTGCATCGGAAGGTAATACTGGTCTCCCAGGAGCCGCTCAAAGCACAAACTCTTAGAAGATCACTCTTCTTGTACTTCAGTCGGAATTGTGCCTTTTGTATTTAATCCCGATGCAATTTCTGTGTTTCATGGTAAATGTGAAGGTCCCAGGGATACAGTAAACCTGCACTGGTGCATAGGAATCTAATACTGGTCTCCCAGGAGCCGCTCAAAGCACAAACTCTTAGAAGATTCACTCTTCTTGTACTTCAGTCGGCATTGTGCCTTTTGTATTTAATCCCGGTGCAATTTCTGTGTTTCATGGTCAATGTGAAGATCCAAGGGATACAATAAACCTGCACTGGTGCATCGGAAGCTAATACTGGTCTCCCAGGAGCCGCTAAAAGTACAAACTCTTAGAAGATTCACTCTTCTCGTACTTCAGTCGGCATTGTGCCTTTTGTATTTAATCCCGATGCAATTTCTGTGTTTCATGGTCAATGTGAAGGTCTAAGGGATACAATAACCCTGCACTGGTGCATCGGAAGGTATTACTGGTCTCGCAGGAGCCGCTCAAATGACAAACTCTTAGAAGATTCACTGTTCTTGTACTTCAGTCGGCATTGTGCGTTTTGTATTCAATCCCGATTGAATTTCTGTGTTTCATGGTCAATGTGAAGGTCCAAGGGATACAGTAAACCTGCATTGGTGCATCGGAAGCTAATACTCGTCTCCCATTAGCCGCTCAAAGCACAAACTCTTAGAAAATTCACTCTTCTTTTACTTAAGTCGGCATTGTGCCTTTTTTATTTAATCCCGATGCAATTTCTGTGTTTCATGGTCAATGTGAAGGTCCAAGGGATACAATAAACATGCACTGGTGCATCGGAAGCTAATACTGGTCTCCCAGGAGCCGCTCAAAGCACAAACTCTTAGAAGATTCACTCTTCTTGTACTTCAGTCGGCATTGTGCCTTTTGTATTTAATCCCGATGCAATTTCTGTGTTTCATGGTCAATGTGAAGGTCCAAGGGATACAATAAACCTGCACTCGTGCATCGGAAGGTAATACTGGTCTCCCAGGAGCCGCTCGAAGCACAAACTCTTAGAAGATTCACTCTTCTTATAATTCAGTCGGCATTGTGCTTTTGTATTCAATCCCGATACAATTTCTGTGTTTCATGGTAAATGTGTAGGTCCAAGGGATACAGTAAACCTGCACTGGTGCATCGGAAGGTAATACTGGTCTCCCAGGAGCCGCTCAAAGCACAAACTCTTAGAAGATTCACTCTTCTTGTACTTCAGTCGGCATTGTGCTTTATGTATTTAATCCCGATGCAATTTCTGTGTTGCATCGTCAATGTGAAGGTCCAAGTGATACAGTAAACTTGCACTGGTGCATCGGAATCTAATACTGGTCTCCTAGGAGCCGCTCAAAGCACAAACTCTTAGAAGATTCACTCTTCTAGTACTTCAGTCGGCATTGTGCGTTTTGTATTTAATCCCGATGCAATTTCTGTGTTTCATGGTGAATGTGAAGGTCCAAGGGTTGACGTAAACCTGCACTTGTGCATCGGAAGCTAATACTGGTCTCCCAGAAGCCGCTCAAAGCACAAACTCTTAGAAGATTCACTCTTATTGTACTTCAGTCGGCATTGTGCTTTATGTATTTAATCCCGATGCAATTTCTGTGTTTCATAGTCAATGTGAAGATCCAAGGGATACAATAAACTTGCACTGGTGCATCGGAAGCTAATACTGGTCTCATAGGTGCCGCTCAAATCACAAACTCTTACAAGATTCAGTCTTCTTGTACTTCAGTCGGCATTGTGCCTTTTGTATGTAATCCCGATGCAATTTCTGTGTTTCATGGTCAATGTGAAGGTCCAAGGGATACAATAAACCTGCACTCGTGCATCGGAAGCTAATACTGGTCTCCCAGGAGCCGCTCGAAGCACAAACCCTTAGAAGATTCACTCATCTTATAATTCAGTCGGCATTGTGCTTTTGTATTCAATCCCGATACAATTTCTGTGTTTCATGGTAAATGTGAAGGTCCAAGGGATACAGTAAACCTGCACTGGTGCATCGGAAGGTAATACTGGTCTCCCAGGAGCCGCTCAAAGCACAAACTCTTAGAGGATTCACCCTTCTTGTACTTCAGTCGGCATTGTGCTTTATGTATTTAATCCCGATGCAATTTCTGTGTTTCATCATCAATGTGAAGGTCCGAGGGATACAATAAACCTGCACTGGTGCATCGGAAGCTATTACTGGTCTCCCAGGAGCCGCTCAAAGCACAAACACTTAGAAGATTCACTCTTTTTTTACTTCAGTCGGCATTGTGCTTTTGTATTCAATACCGATACAATTTCTGTGTTTCATGGTCAATATGAAGGTCCAAGGGATACAGTAAACCTGCACTGGTGCATCGGAAGGTAATACTGGTCTCCCAGGAGCCGCTCAAAGCACAAACTCATAGAAGATTCACTCTTCTTGTACTTCAGTCGGCATTGTGCATTTTGTATTTAATCCCGACGCAATTTCTGGGCTTCATTGTCAATGTGAAGGTCCAAGGAATACAGTACACCTGCACTGGTGCATCGGAAGCTAATATTGTTCTCTCAGGAGCCGCTCAAAGCACAAACTCTTAGAAGATTCACTCTTCTTGTACTTCAGTCGGCATTGTGCCTTTTGTATTTAATCCCGATGCAATTTCTGTGTTTCACGGTCAATGTGAAGGTCCAAGGGATACAGTAAACCTGCACTGGTGCATCGGAATCTAATACTGGTCTCCCAGGAGCCGCTCAAAGCACAAACTCTTAGAAGATTCACTCTTCTTGTACTTCAGTCAGCATTGTGCCTTTTGTATTTAATCCCGATGCAATTTCTGTGTTTCATCGTCCATGGGAAGGTCCAAGGGATAAAGTAAACCTGCACTGGTGCATAGGAAGCTAATACTGGTCTCCCAGGAGCCGCACAAAGCACAAACTCTTACAAGATTCACTCTTCTAGTACTTCAGTCGGCATTGTGCCTTTTGTATTTAATCCCGATGCAATTTCTGTGTTTCATGGTCAATGTGAAGGTCCAAGGGATACAATAAACCTGCACTGGTGCATCGGTAGCTAATACTGGTCTCCCAGGAGCCGCTCAAAGCACAAACTCTTAGAAGATTCACTCTTCTTGTACTTTAGTCGGCATTGTGCCTTTTGTATTTAATCCCGAAGCAATTTCGGTGTTTCATCGTCAATGTGAAGGTCCAAGGGATACAATAAACCTGCACTGGTGCATCGTAATCTAATACTGGTCTCCCAGGAGCCGCTCAAAGCACAAACTCTTAGAAGATTCACTCCTCTTGTACTTAAGTCGGCATTATGCCTTTTGTATTCAATCCCGATACAATTTCTGTGTTTCATGGTCACTGTGAAGGTCCAAGGGTTGAAGTAAACCTGCACTAGTGCATCGGAAGCTAATACTGGTCTCCCAGGAGCCGCTCAAAGCACAAACTCTTACAAGACTAACTCTTCTTGTACTTCAGTCGGCATTGTGCCTTTTGTATTTAATCCCGATGCAATTTCTGTGTTTCATGGTCAATGTGAAGGTCCAAGGGATACAATAAACCTGCACTGGTGCATCGGTACTAATACTGGTCTCCCAGGAGCCGCTCAAAGCACAAACTCTTAGAAGATTCACTCTTCTTGTACTTTAGTCGGCATTGTGCATTTTGTATTTATTCCCGATGCAATTTCTATGTTTCATGGTCAATGTGAAGGTCCAAGGGATACAATAAACCTGCACTGGTGCATCGGAAGCTAATACTGGTCTCCTAGGAGCAGCTCAAAGCACAAGCTATTAGAAGATTTACTCTTCTTGTACTTAAGTCGGCATTGTGCCTTTTGCATTTAATCCCGAAGCAATTTCTGTGTTTCATCGTCAATGTGAAGGTCCAAGGGATACAATAAACCTGCACTGGTGCATCGGAAGCTAATACTGGTCTCCCAGGAGCCGCTCAAAGCACAAACTCTTAGAAGATTCACTCTTCTTGTACTTCAGTCGGCATTGTGCATTTTGTATTTATTCCCGATGCAATTTCTGTGTTTCATGGTCAATGTGAAGGTCCAAGGGATACAATAAACCTGCACTGCTGCATCGGAAGCTAATACTGGTCTCCCAGGAGCCGCTCAAAGCACAAGCTCTTAGAAGATTCACTCTTCTTGTACTTAAGTCGGCATTGTGCCTTTTGTATTTAATCCCGATGCAATTTCTGTGTTTAATCGTCAATGTGAAGGTCCAAGGGATACAATAAACCTGCACTGGTGCATCGGAAGCTAATCCTGGTCTCCCAGGGGCCGCTCAAAGCACAAGCTCTTAGAAGATTCACTCTTCTTGTACTTGAGTCGGCATTGTGCATTTTGTATTTATTCCCGATGCAATTTCTGTGTTTCATGGTCAATGTGAAGGTCCAAGGGATACAATAAACCTGCACTGGTGCATCGGAAGCTAATACTGGTCTCCTAGGAGCCGCTCAAAGCACAAGCTATTAGAAGATTTACTCTTCTTGTACTTAAGTCGGCATTGTGCCTTTTGCATTTAATCCCGAAGCAATTTCTGTGTTTCATCGTCAATGTGAAGGTCCAAGAGATACAATAAACCTGCACTGGTGCATCGGAAGCTAATACTGGTCTCCGAGGAGCCGCTCAAAGCACAAACTCTTAGAAGATTCACTCTTCTTGTACTTCAGTCGGCATTGTGCATTTGTATTTAATCCCGATGCAATTTCTGTGTTTCATGGTCAATGTGAAGGTCCAAGGGATACAAAAACTTGCACTGGTGCATCGGAAGCTAATACTGGTCTCCCAGGAGCCGCTCAAAGCACAAACTCATAGAAGATTCACTCTTCTTGTACTTCAGTCGGCATTGTGCCTTTTGTATTTAATCCCGGTGCAATTTCTGTGTTTCATGGTCAATGTGAAGGTCCAAGGGATACAATAAACCTGCACTCGTGCATCGGAAGCTAATACTGGTCTCCCAGTAGCCGCTCAAAGCACAAACTCTTAGAAGATTCACTCTTCTTGTACTTAAGTCGGCATTGTGCTTTTTGTATTCAATCCCGACACAATTTCTTTGTTTCATGGTCAATGTGAATGTCCAAGGGTTGAAGTAAACCTGCACTGGTGCATCGGAAGCTAATACTGGTCTCCCAGGAGCCGCTCAAAGCACAAACTCTTACAAGATTAACTCGTCTTGTACTTCAGTCGGCATTGTGCCTTTTGTATTTAATCCCGATGCAATTTCTGTGTTTCATGGTCAATGTGAAGGTCCAAGGGATACTATAAACCTGCACTGGTACATCGGAAGCTAATACTGGTCTCCCAGGAGCCGCTCAAAGCTCAAACTCTTAGAAGATTCACTCTTCTTGTACTTCAGTCGGCATTGTGCAATTTGTATTTATTCCCGATGCAATTTCTGTGTTTCATGGTCAATGTGAAGGTCCAAGGGATACAATAAACCTGCACTGCTGCATCGGAAGCTAATACTGGTCTCCCAGGAGCCGCTCAAAGCACAAGCTCTTAGAAGATTCAATCTTCTTGTACTTAAGTCGGCATTGTGCCTTTTGTATTTAATCCCGATGCAATTTCTGTGTTTAATCGTCAATGTGAAGGTCCAAGGGATACAATAAACCTGCACTGGTGCATCGGAAGCTAATACTGGCCTGCCAGGAGCCGCTCAAAGCACAAACTCTTAGAAGATTCACTCTTCTTGTACTTCAGTCGGCATTGTGCCTTTTGTATTTAATCCCGATGAAATTTCTGTTTTTCATGGTCAATGTGAAGGTCCAAGGGATACAATAAACCTGCAGTGGTGCATCGGAAGCTAATCCTGGTCTCCCAGGGGCCGCTCAAAGCACAAGCTCTTAGAAGATTCACTCTTCTTGTACTTCAGTCGGCATTGTGCATTTTGTATTTAATCCCGATGCAATTTCTGTGTTTCATGGTCAATGTGAAGGTCCAAGGGGTACAATAAACCTGCACTGGTTCATCTTAAGCTAATACTGGTCTCCCAGGAGCCGCTCAAAGCACAAACTCTTAGAAGATTCACTCTTCTTGTACTTCAGTCGGCATTGTGCGTTTTGTATTTAATCCCGATGCAATTTCTGTGTTTCATGGTCAATGTGAAGGACCAAGGGATACAATAAACATGCACTGGTGCATCGGAAGCTAATACTGGTCTCCCAGGAGCCGCTCAAAGCACAAACTCTTAGAAGATTCACTCTTCTTGTACTTCAGTCGGAATTGTGCCTTTTGTATTCAATCCCGATGCAATTTCTGTGTTTCATGGTCAATGTGAAGGTCCAAGGGATACAATAAACCTGCCCTGGTGCATCGGAAGCTAATACTGGTCTCCCAGGAGCCGCTCAATGCACAAACTCATAGAAGATTCACTCTTCTTATACTTAAGTCTGCAATGTGCCTTTTGTATTTAATCCCGATGCAATTTCTGTGTTTCATGGCCAATGTGAAGGTCCAAGGGATACAGTAAACCTGCACTGGTGCATCGGAAGCTAATACTGGTCTCCCTGGAGGCGCTCAAAGCACAAACTCTTAGAAGATTCACTTTTCTTGTACTTCAGTCGGTATTGTGCCTTTTGTATTCAATCCCGATACAATTTCTGTGTTTCATGGTCAATGTGAATGTCCAAGGGATACAGTAAACCAGCACTGGTGCATCGGAATCTAATACTGGTCTCCCAGGAGCCGCTCAAAGAACAAACTCTTAGATGATTCACTCTTCTTGTACTTAAGTCGGCATTGTGCCTTTTGTATTTAATCCCGATGCAATTTCTGTGTTTCATGGTCAATGTGAAGGTCCAAGGGATACAATAAACCTGCACTGTTGCATCGGAAGCTAATACTGGTCTCCCAGGAGCCGCTCAAAGCACAAACTCTTAGAAGATTCACTCTTCTTGTACTTCAGTCGGCATTGTGCGTTTTGTATTCAATCCCGATACAATTTCTGTGTTTCATGGTCAATGTGAAGGTCCAAGGGATACAGTAAACCTGCACTGGTGCATCGGAAGCTAATACTGGTCTCCCAGGTGCCCCTCAAAGCACAAACTCTTAGAAGATTCACTCTTCTTGTACTTCAGTCGGCATTGTGCCTTTTGTATTTAATCCCGATGCAATTTCTGTGTTTCATGGTCAATGTGAAGGTCCAAGGGATATAATAAACCTGCAGTGGTGCATCGGAAGCTAATACTGGCCTCCCAGGAGCCGCTCAAAGCACAAACTCTTAGAAGATTCACTCTTCTTGTACATCAGTCGGCATTGTGCCTTTTGTATTTAAACCCGATGCAATTTCTGTTTTTCATGGTCAATGTGAAGGTCCAAGGGATGCAATAAACCTGCACTGGTGCATCGGAAGCTAATACTGGTCTCCCAGGAGCCGCTCAAAACACAAGCTCTTAGAAGATTCACTCTTCTTGTACTTAAGTCGGCATTGTGCCTCTTGTATTTAATCCCGATGCAATTTCTGTGTTTCACGGTCAATGTGAAGGTCCAAGGGATACAATAAACCTGCACTGGTGCATCGGAAGCTAATACTGGTCTCCCAGGAGCCGCTCAAAGCACAAACTCTTAGAAGATTCACTCTTCTTGTACTTCAGTCGGCATTGTGCCTTTTGTATTTAATCTCGATGCAATTTCTGTGTTTCATGGTCAATGTGAAGGTCCAAGGGATACAATAAACATGCACAGGTGCATCGGATGCTAATACTGGTCTCCCAGGAGCCGCTCAAAGCACAAACTCTTAGAAGATTCACTCTTCTTGTACTTCAGTCGGAATTGTGCCTTTTGTATTCAATCCCGATGCAATTTCTGTGTTTCATGGTCAATGTGAAGGTCCAAGGGATACAATAAACCTGCACTGGTGCATCGGAAGCTAATACTGGTCTCCCAGGAGCCGCTCAAAGCACAAACTCATAGACGATTCACTCTTCTTGTACTTAAGTCGGCATTGTGCCTTTTGTATTTCATCCCGATGCAATTTCTGTGTTTCATGGTCAATGTGAAGGTCCAAGGGATACAATAAACCTGCACTGGTGCATCGGAACCTAATACTGGTCACCCAGGAGCCGCTCAAAGCTCAAACTCTTAGAAGATTCACTCTTCGTGTACTTCAGTCGGCATTGTGCCTTTTGTATTCAATCCCGATACAATTTCTGTGTTTCATGGTCAATGTGAAGGTCCAAGGGATACAGTAAACCTGCACTGGTGCATCGGAAGCTAATACTGGTCTCCCAGGTGCCACTCAAAGCACAAACTCTTAGAAGATTCACTCTTCTTGTACTTCAGTCGGCATTGTGCCTATTGTATTTAATCCCGATGCAATTTCTGTTTTTCATGGTCAATGTGAAGGTCCAAGGGATGCAATAAACCTGCACTGGTGCATCGGAAGCTAATACTGGTCTCCCAGGAGCCGCTCAAAACACAAGCTCTTAGAAGATTCAATCTTCTTGTACTTCAGTCGGCATTGTGCCTTTTGTATTTAATCCCGATGCAATTTCTGTGTTTCATGGTCAGTGTGAAGGTCCAAGGGATACAATAAACCTGCACTGGTGCATCGGAAGCTAATACTGGTCTCCCAGGAGCCGCTCAACGCACAAACTCTTAGAAGATTCACTCTTCTTGTACTTCAGTCGGCATTGTGCCTTTTGTATTTAATCCCGATGCAATTTCTGTGTTTCATGGTCAATGTGAAGGTCCAAGGGATACAATAAACATGCACTGGTGCATCGGAAGCTAATACTGGTCTCCCAGGAGCCGCTCAAAGCACAAACTCTTAGAAGATTCACTCTTCTTGTACTTCAGTCGGAATTGTGCCTTTTGTATTCAATCCCGATGAAATTTCTGTGTTTCATGGTCAATGTGAAGGTGCAAGGGATGCAATAAACCTGCACTGGTGCATCGGAAGCTAATACTGGTCTCCCAGGAGCCGCTCAAAACACAAGCTCTTAGAAGATTCACTCTTCTTGTACTTCAGTCGGCATTGTGCCTTTTGTATTTAATCCCGATGCAATTTCTGTGTTTCATGGTCAATGTGAAGGTCCAAGGGATACAATAAACCTGCACTGGTGCATCGGAAGCTAATACTGGTCTCCCAGGAGCCGCTCAAAGCACAAACTCTTAGAAGATTCACTCTTCTTGTACTTCAGTCGGCATTGTGCGTTTTGTATTTAATCCCGATGCAATTTCTGTGTTTCATGGTCAATGTGAAGGTCCAAGGGATACAATAAACATGCACTGGTGCATCGGAAGCTAATACTGGTCTCCCAGGAGCCGCTCAAAGCACAAACTCTTAGAAGATTCACTCTTCTTGTACTTCAGACGGAATTGTGCCTTTTGTATTCAATCCCGATGCAATTTCTGTGTTTCATGGTCAATGTGAAGGTCCAAGGGATACAATAAACCTGCACTGGTGCATCGGAAGCTAATACTGGTCTCCCAGGAGCCGCTCAATGCACAAACTCATAGAAGATTCACTCTTCTTGTACTTAAGTCGGCAATGTGCATTTTGTATTTAATCCCGATGCAATTTCTGTGTTTCATGGTCAATGTGAAGGTCCAAGGGATACAGTAAACCTGCACTGGTGCATCGGAAGCTAATACTGGTCTCCCAGGAGCCGCTCAAAGCACAAACTCTTAGAAAATTCACTCTTCTTGTACTTAAGTCGGCATTGTGCCTTTTGTATTTAATCCCGATGCAATTTCTGTGTTTCATGGTCAATGTGAAAGTCCGAGGGTTACACTAAACCTGCACTGGTGCATCGGAAGCTAATACTGGTCACCCAGGAGCCGCTCAAAGCACAAACTCTTAGAAGACTTACTCTTCTTGTACTTCAGTCGGCATTGTGCCTTTTGTATTTAATATCGATGCAATTTCTGTGTTTCATGGCCAATGTGAAGGTCCAAGGGATACAGTAAACCTGCACTGGTGCATCGGAAGCTAATACTGGTCTCCCAGGAGGCGCTCAAAGCACAAACTCTTAGAAGATTCACTCTTCTTGTACTTCAGTCGGCATTGTGCCTTTTGTATTCAATCCCGATACAATTTCCATGTTTCATGGTCAATGTGAATGTCCAAGGGATACAGTAAACCTGCACTGGTGCATCGGAATCTAATACAGGTCTCCCAGGAGCCGCTCAAAGAACAAACTCTTAGAAGATTCACTCTTCTTGTACTTCAGTCGGCATTGTGCCTTTTGTATTTAATCCCGATGCAATTTCTGTGTTTCATGGTCAATGTGAAGGTCCAAGGGATACAATAAACCTGCACTGGTGCATCGGAAGCTAATACTGGTCTCCCAGGAGCCGCTCAAAGCACAAATTCTTAGAAGATTCACTCTTCTTGTACTTCAGGCGGCATTGTGCGTTTTGTATTCAATCCCGATACAATTTCTGTGTTTCATGGTCAATGTGAAGGTCCAAGGGATACAGTAAACCTGCACTGGTGCATCGGAAGCTAATACTGGTCTCCCAGGTGCCGCTCAAAGCACAAACTCTTAGAAGAATCACTCTTCTTGTACTTCAGTCGGCATTGTGCCTTTTGTATTTAATCCCGATGCAATTTCTGTGTTTCATGGTCAATGTGAAGGTCCATGGGATATAATAAACCTGCAGTGGTGCATCGGAAGCTAATACTGGCCTCCCAGGAGCCGCTCAAAGCACAAACTCTTAGAAGATTCACTCTTCTTGTACTTCAGTCGGCATTGTGCCTTTTGTATTTAATCCCGATGCAATTTCTGTTTTTCATGGTCAATGTGAACGTCCAAGGGATGCAATAAACCTGCACTGGTGCATCGGAAGCTAATACTGGTCTCCCAGGAGCCGCTCAAAACACAAGCTCTTAGAAGATTCACTCTTCTTGTACTTAAGTCGGCATTGTGCCTTTTGTATTTAATCCCGATGCAATTTCTGTGTTTCATGGTCAATGTGAAGGTCCAAGGGATACAATAAACCTGCACTGGTACATCGGAAGCTAATACTGGTCTCCCAGGAGCCGCTCAAAGCACAAACTCTTAGAAGATTCATTCTTCTTGTACTTCAGTCGGCATTGTGCCTTTTGTATTTAATCCCTATGCAATTTCTGTGTTTCATGGTCAATGTGAATGTCCAAGGGATACAATAAACATGCACTGGTGCATCGGAAGCTAATACTGGTCTCCCAGGAGCCGCTCAAAACACAAACTCTTAGAAGATTCACTCTTCCTGTACTTCAGTCGGAATTGTGCCTTTTGTATTCAATCCTGATGCAATTTCTGTGTTTCATGGTCAATGTGAAGGTCCAAGGGATACAATAAACCTGCACTGGTGCATCGGAAGCTAATACTGGTCTCCCAGGAGCCGCTCAAAGCACAAACTCATAGAAGATTCACTCTTCTTGTACTTAAGTCGGCATTGTGCCTTTTGTATTTAATCCCGATGCAATTTCTGTGTTTCATGGTCAATGTGAAGGTCCAAGGGATACAATAAACCTGCACTGGTGCATCGGAAGCTAATACTGGTCTCCCAGGAGCCGATCAAAGCACAAACTCTTAGAAAATTCACTCTTCTTGTACTTAAGTCGGCATTGTGCCTTTTGTATTTAATCCCGATGCAATTTCTGTGTTTCATGGTCAATGTGAAAGTCCAAGGGATACAATAAACCTGCACTGGTGCATAGGAAGCTAATACTGGTCACCCAGGAGCCGCTCAAAGCACAAACTCTTAGAAGACTTACTCTTCTTGTACTTCAGTCGGCATTGTGCATTTTGTATTTAATCCCGATGCAATTTCTGTGTTTCATGTCCAATGTGAAGGTCCTAGGGATATAATAAACCAGCACTGGTGCATCGGAAGCTAATACTGGTCTCCCAGGAGCCGCTCAAAGCACAAACTCTTAGAAGATTCACTTTCCTTGTACTTAAGTCGGCATTGTGCATTTTGTATTCAATCCCGATACAATTTCTGTGTTTCATGGTCAATGTGAAGGTCCAAGGGATACAGTAAACCTGCACTGGTGCATCGGAATCTAATACTGGTCTCCCAGGAGCCGCTCAAAGAACAAACTCTTAGAAGATTCACTCTTCTTGTACTTCAGTCGGCATTGTGCCTTTTGTATTTAATCCCGATGCAATTTCTGTGTTTCATGGTCAATGTGAAGGTCCAAGGGATACAGTAAACCTGCACTGGTGCATCGGAAGCTAATACTGGTCTCCCAGGAGCCGCTCAAAGCACAAACTCTTATAAGATTCACTCTTCTTGTACTTCAGTCGGCATTGTGCGTTTTGTATTCAATCCCGATACAATTTTTGTGTTTCATGGTCAATGTGAAGGTCCAAGGGTTGCAGTAAACCTGCACTGGTGCATCGGAAGCTAATACTGGTCTCCCAGGAGCTGCTCAAAGCACAAACTCTTAGAAGATTCACTCTTCTTGTACTTCAGTCGGCATTGTGCCTTTTGTATTTAATCCCGATGCAATTTCTGTGTTTCATGGTCAATGTGAAGGTGCAAGGGATACAATAAACCTGCACTGGTGCATCGGAAGCTAATACTGATCTCCCAGGAGCCGCTCAAAGCACAAACTCCTAAAAGATTCACTCTTCTTGTACTTCAGTCGGCATTGTGCCTTTTCTATTTAATCCCGATGCAATTTCTGTGTTTCATGGTCAATGTGAAGGTCCAAGGGATACAATAAACCTGCAATGGTGCATCGGAAGCTAATACTGGTCTCCCAGGAGCCGCTGAAAGCACAAACTCTTAGAAGATTAACTCTTCTTGTACTTATGTCGGCATTGTGCATTTTGTATTTAATCCCGATGCAATTTCTGTGTTTCATGGTCAATGTGAAAGTCCAAAGGATGCAATAAACCTGCACTGGTGCATCGGAAGCTAATTCTGGTCTCCCAGGAGCCGCTCAAAGCACAAACTCTTAGAAGATTCACTCGTCTTGTACTTAAGTCGGCATTGTGCCTTTCGTATTTAATCCCGATGCAATTTCTGTGTTTCATGGTCAATGTGAAGGTCCAAGGGATACAATAAACCTGCACTGGTGCATCGGAAGCTACTACTGGTCTCCCAGGAGCCGCTCAAAGCACAAACTCTTAGAAGATTCACTCTTCTTGTACTTCATTCGGCATTGTGCATTTTGTATTCAATCCCGATGCAATTTCTGTGTTTCATGGTCAATGTGAAGGTCCAAGGGATACAGTAAACCTGCACTGGTGCATCGGAAGCTAATACTGGTCTCCCAGGTGCCGCTCAAAGCACAAACTCTTAGAAGAATCACTCTTCTTGTACTTCAGTCGGCATTGTGCCTTTTGTATTTAATCCCGATGCAATTTCTCTGTTTCATGGTCAATGTGAAGGTCCAAGGGATACAATAAACCTGCACTGGTGCATCGGAAGCTAATACTGGTCTCCCAGGAGCCGCTCAAAGCACAAATTCTTAGAAGATTCACTCTTCTTGTACTTCAGGCGGCATTGTGCGTTTTGTATTCAATCCCGATACAATTTCTGTGTTTCATGGTCAATGTGAAGGTCCAAGGGATACAGTAAACCTGCACTGGTGCATCGGAAGCTAATACTGGTCTCCCAGGTGCCGCTCAAAGCACAAACTCTTAGAAGAATCACTCTTCTTGTACTTCAGTCGGCATTGTGCCTTTTGTATTTAATCCCGATGCAATTTCTGTGTTTCATGGTCAATGTGAAGGTCCATGGGATATAATAAACCTGCAGTGGTGCATCGGAAGCTAATACTGGCCTCCCAGGAGCCGCTCAAAGCACAAACTCTTAGAAGATTCACTCTTCTTGTACTTCAGTCGGCATTGTGCCTTTTGTATTTAATCCCGATGCAATTTCTGTTTTTCATGGTCAATGTGAACGTCCAAGGGATGCAATAAACCTGCACTGGTGCATCGGAAGCTAATACTGGTCTCCCAGGAGCCGCTCAAAACACAAGCTCTTAGAAGATTCACTCTTCTTGTACTTAAGTCGGCATTGTGCCTTTTGTATTTAATCCCGATGCAATTTCTGTGTTTCATGGTCAATGTGAAGGTCCAAGGGATACAATAAACCTGCACTGGTACATCGGAAGCTAATACTGGTCTCCCAGGAGCCGCTCAAAGCACAAACTCTTAGAAGATTCATTCTTCTTGTACTTCAGTCGGCATTGTGCCTTTTGTATTTAATCCCTATGCAATTTCTGTGTTTCATGGTCAATGTGAATGTCCAAGGGATACAATAAACATGCACTGGTGCATCGGAAGCTAATACTGGTCTCCCAGGAGCCGCTCAAAACACAAACTCTTAGAAGATTCACTCTTCCTGTACTTCAGTCGGAATTGTCCCTTTTGTATTCAATCCTGATGCAATTTCTGTGTTTCATGGTCAATGTGAAGGTCCAAGGGATACAATGAACCTGCACTGGTGCATCGGAAGCTAATACTGGTCTCCCAGGAGCCGCTCAAAGCACAAACTCATAGAAGATTCACTCTTCTTGTACTTAAGTCGGCATTGTGCCTTTTGTATTTAATCCCGATGCAATTTCTGTGTTTCATGGTCAATGTAAAGGTCCAAGGGATACAATAAACCTGCACTGGTGCATCGGAAGCTAATACTGGTCTCCCAGGAGCCGATCAAAGCACAAACTCTTAGAAAATTCACTCTTCTTGTACTTAAGTCGGCATTGTGCCTTTTGTATTTAATCCCGATGCAATTTCTGTGTTTCATGGTCAATGTGAAAGTCCAAGGGATACAATAAACCTGCACTGGTGCATCGGAAGCTAATACTGGTCACCCAGGAGCCGCTCAAAGCACAAACTCTTAGAAGACTTACTCTTCTTGTACTTCAGTCGGCATTGTGCCTTTTGTATTTAATCCCGATTCAATTTCTGTGTTTCATGTCCAATGTGAAGGTCCTAGGGATATAATAAACCAGCACTGGTGCATCGGAAGCTAATACTGGTCTCCCAGGAGCCGCTCAAAGCACAAACTCTTAGAAGATTCACTTTCCTTGTACTTCAGTCGGCATTGTGCATTTTGTATTCAATCCCGATACAATTTCTGTGTTTCATGGTCAATGTGAAGGTCCAAGGGATACAGTAAACCTGCACTGGTGCATCGGAATCTAATACTGGTCTCCCAGGAGCCGCTCAAAGAACAAACTCTTAGAAGATTCACTCTTCTTGTACTTCAGTCGGCATTGTGCCTTTTGTATTTAATCCCGATGCAATTTCTGTGTTTCATGGTCAATGTGAAGGTCCAAGGGATACAGTAAACCTGCACTGGTGCATCGGAAGCTAATACTGGTCTCCCAGGAGCCGCTCAAAGCACAAACTCTTATAAGATTCACTCTTCTTGTACTTCAGTCGGCATTGTGCGTTTTGTATTCAATCCCGATACAATTTTTGTGTTTCATGGTCAATGTGAAGGTCCAAGGGTTGCAGTAAACCTGCACTGGTGCATCGGAAGCTAATACTGGTCTCCCAGGAGCTGCTCAAAGCACAAACTCTTAGAAGATTCACTCTTCTTGTACTTCAGTCGGCATTGTGCTTTTTGTATTTAATCCCGATGCAATTTCTGTGTTTCATGGTCAATGTGAAGGTGCAAGGGATACAATAAACCTGCACTGGTGCATCGGAAGCTAATACTGATCTCCCAGGAGCCGCTCAAAGCACAAACTCCTAAAAGATTCACTCTTCTTGTACTTCAGTCGGCATTGTGCCTTTTCTATTTAATCCCGATGCAATTTCTGTGTTTCATGGTCAATGTGAAGGTCCAAGGGATACAATAAACCTGCAATGGTGCATCGGAAGCTAATACTGGTCTCCCAGGAGCCGCTGAAAGCACAAACTCTTAGAAGATTAACTCTTCTTGTACTTATGTCGGCATTGTGCATTTTGTATTTAATCCCGATGCAATTTCTGTGTTTCATGGTCAATGTGAAAGTCCAAAGGATGCAATAAACCTGCACTGGTGCATCGGAAGCTAATTCTGGTCTCCCAGGAGCCGCTCAAAGCACAAACTCTTAGAAGATTCACTCGTCTTGTACTTAAGTCGGCATTGTGCCTTTCGTATTTAATCCCGATGCAATTTCTGTGTTTCATGGTCAATGTGAAGGTCCAAGCGATACAATAAACCTGCACTGGTGCATCGGAAGCTACTACTGGTCTCCCAGGAGCCGCTCAAAGCACAAACTCTTAGAAGATTCACTCTTCTTGTACTTCATTCGGCATTGTGCATTTTGTATTCAATCCCGATGCAATTTCTGTGTTTCATGGTCAATGTGAAGGTCCAAGGGATACAATAAACCTGCACTGGTGCATCGGAAGCTAATACTGGTCTCCCAGGAGCCGCTCAAAGCACAAACCCTTAGAAGATTCACTCTTCTTGTACTTCAGTCGGCATTGTGCATTTTGTATTTAATCCCGATTCAATTTCTGTGTTTCACGGTCAATGTGAAGGTCCAAGGGATACAATAAACCTGCACTGGTGCATCGGAAGGTAATACTGGTCTCCCAGAAGCCGCTCAAAGCACAAACTCTTAGAAAATTCACTCTTCTTGTACTTAAGTCGGCATTGTGCCTTTTGTATTTAATCCCGATGCAATTTCTGTGTTTCATGGTCAATGTGAAGGTCCAAGGGATACAATAAACCAGCACTGGTGCATCGGAAGCTAATACTGGTCTCCCAGGAGCCGCTCAAAGCACAAACTCTTAAAAGATTCACTTTTCTTGTACTTCAGTCGGCATTGTGCCTTTTGTATTTAATCCAGATGGAATTTCTGTGTTTCATGGTCAATGTGAAGGTACAAGGGATACAATAAACCTGCACTGGTGTATCGGAAGCTAATACTGGTCTCCCAGGAGCCGCTAAAAGCACAAACTCTTAGAAGATTCACTCTTCTTGTACTTAAGTCGGCATTGTGCCTTTTGTTTTTAATCCCGATGCAATTTCTGTGTTTCATGGTCAATGTGAAGGTCCAAGGGATACAATAAACATGCACTGGTGCATCGGAAGCTAATACTGGTCTCCCAGGAGCCGCTCAAAGCACAAACTCTTAGAAGATACACTCTTCTTGTACTTCAGTCGGAATTGTGCCTTTTGTATTCAATCCCGATGCAATTTCTGTGTTTCATGGTCAATGTGAAGGTCCAAGGGATACAATAAACCTGCACTGGTGCATCGGAAGCTAATACTGGTCTCCCAGGAGCCGCTCAAAGCACAAACTCATAGAAGATTCACTCTTCTTGTACTTAAGTCGGCATTGTGCCTTTTGTATTTAATCCCGAAGCAATTTCTGTGTTTCATGGTCAATTTGAAGGTCCAAGGGATACAATAAACCTGCACTGGTGCATCGGAAGCTAATACTGGTCTCCCAGGAGCCGATCAAAGCACAAACTCTTAGAATATTCACTTTTCTTGTACTTCAGTCGGCATTGTGCATTTTGTATTCAATCCCGATACAATTTCTGTGTTTCATGGTCAATGTGAAGGTCCAAGGGATACAGTAAACCTGCACTGGTGCATCGGAATCTAATACTGGTCTCCCAGGAGCCGCTCAAAGAACAAACTCTTAGAAGATTCACTCTTCTTGTACTTCAGTCGGCATTGTGCCTTTTGTATTTAATCCCGATGCAATTTCTGTGTTTCATGGTCAATGTGAAGGTCCAAGGGATACAGTAAACCTGCACTGGTGCATCGGAAGCTAATACTGGTCTCCCAGGAGCCGCTCAAAACAAAAACTCTTATAAGATTCACTCTTCTTGTACTTCAGTCGGCATTGTGCGTTTTGTATTCAATCCCGATACAATTTTTGTGTTTCATGGTCAATGTGAAGGTCCAAGGGTTGCAGTAAACCTGCACTGGTGCATCGGAAGCTAATACTGGTCTCCCAGGAGCTGCTCAAAGCACAAACTCTTAGAAGATTCACTCTTCTTGTACTTCAGTCGGCATTGTGCCTTTTGTATTTAATCCCGATGCAATTTCTGTGATTCATGGTCAATGTGAAGGTGCAAGGGATACAATAAACCTGCACTGGTGCATCGGAAGCTAATACTGATCTCCCAGGAGCCGCTCAAAGCACAAACTCCTAAAAGATTCACTCTTCTTGTACTTCAGTCGGCATTGTGCCTTTTGTATTTAATCCCGATGCAATTTCTGTGTTTCATGGTCAATGTGAAGGTCCAAGGGATACAATAAACCTGCACTGGTGCATCGGAAGCTAATACTCGTCTCCCAGGAGCCGCTGAAAGCACAAAATCTTAGAAGATTAACTCTTCTTGTACTTATGTCGGCATTGTGCAATTTGTATTTAATCCCGATGCAATTTCTGTGTTTCATGGTCAATGTGAAGGTCCAAGGGATACAATAAACCTGCACTGGTGCATCGGAAGCTAATACTGGTCTCCCAGGAGCCGCTCAAAGCACAAACTCATAGAAGATTCACTCATCTTGTACTTAAGTCGGCATTGTGCCTTTTGTATTTAATCCCGATGCAATTTCTGTGCTTCATGGTCAATGTGAAGGTCCAAGGGATACAATTAACCTGCACTGGTGCATCGGAAGCTAATACTGGTCTCCCAGGAGCCGCTCAAAGCACAAACTCTTAGAAAATTCAGTCTTCTTGTACTTAAGTCGGCATTGTGCCTTTTGTATTTAATCCCGATGCAATTTCTGTGTTTCATGGTCAATGTGAAAGTCCGAGGGATACAATAAACCTGCACTGGTGCATCGGAAGCTAATACTGGTCACCCAGGAGCCGCTCAAACCACAAACTCTTAGAAGACTTACTCTTCTTGTACTTCAGTCGGCATTGTGCCTTTTGTATTTTATCCCGATTCAATTTCTGTGTTTCATGGACAATATGAAGGTCCAAGGGATATAATAAACCTGCACTGGTGCATCGGAAGCTAATACTGGTCTCCCAGGAGCTGCTCAAAGCACAAACTCTTAGAAGATTCACTCTTCTTGTACTTCAGTCGGCATTGTGCCTTTTGTATTTAATCCCGATGCAATTTCTGTGTTTCATGGTCAATGTGAAGGTGCAAGGGATACAATAAACCTGCTCTGGTGCATCGGAAGCTAATACTGATCTCCCAGGAGCCGCTCAAAGCACAAACTCCTAAAAGATTCACTCTTCTTGTACTTCAGTCGGCATTGTGCCTTTTGTATTTAATCCCGATGCAATTTCTGTGTTTCATGGTCAATGTGAAGGTCCAAGGGATACAATAAACCTGCACTGGTGCATCGGAAGCTAATACTGGTCTCCCAGGAGCCGCTGAAATCACAAACTCTTAGAAGATTAACTCTTCTTGTACTTATGTCGGCATTGTGCATTTTGTATTTAATCCCGATGCAATTTCTGTGTTTCATGGTCAATGTGAAAGTCCAAAGGATACAATAAACCTGCACTGGTGCATCGGAAGCTAATTCTGGTCTCCCAAGAGCCGCTCAAAGCACAAACTCTTAGAAGATTCACTCGTCTTGTACTTAAGTCGGCATTGTGCCTTTCGTATTTAATCCCGATGCAATTTCTGTGTTTCATGGTCAATGTGAAGGTCCAAGGGATACAATAAACCTGCACTGGTGCATCGGAAGCTAATACTGGTCTCCCAGGAGCCGCTCAAAGCACAAACTCTTAGAAGATTCACTCTTCTTGTACTTCATTCGGCATTGTGCATTTTGTATTTAATCCCGATGCAATTTCTGTGTTTCATGGTCAATGTGAAGGTCCAAGGGATACAATAAACCTGCACTGGTGCATCGGAAGCTAATACTGGTCTCCCAGGAGCCGCTCAAAGCACAAACCCTTAGAAGATTCACTCTTCTTGTACTTATGTCGGCATTGTGCATTTTGTATTTAATCCCGATGCAATTTCTGTGTTTCATGGTCAATGTGAAGGTCCAAGGGATACAATAAACCTGCACTGGTGCATCGGAAGCTAATACTGGTCTCCCAGGAGCCGCTCAAAGCACAAACTCTTAGAAGATTCTGTCTTCTTGTACTTAAGTCGGCATTGTGCCTTTTGTATTTAATCCCGATGCAATTTCTATGTTTCATGGTCAATGTGAAAGTCCGAGGGATACAATAAACCTGCACTGGTGCATCGGAAGCTAATACTGGTCACCCAGGAGCCGCTCAAAGCACAAACTCTTAGAAGACTTACTCTTCTTGTACTTCAGTCGGCATTGTTCCTTTTGTATTTAATCCCGATTCAATTTCTGTGTTTCATGGACAATGTGACGGTCCAAGGGATATAATAAACCTTCACTGGTGTATCGGAAGCTAATACTGGTCTCCCAGGAGCCGCTCAAAGCACAAACTCTTAGAAGATTCACTTTTCTTGTACTTCAGTCGGCATTGTGCATTTTGTATTCAATCCCGATACAATTTCTGTGTTTCATGGTCAATGTGAAGGTCCAAGGGATACAGTAAACCTGCACTGGTGCATCGGAATCTAATACTGGTCTCCCAGGAGCCGCTCAAAGAACAAACTCTTAGAAGATTCACTCTTCTTGTACTTCAGTCGGCATTGTGCCTTTTGTATTTAATCCCGATGCAATTTCTGTGTTTCATGGTCAATGTGAAGGTCCAAGGGATACAGTAAACCTGCACTGGTGCATCGGAAGCTAATACTGGTCTCCCAGGAGCAGCTCAAAGCACAAACTCTTATAACATTCACTCTTCTTGTACTTCAGTCGGCATTGTGCGTTTTGTATTCAATCCCGATACAATTTCAGTGTTTCATGGTCAATGTGAAGGTCCAAGTGTTGCAGTAAACCTGCACTGGTGCATCGGAAGCTAATACTGGTCTCCCAGGAGCTGCTCAAAGCACAAACTCTTAGAAGATTCACTCTTCTTGTACTTCAGTCGGCATTGTGCCTTTTGTATTTAATCCCGATGCAATTTCTGTGTTTCATGGTCAATGTGAAGGTGCAAGGGATACAATGAACCTGCACTGGTGCATCGGAAGCTAATACTGATCTCCCAGGAGCCGCTCAAAGCACAAACTCCTAAAAGATTCACTCTTCTTGTACTTAAGTCGGCATTGTGCCTTTTGTATTTAAGCCCGATGCAATTTCTGTGTTTCATGGTCAATGTGAAGGTCCAAGGGATACAATAAACCTGCACTGGTGCATCGGAAGCTAATACTGGTCTCCCAGGAGCCGCTGAAAGCACAAACTCTTAGAAAATTCACTCTTCTTGTACTTAAGTCGGCATTGTGCCTTTTGTATTTAATCCCGATGCAATTTCTGTGTTTCATGGTCAATGTGAAGGTCCAAGGGATACAATAAACCTGCAATGGTGCATCGGAAGCTAATACTGGTCTCCCAGGAGCCGCTCAAAGCACAAACTCTTAAAAGATTCACTCTTCTTGTACTTCAGTCGGCATTGTGTCTTTTGTATTTAATCCCGATGCAATTATGTGTTTCATGGTCAATGTGAAGGTCCAAGGGATACAATAAACCTGCACTGGTGTATCGGAAGCTAATACTGGTCTCCCAGGAGCCGCTCAAAGCACAAACTCTTAGAAGATTCACTCTTCTTGTACTTCAGTCGGCATTGTGCTTTTGTGTTTAATCCCGATGCAATTTCTGTGTTTCATGGTCAATGCGAAGGTCCAAGGGATGCAATAAACCTGCACTGGTGCATTGGAAGCTAATACTGGTCTCCCAGGAGCCGCTGAAAGCACAAACTCTTAGAAGATTAACTCTTCTTGTACTTTAGTCGGCCTTGTGCATTTTGTATTTAATCCCGATGCAATTTCAATGTTTCATGGTCAATGTGAAAGTCCAAGGGATACAATAAACCTGCACTGGTGCATTGGAAGCTAATACCGGTCTCCCAGGAACCGCTCAAAGCACAAACTCTTAGAAGATTCACTCTTCTTGTACTTCAGTCGGTATTGTGCCTTTTGTATTTAATCCCGATGCAATTTCTGTGTTTCATGGTCAATGTGAAGGTCCAAGGGATACAATAAACCTGCACTGGTGCATCGGAAGCTAATACTGGTCTCCCAGGAGCCGCTCAAAGCACAAACTCTAAGAAGATTCACTCTTCTTGTACTTCAGTCGGCATTGTGCCTCTTGTATTTAATCCCGATGCTATTTCTGTGTTTCATGGTCAATGTTAAGGTCCAAGGGATACAATAAACCTGCACTGGTGCATTGGAAGCTAATACTGGTCTCCCAGGAGCCGCTCAAAGCACAAACTCTTAGAAGATTCACTCTTCTTGTACTTCAGTCGGCATTGTGCTTCTGTATTCAATGCCGATACAATTTCTGTGTTTCATGGTCAATGTGAAGGTCCAAGGGGTACAGTAAACCTGCACTGGTACATCGGAAGGTAATACTGGTCTCCCAGGAGCCGCTCAAAGCACAAACTCTTAGAAGATTCACTCTTCTTGTACTTCAGTCGGCATTGTGCCTTTTGTATTTAATCCCGACGCAATTTCTGTGTTTCATTGTCAATGTGAAGGTCGAAGGGATACAGTAAACCTGCACTGGTGTCATCGGAAGCTAATACTGGTCTCCCAGGAGCCGCTCAAAGCACAAACTCTTAGAAGATTCACTCTTCTTGTACTTCAGTCGGCATTGTGCCTTTTGTATTTAATCCCTATGCAATTTCTGTGTTTCACGGTCAATGTGAAGGTCCAAGGGATACAGTAAACCTGCACTGGTGCATCGGAATCTAATACTGGTCTCCCAGGAGCCGCTCAAAGTACAAACTCTTAGAAGATTCACTCTTCTTGTACTTCAGTCAGCATTGTGCCTTTTGTATTTAATCAAGATGCAATTTCTGTGTTTCATCGTCAATGGGAAGGTCCAAGGGATACAGTAAACCTGCACTGGTGCATCTGAATCTAATACTGGTCTCCCAGGAGCCGCTTAAATCACAAATTCTTAGAAGATTCACTCTTCTAGTACTTCAGTCGGCATTTTGCCTTTTGAATTTAATCCCGATGCAATTTCTATGTTTCATGTTCAATACGAAGGTCCAAGGGATACAGTAAACCTGCACTGGTGCATCGGAAGCTAATACCGCTCTCCCATCAGACGCTCAAAGCACAAACTCTTAGAAGATTCACTCTTCTTGTACTTAAGTTGGCATTGTGCCTTTTGTATTTAATACCGATGGAATTTCTGTGTTTCATGTTCAATGTGAAGGTCCGAGGGATACAATAAACCTGCACTGGTGCATCGGAAGCTAATACTGGTCTCCGAGGAGCCGCTCAAAGCACAAGCTCTTAGAAGATTCACTCTCCTTGTACTTCAGTCGGCATTGTGCGTTTTGTATTCAATCCCGATACAATTTCTGAGTTTCATGGTCAATGTGAATGTCCAAGGGATACAGTAAACCTGCACTGGTGCATCGAAAGCTAATACTGGTCTCCCAGGAGCCGCTCAAAGCACAAACTCATAGAAGATTCACTCTTCTTGTACTTAAGTCGGCATTGTGCCTTTTGTATTTAATCCCGATGCAATTTCTGAGTTTCGTGGTCAATGTGAAGGTCCAAGGGATACAATAAACCTGCACTGGTGCATCGGAAGCTAATACTGGTCTCCCAGGAGCCGCTCAAAGCACAAACTCTTAGAAAATTCACTCTTCTTGTACTTAAGTCGGCATTGTGCATTTTGTATTTAATCCCGATGCAATTTCTGTGTTTCATGGTCAATGTGAAAGTCCAAGGGATACAATAAACCTGCACTGGTGCATAGGAAGCTAATACTGGTCACCCAGGAGCCGCTCAAAGCACAAACTCTTACAAGACTTACTCTTCTTGTACTTCAGTCGGCATTGTGCATTTTGTATTTAATCCCGATGCAATTTCTGTGTTTCATGGTCAATGTGAAAGTCCAAGGGATACAATAAACCTGCACTGGTGCATCGGAAGCTAATACTGGTCTCCCAGGAGCCGCTCAAAGCACAAACTCTTAGAAGATTCACTCTTCTTGTACTTCAGTCGGCATTGTGCGTTTTGTATTCAATCCCATTACAATTTCTGTGTTTCATAGTCAATGTGAAGGTCCAAGGGATACAGTAAACCTGCACTGGTGCATCGGAAGCTAATACTGGTCTCCCAGGAGCCGCTCAAAGCACAAACTCTTAGAAGATTCACTCTACTTGTACTTCAGTCGGCATTGTGCATTTTGTATTTAATCCCGATGCAATTTCTGTGTTTCATGGTCAATGTGAAGGTCCAAGGGATATAATAAACCTGCACTGGTGCATCGGAAGCTAATACTGGTCTCCCAGGAGCCGCTCAAAACACTAACTCTTAGAAGATTCACTCTTCTTGTACTTAAGCCGGCGTTGTGCCTTCTGTATTTATTCCCGATGCAATTTCTGTGTTTCATGGTCAATGTGAAGGTCCAAGGGATACAATAAACCTGCACTGGTGCATCCTAAGCTAATACTGGTCTCCCAGGAGCCGCTCAAAGCACAAACTCTTAGAAGATTCACTCTTCTTGTACTTCAGTCGGCATTGTGCCTCTTGTATTCAATCCCGATACAATTTCTGTGTTTCATGGTCAATGTGAAGGTCCAAGGGTTGCAGTAAACCTGCACTGGTGCATCGGAAGCTAATACTGGTCTCCCAGGAGCTGCTCAAAGCACAAACTCTTAGAAGATTCACTCTTCTTGTACTTAAGTCGGCATTGTGCCTTTTGTATTTAATTCCGATGCAATTTCTGTGTTTCATGGTCAATGTGAAGGTCCAAGGGATACAATAAACCTGCACTGGTGCATCGGAAGCTAATACTGATCTCCCAGGAGCCGCTCAAAGCACAAACTCTTAGAAGATTCACTCTTCTTGTACTTAAGTCGGCATTGTGCCTTTTGTATTTAATCCCGATGCAATTTCTGTTTCATGGTCAATGTGAAGGTCCAAGGGATACAATAAACCTGCACTGGTGCATCGGAAGCTAATACTGGTCTCCCAGGAGCCGATCAAAGCACAAACTCTTAGAAGATTCACTCTTCTTGTACTTAAGTCGGCATTGTGCATTTTGTATTTAATCCCGATGCAATTTCTGTGTTTCATGGTCAATGTGAAAGTCCAAGGGATACAATAAACCTGCACTGGTGCATCGGAAGGTAATACTGGTCTCCCAGGAGCCGCTCAAAGCACAAACTCATAGAAGATTCACTTTTCTTGTACTTCAGTCGGCATTGTGCATTTTGTATTTAATCCCGATGCAATTTCTGTGTTTCATGGTCAATGTGAAGGTCCAAGGGATACAATAAACCTGCACTGGTGCATCGGAAGCTAATACTGGTCTCCCAGGAGCCGCTCAAAGCACAAACTCTTAGAAAATTCACTCTTCTTGTACTTAAGTCGGCATTGTGCCTTTTGTATTTAATCCCGATGCAATTTCTGTGTTTCATGGTCAATGTGAAGGTCCAACGGATACAATAAACCTGCACTGGTGCATCGGAAGCTAATACTGGTCTCCCAGGAGCCGCTCAAAGCACAAACTCTAAAAAGATTCACTCTTCATGTACTTCAGTCGGCATTGTGCCTTTGTATTTAATCCCGATGCAATTTCTGTGTTTCATGGTCAATGTGAAGGTCCAAGGGATACAGTAAACCTGCACTGGTGCATCGGAAGCTAATACTGGTCTCCCAGGAGCCGCTCAAAGCACAAACTCTTATAACATTCACTCTTCTTGTACTTCAGTCGGCATTGTGCGTTTTGTATTCAATCCCGATACAATTTCAGTGTTTCATGGTCAATGTGAAGGTCCAAGGGTTGCAGTAAACCTGCACTGGTGCATCGGAAGCTAATACTGGTCTCCCAGTAGCTGCTCAAAGCACAAACTCTTAGAAGATTCACTCTTCTTGTACTTCAGTCGGCATTGTGCCTTTTGTATTTAATCCCGATGCAATTTCTGTGTTTCATGGTCAATGTGAAGGTGCAAGGGATACAATGAACCTGCACTGGTGCATCGGAAGCTAATACTGATCTCCCAGGAGCCGCTCAAAGCACAAACTCCTAAAAGATTCACTCTTCTTGTACTTAAGTCGGCATTGTGCCTTTTGTATTTAATCCCGATGCAATTTCTGTGTTTCATGGTCAATGTGAAGGTCCAAGGGATACAATAAACCTGCACTGGTGCATCGGAAGCTAATACTGGTCTCCCAGGAGCCGCTGAAAGCACAAACTCTTAGAAAATTCACTCTTCTTGTACTTAAGTCGGCATTGTGCCTTTTGTATTTAATCCCGATGCAATTTCTGTGTTTCATGGTCAATGTGAAGGTCCAAGGGATACAATAAACCTGCACTGGTGCATCGGAAGCTAATACTGGTCTCCCAGGAGCCGCTCAAAGCACAAACTCTTAAAAGATTCACTCTTCTTGTACTTCAGTCGGCATTGTGCCTTTTGTATTTAATCCCGATGCAATTATGTGTTTCATGGTCAATGTGAAGGTCCAAGGGATACAATAAACCTTCACTGGTGTATCGGAAGTTAATACTGGTCTCCCAGGAGCAGCTCAAAGCACAAACTCTTAGAAGATTCACTCTTCTTGTACTTCAGTCGGCATTGTGCCTTTTGTGTTTAATCCCGATGCAATTTCTGTGTTTCATGGTCAATGCGAAGGTCCAAGGGATGCAATAAACCTGCACTGGTGCATTGGAAGCTAATACTGGTCTCCCAGGAGCCGCTGAAAGCACAAACTCTTAGAAGATTAACTCATCTTGTACTTTAGTCGGCCTTGTGCATTTTGTATTTAATCCCGATGCAATGTGAAAGTCCAAGGGATACAATAAACCTGCACTGGTGCATTGGAAGCTAATACTGGTCTCCCAGGAGCCGCTCAAAGCACAAACTCTTAGAAGATTCACTCTTCTTGTACTTCAGTCGGCATTGTGCCTTTTGTATCTAATCCCTATGCAATTTCTGTGTTTCACGGTCAATGTGAAGGTCCAAGGGATACAGTAAACCTGCACTGGTGCATCGGAATCTAATACTGGTCTCCCAGGAGCCGCTCAAAGTACAAACTCTTAGAAGATTCACTCTTCTTGTACTTCAGTCAGCATTGTGCCTTTTGTATTTAATCAAGATGCAATTTCTGTGTTTCATCGTCAATGGGAAGGTCCAAGGGATACAGTAAACCTGCACTGGTGCATCGGAAGCTAATACTGGTCTCCCAGGAGCCGCTCAAAGCACAAACTCTTAGAAGATTCACTCTACTTGTACTTCAGTCGGCATTGTGCCTTTTGTATTTAATCCCGATGCAATTTCTGTGTTTCATGGTCAATGTGAAGGTCCAAGGGATATAATAAACCTGCACTGGTGCATCGGAAGCTAATACTGGTCTCCCAGGAGCCGCTCAAAACACTAACTCTTAGAAGATTCACTCTTCTTGTACTTAAGCCGGCGTTGTGCCTTCTGTATTTATTCCCGATGCAATTTCTGTGTTTCATGGTCAATGTGAAGGTCCAAGGGATACAATAAACCTGCACTGGTGCATCCTAAGCTAATACTGGTCTCCCAGGAGCCGCTCAAAGCACAAACTCTTAGAAGATTCACTCCTCTTGTACTTCAGTCGGCATTGTGCCTCTTGTATTCAATCCCGATACAATTTCTGTGTTTCATGGTCAATGTGAAGGTCCAAGGGTTGCAGTAAACCTGCACTGGTGCATCAGAAGCTAATACTGGTCTCCCAGGAGCTGCTCAAAGCACAAACTCTTAGAAGATTCACTCTTCTTGTACTTAAGTCGGCATTGTGCCTTTTGTATTTAATCCCGATGCAATTTCTGTGTTTCATGGTCAATGTGAAGGTCCAAGGGATACAATAAACCTGCACTGGTGCATCTGAAGCTAATACTGATCTCCCAGGAGCCGCTCAAAGCACAAACTCTTAGAAGATTCACTCTTCTTGTACTTCAGAAGGCATTGTGCCTTTTGTATTTAATCCCGATGCAATTTCTGTGTTTCATGGTCAATGTGAAGGTCCAAGGGATACAATAAACCTGCACTGGTGCATCGGAAGCTAATACTGGTCTCCCAGGTGCCGCTCAAAGCACAAACTCTTAGAAGATTAACTCTTCTTGTACTTAAGTCGGCATTGTGTATTTTGTATATAATCCCGATGCAATTTCTGTTTCATGGTCAATGTGAAGGTCCAAGGGATACAATAAACCTGCACTGGTGCATCGGAAGCTAATACTGGTCTCCCAGGAGCCGCTCAAAGCACAAACTCTTAGAAAATTCACTCTTCTTGTACTTAAGTCGGCATTGTGCCTTTTGTATTTAATCCCGATGCAATTTCTGTGTTTCATGGTCAATGTAAAGGTCCAAGGGATACAATAAACCTGCACTGGTGCATCGGAAGCTAATACTGGTCTCCCAGGAGCCGCTCAAAGCACAAACTCTTAAAAGATTCACTCTTCTTGTACTTCAGTCGGCATTGTGCCTTTTGTATTTAATCCCGATGCAATTATGTGTTACATGGTCAATGTGAAGGTCCAAGGGATACAATAAACCTGCACTGGTGTATCGGAAGCTAATACTGCTGTCCCAGGAGCCGCTCAAAGCACAAACTCTAAGAAGATTCACTCTTCTTGTACTTCAGTCGGCATTGTGCCTCTTGTATTTAATCCCGATGCTATTTCTGTGTTTCATGGTCAATGTTAAGGTCCAAGGGATACAATAAACCTGCACTGGTGCATCGGAAGCTAATACTGGTCTCCCAGGAGCCGCTCAAAGCACAAACTCTTAGAAGATTCACTCTTCTTGTACTTCAGTCGGCATTGTGCTTCTGTATTCAATCCCGATACAATTTCTGTGTTTCATGTTCAATGTGAAGGTCCAAGGGATACAATAAACCTGCACTGGTGCATCGGAAGCTAATACTGGTCTCCCAGGAGCCGCTCAAAGCACAAACTCTAAGAAGATTCACTCTTCTAGTACTTCAGTCGGCATTTTGCCTTTTGAATTTAATCCCGATGCAATTTCTATGTTTCATGTTCAATACGAAGGTCCAAGGGATACAGTAAACCTGCACTGGTGCATCGGAAGCTAATACCGGTCTCCCAGGAGACGCTCAAAGCACAAACTCTTAGAAGATTCACTCTTCTTGTACTTAAGTCGGCATTGTGCCTTTTGTATTTAATACCGATGCAATTTCTGTGTTTCATGTACAATGTGAAGGTCCAAGGGATACAATAAACCTGCACTGGTGAATCGGAAGCTAATACTGGTCTCCGAGGAGCCGCTCAAAGCACAAACTCTTAGAAGATTCACTCTCCTTGTACTTCAGTCGGCATTGTGCGTTTTGTATTCAATCCCGATACAATTTCTGAGTTTCATGGTCAATGTGAATGTCCAAGGGATACAGTAAACCTGCACTGGTGCATCGAAAGCTAATACTGGTCTCCCAGGAGCCGCTCAAAGCACAAACTCATAGAAGATTCACTCTTCTTGTACTTAAGTCGGCATTGTGCCTTTTGTATTTAATCCCGATGCAATTTCTGAGTTTCGTGGTCAATGTGAAGGTCAAAGGGATACAATAAACCAGCACTGGTGCATCGGAAGCTAATACTGGTCTCCCAGGAGCCGCTCAAAGCACAAACTCTTAGAAAATTCACTCTTCTTGTACTTAAGTCGGCATTGTGCATTTTGTATTTAATCCCGATGCAATTTCTGTGTTTCATGGTCAATGTGAAAGTCCAAGGGATACAATAAACCTGCACTGGTGCATCGGAAGCTAATACTGGTCACCCAGGAGCCCCTCAAAGCACAAACTCTTACAAGACTTACTCTTCTTGTACTTCAGTCGGCATTGTGCATTTTGTATTTAATCCCGATGCAATTTCTGTGTTTCATGGTCAATGTGAAGGTCCAAGGGATACAATAAACCTGCACTGGTGCATCGGAAGCTAATACTGGTCTCCCAGGAGCCGCTCAAAGCACAAACTCTTAAAAGATTCACTCTTCATGTACTTCAGTCGGCATTGTGCCTTTGTATTTAATCCCGATGCAATTTCTGAGTTTCGTGGTCAATGTGAAGGTCAAAGGGATACAATAAACCAGCACTGGTGCATCGGAAGCTAATACTGGTCTCCCAGGAGCCGCTCAAAGCACAAACTCTTAGAAAATTCACTCTTCTTGTACTTAAGTCGGCATTGTGCATTTTGTATTTAATCCCGATGCAATTTCTGTGTTTCATGGTCAATGTGAAGGTCCAAGGGATACAATAAACCTGCACTGGTGCATCGGAAGCTAATACTGGTCTCCCAGGAGCCGCTCAAAGCACAAACTCTTAGAAAATTCACTCTTCTTGTACTTAAGTCGGCATTGTGCCTTTTGTATTTAATCCCGATGCAATTTCTGTGTTTCATGGTCAATGTGAAGGTCCAACGGATACAATAAACCTGCACTGGTGCATCGGAAGCTAATACTGGTCTCCCAGGAGCCGCTCAAAGCACAAACTCTTAAAAGATTCACTCTTCATGTACTTCAGTCAGCATTGTGCCTTTGTATTTAATCCCGATGCAATTTCTGTGTTTCATGGTCAATGTGAAGGTCCAACGGATACAATAAACCTGCACTGGTGCATCGGAAGCTAATACTGGTCTCCCAGGAGCCGCTCAAAGCACAAACTCTTAAAAGATTCACTCTTCATGTACTTCAGTCGGCATTGTGCCTTTGTATTTAATCCCGATGCAATTTCTGTGTTTCATGGTCAATGTGAAGGTCCAAGGGATACAGTAAACCTGCACTGGTGCATCGGAAGCTAATACTGGTCTCCCAGGAGCCGCTCAAAGCACACACTCTTAGAAGATTCACTCTTCTTGTACTTCAGTCGGCATTGTGCGTTTTGTATTCAATCCCGATACAATTTCAGTGTTTCATGGTCAATGTGAAGGTCCAAGGGTTGCAGTAAACCTGCACTGGTGCATCGGAAGCTAATACTGGTCTCCCAGGAGCTGCTCAAAGCACAAACTCTTAGAAGATTCACTCTTCTTGTACTTCAGTCGGCATTGTGCCTTTTGTATTTAATCCCGATGCACTTTCTGTGTTTCATGGTCAATGTGAAGGTGCAAGGGATACAATGAACCTGCACTGGTGCATCGGAAGCTAATACTGATCTCCCAGGAGCCGCTCAAAGCACAAACTCCTAAAAGATCCACTCTTCTTGTACTTAAGTCGGCATTGTGCCTTTTGTATTTAATCCCGATGCAATTTCTGTGTTTCATGGTCAATGTGAAGGTCCAAGGGATACAATAAACCTGCACTGGTGCATCGGAAGCTAATACTGGTCTCCCAGGAGCCGCTCAAAGCACAAACTCTTAGAAGATTCACTCTTCTTGTACTTCAGTCGACATTGTGCATTTTGTATTTAATCCCGATGCAATTTCTGTGTTTCATGGTCAATGTGAAGGTCCAAGGGATACAATAAACCTGCACTGGTGCATCGGAAGCTAATACTGGTCTCCCAGGAGCCGCTCAAAGCACAAACTCTTAGAAAATTCACTCTTCTTGTACTTAAGTCGGCATTGTGCCTTTTGTATTTAATCCCGATGCAATTTCTGTGTTTCATGGTCAATGTGAAGGTCCAACGGATACAATAAACCTGCACTGGTGCATCGGAAGCTAATACTGGTCTCCCAGGAGCCGCTCAAAGCACAAACTCTTAAAAGATTCACTCTTCATGTACTTCAGTCAGCATTGTGCCTTTGTATTTAATCCCGATGCAATTTCTGTGTTTCATGGTCAATGTGAAGGTCCAACGGATACAATAAACCTGCACTGGTGCATCGGAAGCTAATACTGGTCTCCCAGGAGCCGCTCAAAGCACAAACTCTTAAAAGATTCACTCTTCATGTACTTCAGTCGGCATTGTGCCTTTGTATTTAATCCCGATGCAATTTCTGTGTTTCATGGTCAATGTGAAGGTCCAAGGGATACAGTAAACCTGCACTGGTGCATCGGAAGCTAATACTGGTCTCCCAGGAGCCGCTCAAAGCACACACTCTTATAACATTCACTCTTCTTGTACTTCAGTCGGCATTGTGCGTTTTGTATTCAATCCCGATACAATTTCAGTGTTTCATGGTCAATGTGAAGGTCCAAGGGTTGCAGTAAACCTGCACTGGTGCATCGGAAGCTAATACTGGTCTCCCAGGAGCTGCTCAAAGCACAAACTCTTAGAAGATTCACTCTTCTTGTACTTCAGTCGGCATTGTGCCTTTTGTATTTAATCCCGATGCAATTTCTGTGTTTCATGGTCAATGTGAAGGTGCAAGGGATACAATGAACCTGCACTGGTGCATCGGAAGCTAATACTGATCTCCCAGGAGCCGCTCAAAGCACAAACTCCTAAAAGATTCACTCTTCTTGTACTTAAGTCGGCATTGTGCCTTTTGTATTTAATCCCGATGCAATTTCTGTGTTTCATGGTCAATGTGAAGGTCCAAGGGATACAATAAACCTGCACTGGTGCATCGGAAGCTAATACTGGTCTCCCAGGAGCCGCTGAAAGCACAACCTCTTAGAAAATTCACTCTTCTTGTACTTAAGTCGGCATTGTGCCTTTTGTATTTAATCCCGATGCAATTTCTGTGTTTCATGGTCAATGTGAAGGTCCAAGGGATACAATAAACCTGCACTGGTGCATCGGAAGCTAATACTGGTCTCCCAGGAGCCGCTCAAAGCACAAACTCTTAAAAGATTCACTCTTCTTGTACTTCAGTCGGCATTGTGCCTTTTGTATTTAATCCCGATGCAATTATGTGTTTCATGGTCAATGTGAAGGTCCAAGGGATACAATAAACCTGCACTGGTGTATCGGAAGCTAATACTGGTCTCCCAGGAGCAGCTCAAAGCACAAACTCTTAGAAGATTCACTCTTCTTGTACTTCAGTCGGCATTGTGCCTTTTGTGTTTAATCCCGATGCAATTTCTGTGTTTCATGGTCAATGCGAAGGTCCAAGGGATGCAATAAACCTGCACTGGTGCATTGGAAGCTAATACTGGTCTCCCAGGAGCCGCTGAAAGCACAAACTCTTAGAAGATTAACTCTTCTTGTACTTTAGTCGGCCTTGTGCATTTTGTATTTAATCCCGATGCAATGTGAAAGTCCAAGGGATACAATAAACCTGCACTGGTGCATCGGAAGCTAATACCGGTCTCCCAGGAACCGCTCAAAGCACAAACTCTTAGAAGATTCACTCTACTTGTACTTCAGTCGGCATTGTGCCTTTTGTATTTAATCCCGATGCAATTTCTGTGTTTCAAGGTCAATGTGAGGGTCCAAGGGATACAATAAACCTGCACTGGTGCATCGGAAGCTAATACTGGTCTCCCAGGAGCCGCTCAAAGCTCAAACTCTAAGAAGATTCACTCTTCTTGTACTTCAGTCGGCATTGTGCCTCTTGTATTTAATCCCGATGCTATTTCTGTGTTTCATGGTCAATGTTAAGGTCCAAGGGATACAATAAACCTGCTCTGGTGCATCGGAAGCTAATACTGGTCTCCCAGGAGCCGCTCAAAGCACAAACTCTTAGAAGATTCACTCTTCTTGTACTTCAGTCGGCATTGTGCTTCTGTATTCAATCCCGATACAATTTCTGTGTTTCATGGTCAATGTGAAGGTCCAAGGGATACAGTAAACCTGCACTGGTGCATCGGAAGGTAATACTGGTCTCCCAGGAGCCGCTCAAAGCACAAACTCTTAGAAGATTCACTCTTCTTGTACTTCAGTCGGCATTGTGCCTTTTGTATTTAATCCCGACGCAATTTCTGTGTTTCATTGTCAATGTGAAGGTCGAAGGGATACAGTAAACCTGCACTGGTGTCATCGGAAGCTAATACTGGTCTCTCAGGAGCCGCTCAAAGCACAAACTCTTAGAAGATTCACTCTTCTTGTACTTCAGTCGGCATTGTGCCTTTTGTATTTAATCCCGATGCAATTATGTGTTTCATGGTCAATGTGAAGGTCCAAGGGATACAATAAACCTGCACTGGTGTATCGGAAGCTAATACTGGTCTCCCAGGAGCAGCTCAAAGCACAAACTCTTAGAAGATTCACTCTTCTTGTACTTCAGTCGGCATTGTGCCTTTTGTGTTTAATCCCGATGCAATTTCTGTGTTTCATGGTCAATGCGAAGGTCCAAGGGATGCAATAAATCTGCACTGGTGCATTGGAAGCTAATACTGGTCTCCCAGGAGCCGCTGAAAGCACAATCTCTTAGAAGATTAACTCTTCTTGTACTTTAGTCGGCCTTGTGCATTTTGTATTTAATCCCGATGCAATGTGAAAGTCCAAGGGATACAATAAACCTGCACTGGTGCATCGGAAGCTAATACCGGTCTCCCAGGAACCGCTCAAAGCACAAACTCTTAGAAGATTCACTCTACTTGTACTTCAGTCGGCATTGTGCCTTTTGTATTTAATCCCGATGCAATTTCTGTGTTTCATGGTCAATGTGAAGGTCCAAGGGATACAATAAATCTGCACTGGTGCATCGGAAGCTTATACTGGTCTCCCAGGAGCCGCTCAAAGCACAAACTCTAAGAAGATTCACTCTTCTTGTACTTCAGTCGGCATTGTGCCTCTTGTATTTAATCCCGATGCTATTTCTGTGTTTCATGGTCAATGTTAAGGTCCAAGGGATACAATAAACCTGCACTGGTGCATCGGAAGCTAATACTGGTCTCCCAGGAGCCGCTCAAAGCACAAACTCTTAGAAGATTCACTCTTCTTGTACTTCAGTCGGCATTGTGCTTCTGTATTCAATCCCGATACAATTTCTGTGTTTCATGGTCAATGTGAAGGTCCAAGGGATACAGTAAACCTGCACTGGTGCATCGGAAGGTAATACTGGTCTCCCAGGAGCCGCTCAAAGCACAAACTCTTAGAAGATTCACTCTTCTTGTACTTCAGTCGGCATTGTGCCTTTTGTATTTAATCCCGACGCAATTTCTGTGTTTCATTGTCAATGTGAAGGTCGAAGGGATACAGTAAACCTGCACTGGTGTCATCGGAAGCTAATACATGTCTCCCAGGAGCCGCTCAAAGCACAAACTCTTAGAAGATTCACTCTTCTTGTACTTCAGTCGGCATTGTGCATTTTGTATTTAATCCCTATGCAATTTCTGTGTTTGACGGTCAATGTGAAGGTCCAAGGGATACAGTAAACCTGCACTGGTGCATCGGAATCTAATACTGGTCTCCCAGGAGCCGCTCAAAGTACAAACTCTTAGAAGATTCACTCTTCTTGTACTTCAGTCAGCATTGTGCCTTTTGTATTTAATCAAGATGCAATTTCTGTGTTTCATCGTCAATGGGAAGGTCCAAGGGATACAGTAAACCTGCACTGGTGCATCTGAATCTAATACTGGTCTCCCAGGAGCCGCTTAAAGCACAAATTCTTAGAAGATTCACTCTTCTAGTACTTCAGTCGGCATTTTGCCTTTTGTATTTAATACCGATGCAATTTCTGTGTTTCATGTTCAATGTGAAGGTCCAAGGGATACAATAAACCTGCACTGGTGCATCGGAAGCTAATACTGGTCTCCGAGGAGCCGCTCAAAGCACAAACTCTTAGAAGATTCACTCTCCTTGTACTTCAGTCGGCATTGTGCGTTTTGTATTCAATCCCGATACAATTTCTGAGTTTCATAGTCAATGTGAAGGTCCAAGGGATACAGTAAACCTGCACTGGTGCATCGGAAGCTAATACTGGTCTCCCAGGAGCCGCTCAAAGCACAAACTCTTAGAAGATTCACTCTACTTGTACTTCAGTCGGCATTGTGCCTTTTGTATTTAATCCCGATGCAATTTCTGTGTTTCATGGTCAATGTGAAGGTCCAAGGGATATAATAAACCTGCACTGGTGCATCGGAAGCTAATACTGGTCTCCCAGGAGCCGCTCAAAACACTAACTCTTAGAAGATTCACTCTTCTTGTACTTAAGCCGGCGTTGTGCCTTCTGTATTTATTCCCGATGCAATTTCTGTGTTTCATGGTCAATGTGAAGGTCCAAGGGATACAATAAACCTGCACTGGTGCATCCTAAGCTAATACTGGTCTCCCAGGAGCTGCTCAAAGCACAAACTCTTAGAAGATTCACTCTTCTTGTACTTCAGTCGGCATTGTGCCTTTTGTATTTAATCCCGATGCACTTTCTGTGTTTCATGGTCAATGTGAAGGTGCAAGGGATACAATGAACCTGCACTGGTGCATCGGAAGCTAATACTGATCTCCCAGGAGCCGCTCAAAGCACAAACTCCTAAAAGATCCACTCTTCTTGTACTTAAGTCGGCATTGTGCCTTTTGTATTTAATCCCGATGCAATTTCTGTGTTTCATGGTCAATGTGAAGGTCCAAGGGATACAATAAACCTGCACTGGTGCATCGGAAGCTAATACTGGTCTCCCAGGAGCCGCTCAAAGCACAAACTCTTAGAAGATTCACTCTTCTTGTACTTCAGTCGACATTGTGCATTTTGTATTTAATCCCGATGCAATTTCTGTGTTTCATGGTCAATGTGAAGGTCCAAGGGATACAATAAACCTGCACTGGTGCATCGGAAGCTAATACTGGTCTCCCAGGAGCCGCTCAAAGCACAAACTCTTAGAAAATTCACTCTTCTTGTACTTAAGTCGGCATTGTGCCTTTTGTATTTAATCCCGATGCAATTTCTGTGTTTCATGGTCAATGTGAAGGTCCAACGGATACAATAAACCTGCACTGGTGCATCGGAAGCTAATACTGGTCTCCCAGGAGCCGCTCAAAGCACAAACTCTTAAAAGATTCACTCTTCATGTACTTCAGTCAGCATTGTGCCTTTGTATTTAATCCCGATGCAATTTCTGTGTTTCATGGTCAATGTGAAGGTCCAACGGATACAATAAACCTGCACTGGTGCATCGGAAGCTAATACTGGTCTCCCAGGAGCCGCTCAAAGCACAAACTCTTAAAAGATTCACTCTTCATGTACTTCAGTCGGCATTGTGCCTTTGTATTTAATCCCGATGCAATTTCTGTGTTTCATGGTCAATGTGAAGGTCCAAGGGATACAGTAAACCTGCACTGGTGCATCGGAAGCTAATACTGGTCTCCCAGGAGCCGCTCAAAGCACACACTCTTATAACATTCACTCTTCTTGTACTTCAGTCGGCATTGTGCGTTTTGTATTCAATCCCGATACAATTTCAGTGTTTCATGGTCAATGTGAAGGTCCAAGGGTTGCAGTAAACCTGCACTGGTGCATCGGAAGCTAATACTGGTCTCCCAGGAGCTGCTCAAAGCACAAACTCTTAGAAGATTCACTCTTCTTGTACTTCAGTCGGCATTGTGCCTTTTGTATTTAATCCCGATGCAATTTCTGTGTTTCATGGTCAATGTGAAGGTGCAAGGGATACAATGAACCTGCACTGGTGCATCGGAAGCTAATACTGATCTCCCAGGAGCCGCTCAAAGCACAAACTCCTAAAAGATTCACTCTTCTTGTACTTAAGTCGGCATTGTGCCTTTTGTATTTAATCCCGATGCAATTTCTGTGTTTCATGGTCAATGTGAAGGTCCAAGGGATACAATAAACCTGCACTGGTGCATCGGAAGCTAATACTGGTCTCCCAGGAGCCGCTGAAAGCACAAACTCTTAGAAAATTCACTCTTCTTGTACTTAAGTCGGCATTGTGCCTTTTGTATTTAATCCCGATGCAATTTCTGTGTTTCATGGTCAATGTGAAGGTCCAAGGGTTACAATAAACCTGCACTGGTGCATCGGAAGCTAATACTGGTCTCCCAGGAGCCGCTCAAAGCACAAACTCTTAAAAGATTCACTCTTCTTGTACTTCAGTCGGCATTGTGCCTTTTGTATTTAATCCCGATGCAATTATGTGTTTCATGGTCAATGTGAAGGTCCAAGGGATACAATAAACCTGCACTGGTGTATCGGAAGCTAATACTGGTCTCCCAGGAGCAGCTCAAAGCACAAACTCTTAGAAGATTCACTCTTCTTGTACTTCAGTCGGCATTGTGCCTTTTGTGTTTAATCCCGATGCAATTTCTGTGTTTCATGGTCAATGCGAAGGTCCAAGGGATGCAATAAACCTGCACTGGTGCATTGGAAGCTAATACTGGTCTCCCAGGAGCCGCTGAAAGCACAAACTCTTAGAAGATTAACTCTTCTTGTACTTTAGTCGGCCTTGTGCATTTTGTATTTAATCCCGATGCAATGTGAAAGTCCAAGGGATACAATAAACCTGCACTGGTGCATCGGAAGCTAATACCGGTCTCCCAGGAACCGCTCAAAGCACAAACTCTTAGAAGATTCACTCTACTTGTACTTCAGTCGGCATTGTGCCTTTTGTATTTAATCCCGATGCAATTTCTGTGTTTCAAGGTCAATGTGAGGGTCCAAGGGATACAATAAACCTGCACTGGTGCATCGGAAGCTAATACTGGTCTCCCAGGAGCCGCTCAAAGCTCAAACTCTAAGAAGATTCACTCTTCTTGTACTTCAGTCGGCATTGTGCCTCTTGTATTTAATCCCGATGCTATTTCTGTGTTTCATGGTCAATGTTAAGGTCCAAGGGATACAATAAACCTGCTCTGGTGCATCGGAAGCTAATACTGGTCTCCCAGGAGCCGCTCAAAGCACAAACTCTTAGAAGATTCACTCTTCTTGTACTTCAGTCGGCATTGTGCTTCTGTATTCAATCCCGATACAATTTCTGTGTTTCATGGTCAATGTGAAGGTCCAAGGGATACAGTAAACCTGCACTGGTGCATCGGAAGGTAATACTGGTCTCCCAGGAGCCGCTCAAAGCACAAACTCTTAGAAGATTCACTCTTCTTGTACTTCAGTCGGCATTGTGCCTTTTGTATTTAATCCCGACGCAATTTCTGTGTTTCATTGTCAATGTGAAGGTCGAAGGGATACAGTAAACCTGCACTGGTGTCATCGGAAGCTAATACTGGTCTCTCAGGAGCCGCTCAAAGCACAAACTCTTAGAAGATTCACTCTTCTTGTACTTCAGTCGGCATTGTGCCTTTTGTATTTAATCCCGATGCAATTATGTGTTTCATGGTCAATGTGAAGGTCCAAGGGATACAATAAACCTGCACTGGTGTATCGGAAGCTAATACTGGTCTCCCAGGAGCAGCTCAAAGCACAAACTCTTAGAAGATTCACTCTTCTTGTACTTCAGTCGGCATTGTGCCTTTTGTGTTTAATCCCGATGCAATTTCTGTGTTTCATGGTCAATGCGAAGGTCCAAGGGATGCAATAAATCTGCACTGGTGCATTGGAAGCTAATACTGGTCTCCCAGGAGCCGCTGAAAGCACAATCTCTTAGAAGATTAACTCTTCTTGTACTTTAGTCGGCCTTGTGCATTTTGTATTTAATCCCGATGCAATGTGAAAGTCCAAGGGATACAATAAACCTGCACTGGTGCATCGGAAGCTAATACCGGTCTCCCAGGAACCGCTCAAAGCACAAACTCTTAGAAGATTCACTCTACTTGTCCTTCAGCCGGCATTGTGCCTTTTGTATTTAATCCCGATGCAATTTCTGTGTTTCATGGTCAATGTGAAGGTCCAAGGGATACAATAAATCTGCACTGGTGCATCGGAAGCTTATACTGGTCTCCCAGGAGCCGCTCAAAGCACAAACTCTAAGAAGATTCACTCTTCTTGTACTTCAGTCGGCATTGTGCCTCTTGTATTTAATCCCGATGCTATTTCTGTGTTTCATGGTCAATGTTAAGGTCCAAGGGATACAATAAACCTGCACTGGTGCATCGGAAGCTAATACTGGTCTCCCAGGAGCCGCTCAAAGCACAAACTCTTAGAAGATTCACTCTTCTTGTACTTCAGTCGGCATTGTGCTTCTGTATTCAATCCCGATACAATTTCTGTGTTTCATGGTCAATGTGAAGGTCCAAGGGATACAGTAAACCTGCACTGGTGCATCGGAAGGTAATACTGGTCTCCCAGGAGCCGCTCAAAGCACAAACTCTTAGAAGATTCACTCTTCTTGTACTTCAGTCGGCATTGTGCCTTTTGTATTTAATCCCGACGCAATTTCTGAGTTTCATTGTCAATGTGAAGGTCGAAGGGATACAGTAAACCTGCACTGGTGTCATCGGAAGCTAATACTGGTCTCCCAGGAGCCGCTCAAAGCACAAACTCTTAGAAGATTCACTCTTCTTGTACTTCAGTCGGCATTGTGCATTTTGTATTTAATCCCTATGCAATTTCTGTGTTTCACGGTCAATGTGAAGGTCCAAGGGATACAGTAAACCTGCACTGGTGCATCGGAATCTAATACTGGTCTCCCAGGAGCCGCTCAAAGTACAAACTCTTAGAAGATTCACTCTTCTTGTACTTCAGTCAGCATTGTGCCTTTTGTATTTAATCAAGATGCAATTTCTGTGTTTCATCGTCAATGGGAAGGTCCAAGGGATACAGTAAACCTGCACTGGTGCATCTGAATCTAATACTGGTCTCCCAGGAGCCGCTTAAAGCACAAATTCTTAGAAGATTCACTCTTCTAGTACTTCAGTCGGCATTTTGCCTTTTGTATTTAATACCGATGCAATTTCTGTGTTTCATGTTCAATGTGAAGGTCCAAGGGATACAATAAACCTGCACTGGTGCATCGGAAGCTAATACTGGTCTCCGAGGAGCCGCTCAAAGCACAAACTCTTAGAAGATTCACTCTCCTTGTACTTCAGTCGGCATTGTGCGTTTTGTATTCAATCCCGATACAATTTCTGAGTTTCATAGTCAATGTGAAGGTCCAAGGGATACAGTAAACCTGCACTGGTGCATCGGAAGCTAATACTGGTCTCCCAGGAGCCGCTCAAAGCACAAACTCTTAGAAGATTCACTCTACTTGTACTTCAGTCGGCATTGTGCCTTTTGTATTTAATCCCGATGCAATTTCTGTGTTTCATGGTCAATGTGAAGGTCCAAGGGATATAATAAACCTGCACTGGTGCATCGGAAGCTAATACTGGTCTCCCAGGAGCCGCTCAAAACACTAACTCTTAGAAGATTCACTCTTCTTGTACTTAAGCCGGCGTTGTGCCTTCTGTATTTATTCCCGATGCAATTTCTGTGTTTCATGGTCAATGTGAAGGTCCAAGGGATACAATAAACCTGCACTGGTGCATCCTAAGCTAATACTGGTCTCCCAGGAGCCCCTCAAAGCACAAACTCTTAGAAGATTCACTCTTCTTGTACTTCAGTCGGCATTGTGCCTTTTGTATTTAATCCCGATGCAATTTCTTTTTCATGGTCAATGTGAAGGTCCAAGGGATACAATAAACCTGCACTGGTGCATCGGAAGCTAATACTGATCTCCCAGGAGCCGCTCAAAGCACAAACCCTTAGAAGATTCACTCTTCTTGTACTTAAGTCGGCATTGTGCATTTTGTATTTAATCCCGATGCAATTTCTGTGTTTCATGGTCAATGTGAAGGTCCAAGGGATACAATAAACCTGCACTGGTGCATCGGAAGCTAATACTGGTCTCCCAGGAGCCGCTCAAAGCACAAATTCTTAGAAGATTCACTCTTCTTGTACTTCAGTCGGCATTGTGCATTTTGTATTTAACCCCGATGCAATTTCTGTGTTTCATGGTCAATGTGAAGGTCCAAGGGATACAATAAACCTGCACTGGTGCATCGGAAGCTAATACTGGTCTCCCAGGAGCCGCTCAAAGCACAAACTCTTAGAAATTTCACTCTTCTTGTACTTAAGTCGGCATTGTGCCTTTTGTATTTAATCCCGATGCAATTTCTGTGTTTCATGGTCAATGTGAAGGTCCAACGGATACAATAAACCTGCACTGGTGCATCGGAAGCTAATACTGGTCTCCCAGGAGCCGCTCAAAGCACAAACTCTTAAAAGATTCACTCTTCATGTACTTCAGTCGGCATTGTGCCTTTGTATTTAATCCCGATACAATTTCTGTGTTTCATGGTCAATGTGAAGGTCCAAGGGTTGCAGTAAACCTGCACTGGTGCATCGGAAGCTAATACTGGTCTCCCAGGAGCTGCTCAAAGCACAAACTCTTAGAAGATTCACTCTTCTTGTACTTCAGTCGGCATTGTGCCTTTTGTATTTAATCCCGATGCAATTTCTGTGTTTCATGGTCAATGTGAAGGTGCAAGGGATACAATGAACCTGCACTGGTGCATCGGAAGCTAATACTGATCTCCCAGGAGCCGCTCAAAGCACAAAATCCTAAAAGATTCACTCTTCTTGTACTTAAGTCGGCATTGTGCCTTTTGTATTTAATCCCGATGCAATTTCTGTGTTTCATGGTCAATGTGAAGGTCCAAGGGATACAATAAACCTGCACTGGTACATCGGAAGCTAATACTGGTCTCCCAGGAGCCGCTGAAAGCACAAACTCTTAGAAAATTCACTCTTCTTGTACTTAAGTCGGCATTGTGCCTTTTGTATTTAATCCCGATGCAATTTCTGTGTTTCATGGTCAATGCGAAGGTCCAAGGGATACAATAAACCTGCACTGGTGCATCGGAAGCTAATACTGGTCTCCCAGGAGCCGCTCAAAGCACAAACTCTTAAAAGATTCACTCTTCTTGTACTTCAGTCGGCATTGTGCCTTTTGTATTTAATCCCGATGCAATTATGTGTTTCATGGTCAATGTGAAGGTCCAAGGGATACAATAAACCTGCACTGGTGTATCGGAAGCTAATACTGGTCTCCCAGGAGCCGCTCAAAGCACAAACTCTTAGAAGATTCACTCTTCTTGTACTTCAGTCGGCATTGTGCCTTTTGTGTTTAATCCCGATGCAATTTCTGAGTTTCGTGGTCAATGTGAAGGTCCAAGGGATACAATAAACCTGCACTGGTGCATCGGAAGCTAATACTGGTCTCCCAGGAGCCGCTCAAAGCGCAAACTCTAAGAAGATTCACTGATCTAGTACTTCAGTCGGCATTTTGCCTTTTGAATTTAATCCCGATGCAATTTCTATGTTTCATGTTCAATACGAAGGTCCAAGGGATACAGTAAACCTGCACTGGTGCATCGGAAGCTAATACCGGTCTCCCAGGAGACGCTCAAAGCACAAACTCTTAGAAGATTCACTCTTCTTGCACTTAAGTCGGCATTGTGCCTTTTGTATTTAATACCGATGCAATTTCTGTGTTTCATGTTCAATGTGAAGGTCCAAAGGATACAATAAACCTGCACTGGTGCATCGGAAGCTAATACTGGTCTCCGAGGAGCCGCTCAAAGCACAAACTCTTAGAAGATTCACTCTCCTTGTACTTCAGTCGGCATTGTGCGTTTTGTATTCAATCCCGATACAATTTCTGAGTTTCATGGTCAATGTGAATGTCCAAGGGATACAGTAAACCTGCACTGGTGCATCGAAAGCTAATACTGGTGTCCCAGGAGCCGCTCAAAGCACAAACTCATAGAAGATTCACTCTTCTTGTACTTAAGTCGGCATTGTGCCTTTTGTATTTAATCCCGATGCAATTTCTGAGTTTCGTGGTCAATGTGAAGGTCCAAGGGATACAATAAACCTGCACTGGTGCATCGGAAGCTAATACTGGTCTCCCAGGAGCCGCTCAAAGCACAAACTCTTAGAAAATTCACTCTTCTTGTACTTAAGTCGGCATTGTGCATTTTGTATTTAATCCCGATGCAATTTCTGTGTTTCATGGTCAATGTGAAAGTCCAAGGGATACAATAAACCTGCACTGGTGCATCGGAAGCTAATACTGGTCACCCAGGAGCCGCTCAAAGCACAAACTCTTACAAGACTTACTCTTCTTGTACTTCAGTCGGCATTGTGCATTTTGTATTTAATCCCGATGCAATTTCTGTATTTCATGGCCAATGTGAAGGTCCAAGGGATATAATAAACCTGCACTGGTGCATCTGAATCTAATACTGGTCTCCCAGGAGCCGCTTAAAGCACAAATTCTTAGAAGATTCACTCTTCTAGTACTTCAGTCGGCATTTTGCCTTTTGAATTTAATCCCGATGCAATTTCTATGCTTCATGTTCAATACGAAGGTCCAAGGGATACAGTAAACCTGCACTGGTGCATCGGAAGCTAATACCGGTCTCCCAGGAGCCGCTCAAAGCACAAACTCTTAGAAGATTCACTCTTCTTGTACTTAAGTCGGCATTGTGCCTTTTGTATTTAATACCGATGCAATTTCTGTGTTTCATGTTCAATGTGAAGGTCCAAGGGATACAATAAACCTGCACTGGTGCATCGGAAGCTAATACTGGTCTCCCAGGTGCCGCTCAAAGCACAAACTCTTAGAGGATTAACTCTTCTTGTACTTAAGTCGGCATTGTGTATTTTGTATATAATCCCGATGCAATTTCTGTGTTTCATGGTCAATGTGAAAGTCCAAGGGATACAATAAACCTGCACTGGTGCATCGGAGGCTAATTCTGGTCTCCCAGGAGCCGCTCAAAGCACAAACTCTTAGAAGATTCACTCTTCTTGTACTTAAGTCGGCATTGTTCCTTTTGTATTTAATCCCGATGCAATTTCTGTTTCATCGTCAATGTGAAGGTCCAAGGGATACAATAAACCTGCACTGGTGCATCGGAAGCTAATACTGGTCTCCCAGGAGCCGCTCAAAGCACAAACTCTTAGAGGATTCACTCTTCTTGTACTTAAGTCGGCATTGTGCATTTTGTATTTAATCCCGATGCAATTTCTGTGTTTCATGGTCAATGTGAAGGTCCAAGGGATACAATAAACCTGCACTGGTGCATCGGAAGCTAATACTGGTCTCCCAGGAGCCGCTCAAAGCACAAACTCTTAGAAGATTCACTCTTCTTGTACTTCAGTCGACATTGTGCATTTTGTATTTAATCCCGATGCAATTTCTGTGTTTCATGGTCAATGTGAAGGTCCAAGGGATACAATAAACCTGCACTGGTGCATCGGAAGCTAATACTGGTCTCCCAGGAGCCGCTCAAAGCACAAACTCTTAAAAGATTCACTCGTCATGTACTTCAGTCAGCATTGTGCCTTTGTATTTAATCCCGATGCAATTTCTGTGTTTCATGGTCAATGTGAAGGTCCAAGGGATACCATAAACCTGCACTGGTGCATCGGAAGCTAATACTGGTCTCCCAGGAGCCGCTCAAAGCACAAACTCTTAGAAGATTCACTCTTCTTGTACTTCAGTCGGCATTGTGCCTTTTGTATTTAATCCCGATGCAATATCTGTGTTTCATGGTCAATGTGAAGGTCCAAGGGATGCAATAAACCTGCACTGGTGCATCGGAAGCTAATACTGGTCTCCCAGGAGCCGCTGAAAGCACAAACTCTTAGAAGATTAACTCTTCTTGTACTTAAGTCGGCATTGTGCATTTTGTATTTAATCCCGATGCAATTTCTGTGTTTCATGGTCAATGTGAAGGTCCAAGGGATACAATAAACCTGCACTGGTGCATCGGAAGCTAATACTAGTCTTCCAGGAGCCGCTCAAAGCACAAACTCTTAGAAGATTCACTCTTCTTGTACTTCAGTCGGCATTGTGCCTTTTGTATTTAATCCCGATGCAATTTCTGTGTTTCATGGTCAATGTGAAGGTCCAAGGGATACAATAAACCTGCACTGGTGCATCGGAAGCTAATACTGGTCTCCCAGGAGCCGCTCAAAGCACAAACTCTTAGAAGATTCACTCTTCTTGTACTTCAGTCGACATTGTGCATTTTGTATTTAATCCCGATGCAATTTCTGTGTTTCATGGTCAATGTGAAGGTCCAAGGGATACAATAAACCTGCACTGGTGCATCGGAAGCTAATACTGGTCTCCCAGGAGCCGCTCAAAGCACAAACTCTTAGAAAATTCACTCTTCTTGTACTTAAGTCGGCATTGTGCCTTTTGTATTTAATCCCGATGCAATTTCTGTGTTTCATGGTCAATGTGAAGGTCCAACGGATACAATAAACCTGCACTGGGGCATCGGAAGCTAATACTGGTCTCCCAGGAGCCGCTCAAAGCACAAACTCTTAAAAGATTCACTCGTCATGTACTTCAGTCAGCATTGTGCCTTTGTATTTAATCCCGATGCAATTTCTGTGTTTCATGGTCAATGTGAAGGTCCAAGGGATACCATAAACCTGCACTGGTGCATCGGAAGCTAATACTGGTCTCCCAGGAGCCGCTCAAAGCACAAACTCTTAGAAGATTCACTCTTCTTGTACTTCAGTCGGCATTGTGCCTTTTGTATTTAATCCCGATGCAATATCTGTGTTTCATGGTCAATGTGAAGGTCCAAGGGATGCAATAAACCTGCACTGGTGCATCGGAAGCTAATACTGGTCTCCCAGGAGCCGCTGAAAGCACAAACTCTTAGAAGATTAACTCTTCTTGTACTTAAGTCGGCATTGTGCATTTTGTATTTAATCCCGATGCAATTTCTGTGTTTCATGGTCAATGTGAAGGTCCAAGGGATACAATAAACCTGCACTGGTGCATCGGAAGCTAATACTAGTCTTCCAGGAGCCGCTCAAAGCACAAACTCTTAGAAGATTCACTCTTCTTGTACTTCAGTCGGCATTGTGCCTTTTGTATTTAATCCCGATGCAATTTCTGTGTTTCATGGTCAATGTGAAGGTCCAAGGGATACAATAAACCTGCACTGGTGCATCGGAAGCTAATACTGGTCTCCCAGGAGCCGCTCAAAGCACAAACTCTTAGAAGATTCACTCTTCTTGTACTTAAGTCGGCATTGTGCATTTTGTATTTAATCCCGATGCAATTTCTGTGTTTCATGGTCAATGTGAAGGTCCAAGGGATACAATAAACCTGCACTGGTGCATCGGAAGCTAATACTGGTCTCCCAGGAGCCGCTCAAAGCACAAACTCTTAGAAGATTCACTCTTCTTGTACTTCAGTCGGCATTGTGCATTTTGTATTTATTCCCGATGCAATGTCTGTGTTTCATGGTAAATGTGAAGGTCCAAGGGATACAATAAACCTGCACTGGTGCATCGGAAGCTAATACTGGTCTCCCAGGAGCCACTCAAAGCACAAACTCTTAGAAGATTCACTCTTCTTGTACTTAAGTCGGCATTGTGCTTTTTGTATTTAATCCCGATGCAATTTCTGTGTTTCATGGTCAATGTGAAGGTCCAAGGGATGCAATAAACCTGCACTGGTGCATCGGAAGCTAATACTGGTCTCCCAGGAGCCGCTGAAAGCACAAACTCTTAGAAGATTAACTCTTCTTGTACTTAAGTCGGCATTGTGCATTTTGTATTTAATCCCGATGCAATTTCTGTGTTTCATGGTCAATGTGAAGGTCCAAGGGATACAATAAACCTGCACTGGTGCATCGGAAGCTAATACTAGTCTTCCAGGAGCCGCTCAAAGCACAAACTCTTAGAAGATTCACTCTTCTTGTACTTCAGTCGGCGTTGTGCCTTTTGTATTTAATCCCGATGCAATATCTGTGTTTCATTGTCAATGTGAAGGTCCAAGGGATACAGTAAACCTGCACTGGTGCATCGTAAGCTAATACTGGTCTCCCAGGAGCCGCTCAAAGCACAAACTCTTAGAAGATTCACTCTTCTTGTACTGCAGTCGGCATTGTGCCTTTTGTATTTAATCCCGATGCAATATCTGTGTTTCATTGTCAATGTGAAGGTCCAAGGGATACAGTAAACATGCACTGGTGCATCGTAAGCTAATACTGGTCTCCCAGGAGCCGCTCAAAGCACAAACTCTTAGAAGATTCACTCTTCTTGTACTTCAGTCGGCATTGTGCCTTTTGTATTTAATCCCTATGCAATTTCTGTGTTTCACGGTCAATGTGAAGGTCCAAGGGATACAGTAAACCTGCAGTGGTGCATCGGAATCTAATACTGGTCTCCCAGGAGCCGCTCAAAGCACAAACTCTTAGAAGATTCACTCTTCTTGTACTTCAGTCAGCATTGTGCCTTTTGTATTTAATCAAGATGCAATTTCTGTGTTTCATCGTCAATGGGAAGGTCCAAGGGATACAGTAAACCTGCACTGGTGCATCGGAATCTAATACTGGTCTCCCAGGAGCCGCTCAAAGCACAAACTCTTAGAAGATTCATTCTTCTAGTATTTCAGTCGGCATTTTGCCTTTTGTACTTAATCCCGATGCAATTTCAATGTTTCATGTTCAATATGAAGGTCCAAGGGATACAGTAAACCTGCACTGGTGCATCGGAAGCTAATACCGGTCTCCCAGGAGACGCTCAAAGCACAAACTCTTAGAAGATTCACTCTTCTTGTACTTTTAGTCGGCATTGTGCCTTTTGTATTTAATCCCGATGCAATTTCTGTGTTTCATGTTCAATGTGAAGGTCCAAGGGATACAATAAACCTGCACTGGTGCATCGGAAGCTAATACTGGTCTCCGAGGAGCCGCTCAAAGCATAAACTCTTAGAAGATTCACTCTCCTTGTACTTCAGTCTGCATTGTGCGTTTTGTATTCAATCCCGATACAATTTCTGAGTTTCATGGTCAATGTGAAGGTCCAAGGGATACAGTAAACCTGCACTGGTGCATCGGAAGCTAATACTGGTCTCCCAGGAGCCGCACAAAGCACAAACTCTTAGAAAATTCACTCTTCTTGTACTTAAGTCGGCATTGTGCCTTTCGTATTTAATCCTGATGCAATTTCTGTGTTTCATGGTCAATGTGAAGGTCCAAGGGATACCATAAACCTGCACTGGTGCGTCGGAAGCTAATACTGGTCTCCCAGGAGCCGCTCAAAGTACAAACTCTTAGAGGATTCACTCTTCTTGTACTTCATGTACTTCAGTCGGCATTGTGCCATTGTATTTAATCCCGATGCAATTTCTGTGTTTCATGGTCAATGTGAAGGTCCAAGGGATACAATAAACCTGCACTGGTGCATCGGAAGCTAATACTGGTCTCCCAGGAGCCGCTCAAAGCACAAACTCTTAGAAGATTCACTCTTCTTATAATTCAGTCGGCATTGTGCTTTTGTATTCAATCCCGATACAATTTCTGTGTTTCATGGTCAATGTGAAGGTCCAAGGGATACAGTAAACCAGCACTGGTGCATCGGAAGGTAATACTGGTCTCCCAGGAGCCGCACAAAGCACAAACTCTTAGAAGATTCATTCTTCTTGTACTTCAGTCGGCATTGTTAATTTTGTATTTAATCCCGATGCAATTTCTGTGTTTCATGTTCAATGTGAAGGTCCAAAGGATACAATAAACCTGCACTGGTGCATCGGAAATTAATACTGGTCTCCCAGGAGCCGCTCAAAGCACAAACTCTTACAAGATTAACTCTTCTTGTACTTCAGTCGGCATTGTGCCTTTTGTATTTAATCCCGATGCAATTTCTGTGTTTCATGGTCAATGGGAAGGTCCAAGGGATACAATAAACCTGCACTGGTGCATCGGAAGCTAATACTGGTCTCCCAGGAGCCGCTCAAAGCACAAACTCTTAGAAGATTCACTCTTCTTGTACTTCAGTCGGCATTGTGCCTCTTGTATTTAATCCCGATGCTATTTCCGTGTTTCATGGTCAATGTGAAGGTCCAAGGGATACAATAAACCTGCACTGGTGCATCGGAAGCTAATACTGGTCTCCCAGGAGCCGCTCAAAGCACAAACTCTTAGAAGATTCACTCTTCTTGTACCTCAGTCGGCATTGTGCCTTTTGTATTTAATCCCGATGCAATTTCTGTGTTTCATGGTCAATGTGAAGGTCCAAGGGATACAATAAACCTGCACTGGTGCATTGGAAGCTAATACTGGTCTCCCAGGAGCCGCTCAAAGTACAAACTCTTAGAGGATTCACTCTTCTTGTACTTCAGTCGGCATTGTGCCTTTTGTATTTAATCCCTACGCAATTTCTGTGTTTCATTGTCAATGTGAAGTTCCAAGGTATACAACAAACCTGCACTGGTGCATCGTAACCTAATACTGGTCTCCCAGGAGTCTCTCAAAGCACAAACTCTTAGAAGATTCACTCTTCTTGTACTTCAGTCGGCATTGTGCCTTTTGTATTTAATCCCGATGCAATTTCTGTGTTTCATGGTCAATGTGAAGGTCCAAGGGTAGCAGTAAACCTGCACTGGTGCATCGGAAGCTAATACTGGTCTCCCAGGAGCTGCTCAAAGCACAAACTCTTAGAAAATTCACTCTTCTTGTACTTAAGTCGGCATTGTGCCTTTTGTATTTAATCCCGATGCAATTTCTGTGTTTCATGGTCAATGTGAAAGTCCATGGGATACAATAAACCTGCACTGGTGCATCGGAAGCTAATACTGGTCACCCGAGAGCCGCTCAAAGCACAGGCTCTTAGAAGACTTACTCTTCTTGTACTTCAGTCGGCATTGTGCCTTTTGTATTTAATCCCGATGCAATTTCTGTGTTTCATGGCCAATGTGAAGGTCCAAGGGATATAATAAACCTGCACTGGTGCATCGGAAGCTAATACTGGTCTCCCAGGAGCCGCTCAAAACACAAACTCTTAGAAGATTCACTTTTCTTGTACTTCAGTCGGCAGTGTGCCTTTTGTATTCAATCCCGATACAATTTCGGTGTTTCATGGTCAATGGGAAGGTCCAAGGGATACAGTAAACCTGCACTGGTGCATCGGAATCTAATACTGGTCTCCCAGGAGCCGCTCAAAAAACAGACTCTTAGAAGATTAACTCTTCTTGTACTTCAGTCGGCATTGTGCCTTTTGTATTTAATCCCGATGCAATTTCTGTGTTTCATGGTCAATGTGAAGGTCCAAGGGATACAATAAACCTGCACTGGTGCATCGGAAGCTAATACTGGTCTCCCAGGAGCCGCTCAAAGCACAAACTCTTAGAAGATTCACTCTTCTTGTACTTCAGTCGGCATTGTGCGTTTTGTATTCAATCCCGATACAATTTCTGTGTTTCATGGTCAATGTGAAGTTCCAAGGGATACAGTAAACCTGCACTGGTGCATCGGAAGCTAATACTGGTCACCCAGGAGCCGCTCAAAGCACAAACTCTTAGAAGATTCACTCTTCTTGTACTTCAGTCAGCACTGTGCCTTTTGTATTTAATCCCGATGCAATTTCTGTGTTTCATGGTCAATGTGAAGGTCCAAGGGATATAATAAACCTGCACTGGTGCATCGGAAGCTAATACTGGTCTCCCAGGAGCCGCTCAAAGCACAAACTCTTAGAAGATTCACTCTTCTTGTACTTAAGCCGGCATTGTGCCTTCTGTATTTAATCCCGATGCAATTTCTGTGTTTCATGGTCAATGTGAAGGTCCAAGGGATACAATAAACCTGCACTGGTGCATCCTAAGCTATTACTGGTCTCCCAGGACCCGCTCAAAGCACAAACTCTTAGAAGATTCACTCTTCTTGTACTTCAGTCGGCATTGTGCCTCTTGTATTCAATCCCGATACAATTTCTGTGTTTCATGGTCAATGTGAAGGTCCAAGGGTTGCAGTAAACCTGCACTGGGGCATTGGAAGCTAATACTGGTCTCCCAGGAGCTGCTCAAAGCACAAACTCTTAGAAGATTCACTCTTCTTGTCCTTCAGTCGGCATTGTGCCTTTTGTATTTAATCCCGATGCAATTTCTGTGTTTCATGGTCAATATGAAGGTCCAAGGGATACAATAAACCTGCACTGGTGCATGGGAAGCTAATACTGGTCTCCCAGGAGCCGCTCAAAGCACAAACTCTTAGAAGATTAACTCTTCTTGTACTAAAGTCGGCATTGTGCATTTTGTATTTAATACCGATGCAATTTCTGTGTTTCATGGTCAATGTGAAAGTCCAAGGGATACAATAAACCTGCACTGGTTCATCGGAAGCTAATTCTGGTCTCCCAGGAGCCGGTCAAAGCACAAACTCTTAGAAGATTCACTCTTCTTGTACTTAAGTCGGCATTGTGCCTTTTGTATTTAATCCCTATGCAATTTCTGTGTTTCATGGTAAATGTGAAGGTCCAAGGGATACAATAAACCTGCACTGGTGCATCGGAAGCTAATACTGGTCTCCCAGGAGCCGCTGAAACACAAACTCTTAGAAGATTCACTCTTCCTGTACTTAAATCGGCATTGTGCATTTTGTATTTAATCCCGATGCAATTTCTGTGTTTCATGGTCAATGTGAAAGTCCAAGGGATACAATAAACCTGCACTGGTGCATCGGAAGCTAATACTGGTCTCCCAGGAGCCGCTCAAAGCACAAACTCTTAGAAGATTCACTCTTCTTGTACTTCAGTCGGCATTGTGCCTTTTGTATTTAATCCCGATGCAATTTCTGTGTTTCATGGTCAATGTGAATTTCCAAGGGATACAATAAACCTGCACTGGTGCATCGGAAGCTAATACTGGTCTCCCAGGAGCCGCTCAAAGCACAAACTCTTAGAAAATTCACTCTTCTTGTACTGAAGTCGGCATTGTGCATTTTGTATTTAATCCCGATGCAATTTCTGTGTTTCATGGTCAATGTGAAGGTCCAAGGGATACAATAAACCTGCACTGGTGCATCGGAAGCTAATACTGGTCTCCCAGGAGCCGCTCAAAGCACAAACTCTTAAAAGATTCACTCTTCTTGTACTTCAGTAGGCATTGTGCCTTTTGTATTTAATCCCGATGCAATTTCTGTGTTTCATGGTCAATGTGAATGTCCAAGGGATACAATAAACCTGCACTGGTGCATCGGAAGCTAATACTGGTCTCCCAGGAGCCGCTCAAAGCACAAACTCTTAGAAGATTCACTCTTCTTGTACTTCATTCGGCATTGTGCTTTTTGTTTTTAATCCCGATGCAATTTCTGTGTTTCATGGTCAATGTGAAGGTCCAAGGGATGCAATAAACCTGCACTGGTGCATCGGAAGCTAATACTGGCCTCCCAGGAGCCGCTGAAACACAAACTCTTAGAAGATTAACTCTTCTTGTACTTAAGTCGGCATTGTGCATTTTGTATTTAATTCCGATGCAATTTCTGTGTTTCATGTTCAATGTGAAGGTCCAAGGGATACAATAAACCTGCACTGGTGCATCGGAAGCTAATACTGGTCTCCCAGGAGCCGCTCAAAGCACAAACGCTTAGAAGATTCACTCTTCTTGTACTTCAGTCGGCATTGTGCCTTTTGTATTTAATCCCGATGCAATTTCTGTGTTTCATGGTCAATGCGAAGGTCCAAGGGATACAATAAACCTGAACTGGTGCATCGGAAGCTAATACTGGTCTCCCAGGAGCCGCTCAAAGCACAAACTCTTAGAAGATTCACTCTTCTTGTACTTCAGTCAGCATCGTGCCTCTTGTATTTAATCCCGATGCTATTTCTGTGTTTCATGGTCAACGTGAAGGTCCAATTTATACAATAAACCTGCAATGGTGCATCGGAAGCTCATACTGGTCTCCCAGGAGCCGCTCAAAGCACAAACACTTAGAAAATTCACTCTTCTTGTACTTAAGCCGGCATTGTGCCTTCTGTATTTAATCCCGATGCAATTTCTGTGTTTCATGGTCAATGTGAAGGTCCAAGGGATACAATAAACCTGCACTGGTGCATCCTAAGCTATTACTGGTCTCCCAGGACCCGCTCAAAGCACAAACTCTTAGAAGATTCACTCTTCTTGTACTTCAGTCGGCATTGTGCCTCTTGTATTCAATCCCGATACAATTACTGTGTTTCATGGTCAATGTGAAGGTCCAAGGGTTGCAGTAAACCTGCACTGGGGCATTGGAAGCTAATACTGGTCTCCCAGGAGCTGCTCAAAGCACAAACTCTTAGAAGATTCACTCTTCTTGTCCTTCAGTCGGCATTGTGCCTTTTGTATTTAATCCCGATGCAATTTCTGTGTTTCATGGTCAATATGAAGGTCCAAGGGATACAATAAACCTGCACTGGTGCATGGGAAGCTAATACTGGTCTCCCAGGAGCCGCTCAAAGCACAAACTCTTAGAAGATTAACTCTTCTTGTACTAAAGTCGGCATTGTGCATTTTGTATTTAATACCGATGCAATTTCTGTGTTTCATGGTCAATGTGAAAGTCCAAGGGATACAATAAACCTGCACTGGTTCATCGGAAGCTAATTCTGGTCTCCCAGGAGCCGGTCAAAGCACAAACTCTTAGAAGATTCACTCTTCTTGTACTTAAGTCGGCATTGTGCCTTTTGTATTTAATCCCGATGCAATTTCTGTGTTTCATGGTAAATGTGAAGGTCCAAGGGATACAATAAACCTGCACTGGTGCATCGGAAGCTAATACTGGTCTCCCAGGAGCCGCTGAAACACAAACTCTTAGAAGATTCACTCTTCTTGTACTTAAATCGGCATTGTGCATTTTGTATTTAATCCCGATGCAATTTCTGTGTTTCATGGTCAATGTGAAAGTCCAAGGGATACAATAAACCTGCACTGGTGCATCGGAAGCTAATACTGGTCTCCCAGGAGCCGCTCAAAGCACAAACTCTTAGAAGATTCACTCTTCTTGTACTTCAGTCGGCATTGTGCCTTTTGTATTTAATCCCGATGCAATTTCTGTGTTTCATGGTCAATGTGAAGGTCCAAGGGATACAATAAACCTGCACTGGTGCATCGGAAGCTAATACTGGTCTCCCAGGAGCCGCTCAAAGCACAAACACTTAGAAAATTCACTCTTCTTGTACTTAAGTCGGCATTGTGCATTTTGTATTTAATCCCGATGCAATTTCTGTGTTTCATGGTCAATGTGAAGGTCCAAGGGATACAATAAACCTGCACTGGTGCATCGGAAGCTAATACTGGTCTCCCAGGAGCCGCTCAAAGCACAAACTCTTAAAAGATTCACTCTTCTTGTACTTCAGTAGGCATTGTGCCTTTTGTATTTAATCCCGATGCAATTTCTGTGTTTCATGGTCAATGTGAAGGTCCAAGGGATACAATAAACCTGCACTGGTGCATCGGAAGCTAATACTGGTCTCCCAGGAGCCGCTCAAAGCACAAACTCTTAGAAGATTCACTCTTCTTGTACTTCATTCGGCATTGTGCTTTTTGTTTTTAATCCCGATGCAATTTCTGTGTTTCATGGTCAATGTGAAGGTCCAAGGGATGCAATAAACCTGCACTGGTGCATCGGAAGCTAATACTGGCCTCCCAGGAGCCGCTGAAACACAAACTCTTAGAAGATTAACTCTTCTTGTACTTAAGTCGGCATTGTGCATTTTGTATTTAATTCCGATGCAATTTCTGTGTTTCATGTTCAATGTGAAGGTCCAAGGGATACAATAAACCTGCACTGGTGCATCGGAAGCTAATACTGGTCTCCCAGGAGCCGCTCAAAGCACAAACTCTTAGAAGATTCACTCTTCTTGTACTTCAGTCGGCATTGTGCCTTTTGTATTTAATCCCGATGCAATTTCTGTGTTTCATGGTCAATGTGAAGGTCCAAGGGATACAATAAACCTGAACTGGTGCATCGGAAGCTAATACTTGTCTCCCAGGAGCCGCTCAAAGCACAAACTCTTAGAAGATTCACTCTTCTTGTACTTCAGTCAGCATCGTGCCTCTTGTATTTAATCCCGAAGCTATTTCTGTGTTTCATGGTCAATGTGAAGGTCCAATTTATACAATAAACCTGCACTGGTGCATCGGAAGCTCATACTGGTCTCCCAGGAGCCGCTCAAAGCACAAACACTTAGAAAATTCACTCTTCTTGTACTTAAGTCGGCATTGTGCCTTTTGTATTTAATCCCGATGCAATTTCTGTGTTTCATGTTCAATGTGAAGGTCCAAGGGATACAATAAACCTGCACTGGTGCATCGGAAGCTAATACTGGTCTCCCAGGAGCCGCTCAAAGCACAAACTCTTAGAAGATTCACTCTTCCTGTACTTCAGTCGGCATTGTGCCTTTTGTATTTAATCCCGATGCAATTTCTGTGTTTCATGGTCAATGTGAAGGTCCAAGGGATACAATAAACCTGCACTGGTGCATCGGAAGCTAATACTGGTCTCCCAGGAGCCGCTCAAAGCACAAACTCTTAGAAGATTCACTCTTCTTGTACTTCAGTCGGCATTGTGCTTCTGTATTCAATCCCGATACAATTTCTGTGTTTCATGGTCAATGTGAAGGTCCAAGGGATACAGTAAACCTGCACTGGTGCATCGGAAGGTAATACTGGTCTCCCAGGAGCCGCTCAAAGCACAAACCCTTAGAAGATTCACTCTTCTTGTACTTCAGTCGGCATTGTGATTTTTGTATTTAATCCCGGTGCAATTTCTGTGTTTCATTGTCAATGTGAAGGTCCAAGGGATACAGAAAACCTGCACTGGTGCATCGGAAGCTAATACTGGTCTCCCAGGAGCCGCTCAAAGCACAAACTCTTAGAAGATTCACTCTTCTTGTACTTCAGTCGGCATTGTGCCTTTTGTATTTAATCCCTATGCAATTTCTGTGTTACACGGTCAATGTGAAGGTCCAAGGGATACAGTAAACCTGCACTGGTGCATCGGAATCTAATACTGGTCTCCCAGGAGCCGCTCAAAGCACAAACTCTTAGAAGATTCACTCTTCTTGTACTTCAGTCAGCATTGTGCCTTTTGTATTTAATCCCGATGCAATTTCTGTGTTTCACCGTCAATGGGAAGGTCCAAGGGATACAGTAAACCTGCACTGGTGCATCGGAATCTAATACTGGTCTCCCAGGAGCCGCTCAAAGCACAAACTCTTAGAAGATTCACTCTTCTAGTACTTCAGTCGGCATTTTGCATTTTGTATTTAATCCCGATGCAATTTCTATGTTTCATGTTCAATATGAAGGTCCAAGGGATACAGTAAACCTGCACTGGTGCATCGGAAGCTAATACCGGTCTCCCAGGAGACGCTCAAAGCACAAACTCTTAGATGATTCACTCTTCTTGTACTTAAGTCGGCATTGTGCCTTTTGTATTTAATCCCGATGCAATTTCTGTGTTTCATGTTCAATGTGAAGGTCCAAGGGATACAATAAACCTGCACTGGTGCATCGGAAGCTAATACTGGTCTCCGAGGAGCCGCTCAAAGCACAAACTCTTAGAAGATTCACTCTCCTTGTACTTCAGTCGGCATTGTGCCTCTTGTATTCAATCCCGATACAATTTCTGTGTTTCATGGTCAATGTGAAGGTCCAAGGGTTGCAGTAAACCTGCACTGGGGCATTGGAAGCTAATACTGGTCTCCCAGGAGCTGCTCAAAGCACAAACTCTTAGAAGATTCACTCTTCTTGTCCTTCAGACGGCATTGTGACTTTTGTATTTAATCCCGATGCAATTTCTGTGTTTCATGGTCAATATGAAGGTCCAAGGGATACAATAAACCTGCACTGGTGCATCGGAAGCTAATACTGGTCTCCCAGGAGCCGCTCAAAGCACAAACTCTTAGAAGATTAACTCTTCTTGTACTAAAGTCGGCATTGTGCATTTTGTATTTAATACCGATGCAATTTCTGTGTTTCATGGTCAATGTGAAAGTCCAAGGGATACAATAAACCTGCACTGGTTCATCGGAAGCTAATTCTGGTCTCCCAGGAGCCGGTCAAAGCACAAACTCTTAGAAGATTCACTCTTCTTGTACTTAAGTCGGCATTGTGCCTTTTGTATTTAATCCCGATGCAATTTCTGTGTTTCATGGTCAATGTGAAGGTCCAAGGAATACAATAAACCTGCACTGGTGCATCGGAAGCTAATACTGGTCTCCCAGGAGCCGCTCAAAGCACAAACTCTTAGAAGATTCACTCTTCTTGTACTTAAATCGGCATTGTGCATTTTGTATTCAATCCCGATACAATTTCAGTGTTTCATGGTCAATGTGAAGGTCCAAGGGATACAATAAACCTGCACTGGTGCATCGGAAGCTAATACTGGTCTCCCAGGAGCCGCTCAAAGCACAAACTCTTAGAAGATTCACTCTTCTTGTACTTCATTCGGCATTGTGCTTTTTGTTTTTAATCCCGATGCAATTTCTGTGTTTCATGGTCAATGTGAAGGTCCAAGGGATGCAATAAACCTGCACTGGTGCATCGGAAGCTAATACTGGCCTCCCAGGAGCCGCTGAAACACAAACTCTTAGAAGATTAACTCTTCTTGTACTTAAGTCGGCATTGTGCATTTTGTATTTAATTCCGATGCAATTTCTGTGTTTCATGTTCAATGTGAATGTCCAAGGGATACAATAAACCTGCACTGGTGCATCGGAAGCTAATACTGGTCTCCCAGGAGCCGCTCAAAGCACAAACTCTTAGAAGATTCACTCTTCTTGTACTTCAGTCGGCATTGTGCATTTTGTATTTAATCCCGATGCAATTTCTGTGTTTCATGGTCAATGTGAAGGTCCAAGGGATACAATAAACCTGCACTGGTGCATCGGAAGCTAATACTGGTCTCCCAGGAGCCGCTCAAAGCACAAACTCTTAGAAGATTCACTCTTCTTGTACTTCAGTCAGCATCGTGCCTCTTGTATTTAATCCCGATGCTATTTCTGTGTTTCATGGTCAATGTGAAGGTCCAAGGTATACAATAAACCTGCACTGGTGCATCGGAAGCTCATACTGGTCTCCCAGGAGCCGCTCAAAGCACAAACTCTTAGAAAATTCACTCTTCTTGTACTTAAGTCGGCATTGTGCCTTTTGTATTTAATCCCGATGCAATTTCTGTGTTTCATGGTCAATGTGAAGGTCCAAGGGATACAATAAACCTGCACTGGTGCATCGGAAGCTAATACTGGTCTCCCAGGAGCCGCTCGAAGCACAAACTCTTAGAAGATTCACTCTTCTTGTAATTCAGTCGGCATTGTGCCTTTTGTATTTAATCCCGATGCAATTTCTGTGTTTCATGGTCAATGTGGAGGTCCAAGGGATACAATAAACCTGCACTGGTGCATCGGAAGCTAATACTGGTCTCCCAGGAGCCGCTCAAAGCACAATCTCTTAGAAGATTCACTCTTCTTGTACTTCAGTCGGCATTGTGCTTCTGTATTCAATCCCGATACAATTTCTGTGTTTCATGGTCAATGTGAAGGTCCAACAGATACAGTAAACCTGCACTGGTGCATCGGAAGGTAATACTGGTCTCCCAGGAGCCGCTCAAAGCACAAACCCTTAGAAGATTCACTCTTCTTGTACTTCAGTCGGCATTGTGCCTTTTGTATTTAATCCCGATGCAATTTCTGTGTTGCATGGTCAATGTGAAGGTCCAAGGGATACAATAAACCTGCACTGGTGCATCGGAAGCTAATACTGGTCTCCCAGGAGCCGCTCAAAGCACAAACTCTTAGAAGATTCACTCTTCTTGTACTTCAGTCAGCATCGTGCCTCTTGTATTTAATCCCGATGCAATTTCTGTGTTTCATGGTCAATGTGAAGGTCCAAGGGATACAATAAACCTGCACTGGTGCATCCTAAGCTAATACTGGTCTCCCAGGAGCCGCTCAAAGCACAAACTCTTAGAAGATTCACTCTTCTTGTACTTCAGTCGGCATTGTGCCTCTTGTATTCAATCCCGATACAATTTCTGTGTTTCATGGTCAATGTGAAGGTCCAAGGGTTGCAGTAAACCTGCACTGGTGCATCGGAAGCTAATACTGGTCTCCCAGGAGCTGCTCAAAGCACAAACTCTTAGAAGATTCACTCTTCTTGTACTTAAGTCGGCATTGTGCCTTTTGTATTTAATCCCGATGCAATTTCTGTGTTTCATGGTCAATGTGAAGGTCCAAGGGATACAATAAACCTGCACTGGTGCATCGGAAGCTAATACTGATCTCCCAGGAGCCGCTCAAAGCACAAACTCTTAGAAGATTCACTCTTCTTGTACTTCAGAATCATTGTGCCTTTTGTATTTAATCCCGATGCAATTTCTGTGTTTCATGGTCAATGTGAAGGTCCAAGGGATACAATAAACCTGCACTGGTGCATCGGAAGCTAATACTGGTCTCCCAGGTGCCGCTCAAAGCACAAACTCTTAGAAGATTAACTCTTCTTGTACTTAAGTCGGCATTGTGTATTTTGTATATAATCCCGATGCAATTTCTGTGTTTCATGGTCAATGTGAAAGTCCAAGGGATACAATAAACCTGCACTGGTGCATCGGAAGCTAATTCTGGTCTCCCAGGAGCCGCTCAAAGCACAAACTCTTAGAAGATTCACTCTTCTTGTACTTAAGTCGGCATTGTGCCTTTTGTATTTAATCCCGATGCAATTTCTTTTTCATGGTCAATGTGAAGGTCCAACGGATACAATAAACCTGCACTGGTGCATCGGAAGCTAATACTGGTCTCCCAGGAGCCGCTCAAAGCACAAACTCTTAGAAGATTCACTCTTCTTGTACTTAAGTCGGCATTGTGCATTTTGTATTTAATCCCGATGCAATTTCTGTGTTTCATGGTCATTGTGAAGGTCCAAGGGATACAATAAACCTGCACTTTTGCATCGGAAGCTAATACTGGTCTCCCAGGAGCCGCTCAAAGCACAAACTCTTAGAAGATTCACTCTTCTTGTACTTCAGTCGGCATTGTGCATTTTGTATTTAATCCCGATGCAATTTCTGTGTTTCATGGTCAATGTGAAGGTCCAAGGGATACAATAAACCTGCACTGGTGCATCGGAAGCTAATACTGGTCTCCCAGGAGCCGCTCAAAGCACAAACTCTTAGAAAATTCACTCTTCTTGTACTTAAGTCGGCATTGTGCCTTTTGGATTTAATCCCGATGCAATTTCTGTGTTTCATGGTCAATGTGAAGGTCGAACGGATACAATAAACCTGCACTGGTGCATCGGAAGCTAATACTGGTCTCCCAGGAGCCGCTCAAAGCACAAACTCTTAAAAGATTCACTCTTCATGTACTTCAGTCGGCATTGTGCCTTTGTATTTAATCCCGATACAATTTCTGTGTTTCATGGTCAATGTGAAGGTCCAAGGGTTGCAGTAAACCTGCACTGGTGCATCGGAAGCTAATACTGGTCTCCCAGGAGCTGCTCAAAGCACAACTCTTAGAAGATTCACTCTTCTTGTACTTCAGTCGGCATTGTGCCTTTTGTATTTAATCCCGATGCAATTTCTGTGTTTCATGGTCAATGTGAAGGTGCAAGGGATACAATGAACCTGCACGGGTGCATCGGAAGCTAATACCGATCTCCCAGGAGCCGCTCAAAGCACAAACTCCTAAAAGATTCACTCTTCTTGTACTTAAGTCGGCATTGTGCCTTTTGTATTTAATCCCGATGCAATTTCTATGTTTCATGGTCAATGTGAAGGTCCAAGGGATACAATAAACCTGCACTGGTGCATCGGAAGCTAATACTGGTCTCCCAGGAGCCGCTGAAAGCACAAACTCTTAGAAAATTCACTCTTCTTGTACTTAAGTCGGCATTGTGCCTTTTGTATTTAATCCCGATGCAATTTCTGTGTTTCATGGTCAATGTGAAGGTCCAAGGGATACAATAAACCTGCACTGGTGCATCGGAAGCTAATACTGGTCTCCCAGGAGCCGCTCAAAGCACAAACTCTTAAAAGATTCACTCTTCTTGTACTTCAGTCGGCATTGTGCCTTTTGTATTTAATCCCGATGCAATTATGTGTTTCATGGTCAATGTGAAGGTCCAAGGGATACAATAAACCTGCACTGGTGTATCGGAAGCTAATACTGGTCTCCCAGGAGCCGCTCAAAGCACAAACTCTTAGAAGATTCACTCTTCTTGTACTTCAGTCGGCATTGTGCCTTTTGTGTTTAATCCCGATGCAATATCTGTGTTTCATGGTCAATGCGAAGGTCCAAGGGATGCAATAAACCTGCACTGGTGCATTGGAAGCTAATACTGGTCTCCCAGGAGCCGCTGAAAGCACAAAATCTTAGAAGATTAACTCTTCTTGTACTTTAGTCGGCCTTGTGCATTTTGTATTTAATCCCGATGCAATTTCTATGTTTCATGGTCAATGTGAAAGTCCAAGGGATACAATAAACCTGCACTGGTGCATCGGAAGCTAATACCGGTCTCCCAGGAACCGCTCAAAGCACAAACTCTTAGAAGATTCACTCTTCTTGTACTTCAGTCGGCATTGTGCCTTTTGTATTTAATCCCGATGCAATTTCTGTGTTTCATGGTCAATGTGAAGGTCCAAGGGATACAATAAACCTGCACTGGTGCATCGGAAGCTAATACTGGTCTCCCAGGAGCCGCTCAAAGCACAAACTCTAAGAAGATTCACTCTTCTTGTACTTCAGTCGGCATTGTGCCTCTTGTATTTAATCCCGATGCTATTTCTGTGTTTCATGGTCAATGTTAAGGTCCAAGGGATACAATAAACCTGCACTGGTGCATCGGAAGCTAATACTGGTCTCCCAGGAGCCGCTCAAAGCACAAACTCTTAGAAGATTCACTCTTCTTGTACTTCAGTCGGCATTGTGCTTCTGTATTCAATCCCGATACAATTTCTGTGTTTCATGTTCAATGTGAAGGTCCAAGGGATACAATAAACCTGCACTGGTGCATCGGAAGCTAATACTGGTCTCCCAGGAGCCGCTCAAAGCACAAACTCTAAGAAGATTCACTCTTCTAGTACTTCAGTCGGCATTTTGCCTTTTGAATTTAATCCCGATGCAATTTCTATGTTTCATGTTCAATACGAAGGTCCAAGGGATACAGTAAACCTGCACTGGTGCATCGGAAGCTAATACCGGTCTCCCAGGAGACGCTCAAAGCACAAACTCTTAGAAGATTCACTCTTCTTGTACTTAAGTCGGCATTGTGCCTTTTGTATTTAATACCGATGCAATTTCTGTGTTTCATGTTCAATGTGAAGGCCCAAGGGATACAATAAACCTGCAATGGTGCATCGGAAGCTAATACTGGTCTCCGAGGAGCCGCTCAAAGCACAAACTCTTAGAAGATTCACTCTCCTTGTACTTCAGTCGGCATTGTGCGTTTTGTATTCAATCCCGATACAATTTCTGAGTTTCATGGTCAATGTGAATGTCCAAGGTATACAGTAAACCTGCACTGGTGCATCGAAAGCTAATACTGGTGTCCCAGGAGCCGCTCAAAGCACAAACTCATAGAAGATTCACTCTTCTTGTACTTACGTCGGCATTGTGCCTTTTGTATTTAATCCCGATGCAATTTCTGAGTTTCGTGGTCAATGTGAAGGTCCAAGGGATACAATAAACCTGCACTGGTGCATCGGAAGCCAATACTGGTCTCCCAGGAGCCGCTCAAAGCACAAACTCTTAGAAAATTCACTCTACTTGTACTTAAGTCGGCATTGTGCATTTTGTATTTAATCCCGATGCAATTTCTGTGTTTCATGGTCAATGTGAAAGTCCAAGGGATACAATAAACCTGCACTGGTGCATCGGAAGCTAATACTGGTCACCCAGGAGCCGCTCAAAGCACAAACTCTTACAAGACTTACTCTTCTTGTACTTCAGTCGGCATTGTGCATTTTGTATTTAATCCCGATGCAATTTCTGTGTTTCATGGCCAATGTGAAGGTCCAAGGGATATAATAAACCTGCACTGGTGCATCTGAATCTAATACTGGTCTCCCAGGAGCCGCTTAAAGCACAAATTCTTAGAAGATTCACTCTTCTAGTACTTCAGTCGGCATTTTGCCTTTTGAATTTAATCCCGATGCAATTTCTATGTTTCATGTTCAATACGAAGTTCCAAGGGATACAGTAAACCTGCACTGGTGCATCGGAAGCTAATACCGGTCTCCCAGGAGACGCTCAAAGCACAAACTCTTAGAAGATTCACTCTTCTTGTACTTAAGTCGGCATTGTGCCTTTTGTATTTAATACCGATGCAATTTCTGTGTTTCATGTTCAATGTGAAGGTCCAAGGGATACAATAAACCTGCACTGGTGCATCGGAAGCTAATACTGGTCTCCCAGGTGCCGCTCAAAGCACAAACTCTTAGAAGATTAACTCTTCTTGTACTTAAGTCGGCATTGTGTATTTTGTATATAATCCCGATGCAACTTCTGTGTTTCATGGTCAATGTGAAAGTCCAAGGGATACAATAAACCTGCACTGGTGCATCGGAAGCTAATTCTGGTCTCCCAGGAGCCGCTCAAAGCACAAACTCTTAGAAGATTCACTCTTCTTGTACTTAAGTCGGCATTGTTCCTTTTGTATTTAATCCCGATGCAATTACTGTTTCATGGTCAATGTGAAGGTCCAAGGGATACAATAAACCTGCACTGGTGCATCGGAAGCTAATACTGGTCTCCCAGGAGCCGCTCAAAGCACAAACTCTTAGAAGATTCACTCTTCTTGTACTTAAGTCGGCATTGTGCATTTTGTATTTAATCCCGATGCAATTTCTGTGTTTCATGGTCAATGTGAAGGTCCAAGGGATACAATAAACCTGCACTGGTGCATCGGAAGCTAATACTGGTCTCCCAGGAGCCGCTCAAAGCACAAACTCTTAGAAGATTCACTCTTCTTGTACTTCAGTCGACATTGTGCATTTTGTATTTAATCCCGATGCAATTTCTGTGTTTCATGGTCAATGTGAAGGTCCAAGGGATACAATAAACCTGCACTGGTGCATCGGAAGCTAATACTGGTCTCCCAGGAGCCGCTCAAAGCACAAACTCTTAGAAAATTCACTCTTCTTGTACTTAAGTCGACATTGTGCCTTTTGTATTTAATCCCGATGCAATTTCTGTGTTTCATGGTCAATGTGAAGGTCCAACGGATACAATAAACCTGCACTGGTGCATCGGAAGCTAATACTGGTCTCCCAGGAGCCGCTCAAAGCACAAACTCTTAAAAGATTCACCCGTCATGTACTTCAGTCAGCATTGTGCCTTTGTATTTAATCCCGATGCAATTTCTGTGTTTCATGGTCAATGTGAAGGTCCAAGGGATACAATAAACCTGCACTGGTGCATCGGAAGCTAATACTGGTCTCCCAGGAGCCGCTCAAAACACAAACTCTTAGAAGATTCACTCTTCTTGTACTTCAGTCGGCATTGTGCCTTTTGTATTTAATCCCGATGCAATATCTGTGTTTCATGGTCAATGTGAAGGTCCAAGGGATGCAATAAACCTGCACTGGTGCATCGGAAGCTAATACTGGTCTCCCAGGAGCCGCTGAAAGCACAAACTCTTAGAAGATTAACTCTTCTTGTACTTAAGTCGGCATTGTGCATTTTGTATTTAATCCCGATGCAATTTCTGTGTTTCATGGTCAATGTGAAGGTCCAAGGGATACAATAAACCTGCACTGGTGCATCGGAAGCTAATACTGGTCTCCCAGGAGCCGCTCAAAGCACAAACTCTTAGAAGATTCACTCTTCTTGTACTTAAGTCGGCATTGTGCATTTTGTATTTAATCCCGATGCAATTTCTGTGTTTCATGGTCAATGTGAAGGTCCAAGGGATACAATAAACCTGCACTGGTGCATCGGAATCTAATACTGGTCTCCCAGGAGCCGCTCACAGCACAAACTCTTAGAAGATTCACTCTTCTTGTACTTCAGTCGGCATTGTGCATTTTGTATTTATTCCCGATGCAATTTCTGTGTTTCATGGTCAATGTGAAGGTCCAAGGGATACAATAAACCTGCACTGGTGCATCGGAAGCTAATACTGGTCTCCCAGGAGCCGCTCAAAGCACAAACTCTTAGAAAATTCACTCTTCTTGTACTTAAGTCGGCATTGTGCTTTTTGTATTTAATCCCGATGCAATTTCTGTGTTTCATGGTCAATGTGAAGGTCCAAGGGATGCAATAAACCTGCACTGGTGCATCGGAAGCTAATACTGGTCTCCCAGGAGCCGCTGAAAGCACAAACTCTTAGAAGATTAACTCTTCTTGTACTTAAGTCGGCGTTGTGCATTTTGTATTTAATCCCGATGCAATTTCTGTGTTTCATGGTCAATGTGAAGGTCCAAGGGATACAATAAACCTGCACTGGTGCATCGGAAGCTAATACTAGTCTTCCAGGAGCCGCTCAAAGCACAAACTCTTAGAAGATTCACTCTTCTTGTACTTCAGTCGGCATTGTGCCTTTTGTATTTAATCCCGATGCAATATCTGTGTTTCATTGTCAATGTGAAGGTCCAAGGGATACAGTAAACCTGCACTGGTGCATCGTAAGCTAATACTGGTCTCCCAGGAGCCGCTCAAAGCACAAACTTTTAGAAGATTCACTCTTCTTGTACTTCAGTCGGCATTGTGCCTTTTGTATTTAATCCCGATGCAATATCTGTGTTTCATTGTCAATGTGAAGGTCCAAGGGATACAGTAAACCTGCACTGGTGCATCGTAAGCTAATACTGGTCTCCCAGGAGCCGCTCAAAGCACAAACTCTTAGAAGATTCACTCTTCTTGTACTTCAGTCGGCATTGTGCCTTTTGTATTTAATCCCTATGCAATTTCTGTGTTTCACGGTCAATGTGAAGGTCCAAGGGATACAGTAAACCTGCACTGGTGCATCGGAATCTAATACTGGTCTCCCAGGAGCCGCTCAAAGCACAAACTCTTACAAGATTAACTCTTCTTGTACTTCAGTCGGCATTGTGCCTTTTGTATTTAATCCCGATGCAATTTCTGTGTTTCATGGTCAATGGGAAGGTCCAAGGGATACAATAAACCTGCACTGGTGCATCGGAAGCTAATACTGGTCTCCCAGGAGCCGCTCAAAGCACAAACTCTTAGAAGATTCACTCTTCTTGTACTTCAGTCGGCATTGTGCCTCTTGTATTTAATCCCGATGCTATTTCCGTGTTTCATGGTCAATGTGAAGGTCCAAGGGATACAATAAACCTGCACTGGTGCATCGGAAGCTAATACTGGTCTCCCAGGAGCCGCTCAAAGCACAAACTCTTAGAAGATTCACTCTTCTTGTACCTCAGTCGGCATTGTGCCTTTTGTATTTAATCCCGATGCAATTTCTGTGTTTCATGGTCAATGTGAAGGTCCAAGGGATACAATAAACCTGCACTGGTGCATCGGAAGCTAATACTGGTCTCCCAGGAGCCGCTCAAAGTACAAACTCTTAGAGGATTCACTCTTCTTGTACTTCAGTCGGCATTGTGCCTTTTGTATTTAATCCCGACGCAATTTCTGTGTTTCATTGTCAATGTGAAGTTCCAAGGTATACAACAAACCTGCACTGGTGCATCGTAACCTAATACTGGTCTCCCAGGAGTCTCTCAAAGCACAAACTCTTAGAAGATTCACTCTTCTTGTACTTCAGTCGGCATTGTGCCTTTTGTATTTAATCCCGATGCAATTTCTGTGTTTCATGGTCAATGTGAAGGTCCAAGGGTAGCAGTAAACCTGCACTGGTGCATCGGAAGCTAATACTGGTCTCCCAGGAGCTGCTCAAAGCACAAACTCTTAGAAAATTCATTCTTCTTGTACTTAAGTCGGCATTGTGCCTTTTGTATTTAATCCCGATGCAATTTCTGTGTTTCATGGTCAATGTGAAAGTCCAAGGGATACAATAAACCTGCACTGGTGCATCGGAAGCTAATACTGGTCACCCAAGAGCCGCTCAAAGCACAGGCTCTTAGAAGACTTACTCTTCTTGTACTTCAGTCGGCATTGTGCCTTTTGTATTTAATCCCGATGCAATTTCTGTGTTTCATGGCCAATGTGAAGGTCCAAGGGATATAATAAACCTGCACTGGTGCATCGGAAGCTAATACTGGTCTCCCAGGAGCCGCTCAAAGCACAAACTCTTAGAAGATTCACTTTTCTTGTACTTCAGTCGGCAGTGTGCCTTTTGTATTCAATACCGATACAATTTCGGTGTTTCATGGTCAATGGGAAGGTCCAAGGGATACAGTAAACCTGCACTGGTGCATCGGAATCTAATACTGGTCTCCCAGGAGCCGCTCAAAGAACAGACTCTTAGAAGATTAACTCTTCTTGTACTTCAGTCGGCATTGTGCCTTTTGTATTTAATCCCGATGCAATTTCTGTGTTTCATGGTCAATGTGAAGGTCCAAGGGATACAATAAACCTGCACTGGTGCATCGGAAGCTAATACTGGTCTCCCAGGAGCCGCTCAAATCACAAACTCTTAGAAGATTCACTCTTCTTGTACTTCAGTCGGCATTGTGCGTTTTGTATTCAATCCCGATACAATTTCTGTGTTTCATGGTCAATGTGAAGTTCCAAGGGATACAGTAAACCTGCACTGGTGCATCGGAAGCTAATACTGGTCACCCAGGAGCCGCTCAAAGCACAAACTCTTAGAAGATTCACTCTTCTTGTACTTCAGTTGGCACTGTGCTTTTGGATTTAATCCCGATGCAATTTCTGTGTTTCATGGTCAATGTGAAGGTCCAAGGGATATAATAAACCTGCACTGGTGCATCGGAAGCTAATACTGGTCTCCCAGGAGCCGCTCAAAGCACAAACTCTTAGAAGATTCACTCTTCTTGTACTTAAGCCGGCATTGTGCCTTCTGTATTTAATCCCGATGCAATTTCTGTGTTTCATGGTCAATGTGAAGGTCCAAGGGATACAATAAACCTGCACTGGTGCATCCTAAGCTAATACTGGTCTCCCAGGACCCGCTCAAAGCACAAACTCTTAGAAGATTCACTCTTCTTGTACTTCAGTCGGCATTGTGCCTCTTGTATTCAATCCCGATACAATTTCTGTGTTTCATGGTCAATGTGAAGGTCCAAGGGTTGCAGTAAACCTGCACTGGGGCATCAGAAGCTAATACTGGTCTCCCAGGAGCTGCTCAAAGCACAAACTCTTAGAAGATTCACTCTTCTTGTCCTTCAGTCGGCATTGTGCCTTTTGTATTTAATCCCGATGCAATTTCTGTGTTTCATGGTCAATATGAAGGTCCAAGGGATACAATAAACCTGCACTGGTGCATGGGAAGCTAATACTGGTCTCCCAGGAGCCGCTCAAAGCACAAACTCTTAGAAGATTAACTCTTCTTGTACTAAAGTCGGCATTGTGCATTTTGTATTTAATACCGATGCAATTTCTGTGTTTCATGGTCAATGTGAAAGTCCAAGGGATACAATAAACCTGCACTGGTTCATCGGAAGCTAATTCTGGTCTCCCAGGAGCCGGTCAAAGCACAAACTCTTAGAAGATTCACTCTTCTTGTACTTAAGTCAGCATTGTGCCTTTTGTATTTAATCCCGATGCAATTTCTGTGTTTCATGGTAAATGTGAAGGTCCAAGGGATACAATAAACCTGCACTGGTGCATCGGAAGCTAATACTGGTCTCCCAGGAGCCGCTGAAACACAAACTCTTAGAAGATTCACTCTTCTTGTACTTAAATCGGCATTGTGCATTTTGTATTTAATCCCGATGCAATTTCTGTGTTTCATGGTCAATGTGAAAGTCCAAGGGATACAATAAACCTGCACTGGTGCATCGGAAGCTAATACTGGTCTCCCAGGAGCCGCTCAAAGCACAAACTCTTAGAAGATTCACTCTTCTTGTACTTCAGTCGGCATTGTGCCTTTTGTATTTAATCCCGATGCAATTTCTGTGTTTCATGGTCAATGTGAAGGTCCAAGGGATACAATAAACCTGCACTGGTGCATCGGAAGCTAATCCTGGTCTCCCAGGAGCCGCTCAAAGCACAAACTCTTAGAAAATTCACTCTTCTTGTACTTAAGTCGGCATTGTGCATTTTGTATTTAATCCCGATGCAATTTCTGTGTTTCATGGTCAATGTGAAGGTCCAAGGGATACAATAAACCTGCACTGGTGCATCGGAAGCTAATACTGGTCTCCCAGGAGCCGCTCAAAGCACAAACTCTTAGAAGATTCACTGTTCTTGTACTTCAGTTGGCATTGTGCCTTTTGTATTTAATCCCTATGCAATTTCTGTGTTACACGGTCAATGTGAAGGTCCAAGGGATACAGTAAACCTGCACTGGTGCATCGGAATCTAATACTGGTCTCCCAGGAGCCACTCAAAGCACAAACTCTTAGAAGATTCACTCTTCTTGTACTTCAGTCAGCATTGTGCCTTTTGTATTTAATCAAGATGCAATTTCTGTGTTTCATCGTCAATGGGAAGGTCCAAGGGATACAGTAAACCAGCACTGGTGCATCGGAATCTAATACTGGTCTCCCAGGAGCCGCTCAAAGCACAAACTCTTAGAAGATTCACTCTTCTAGTACTTCAGTCGGCATTTTGCATTTTGTATTTAATCCCAAAGCAATTTCTATGTTTCATGTTCAATATGAAGGTCCAAGGGATACAGTAAACCTGCACTGGTGCATCGGAAGCTAATACCGGTCTCCCAGGAGCCGCTCAAAGCACAAACTCTTAGATGATTCACTCTTCTTGTACTTAAGTCGGCATTGTGCCTTTTGTATTTAATCCCGATGCAATTTCTGTGTTTCATGTTCAATGTGAAGGTCCAAGGGATACAATAAACCTGCACTGGTGCATCGGAAGCTAATACTGGTCTCCGAGGAGCCGCTCAAAGCACAAACTCTTAGAAGATTCACTCTCCTTGTACTTCAGTCGGCATTGTGCCTCTTGTATTCAATCCCGATACAATTTCTGTGTTTCATGGTCAATGTGAAGGTCCAAGGGTTGCAGTAAACCTGCACTGGGGCATTGGAAGCTAATACTGGTCTCCCAGGAGCTGCTCAAAGCACAAACTCTTAGAAGATTCACTCTTCTTGTCCTTCAGTCGGCATTGTGACTTTTGTATTTAATCCCGATGCAATTTCTGTGTTTCATGGTCAATATGAAGGTCCAAGGGATACAATAAACCTGCACTGGTGCATCGGAAGCTAATACTGGTCTCCCAGGAGCGGCTCAAAGCACAAACTCTTAGAAGATTAACTCTTCTTGTACTAATGTCGGCATTGTGCATTTTGTATTTAATACCGATGCAATTTCTGTGTTTCATGGTCAATGTGAAAGTCCAAGGGATACAATAAACCTGCACTGGTTCATCGGAAGCTAATTCTGGTCTCCCAGGAGCCGGTCAAAGCACAAACTCTTAGAAGATTCACTCTTCTTGTACTTAAGTCGGCATTGTGCTTTTTGTATTTAATCCCGATGCAATTTCTGTGTTTCATGGTCAATGTGAAGGTCCAAGGAATACAATAAACCTGCACTGGTGCATCGGAAGCTAATACTGGTCTCCCAGGAGCCGCTCAAAGCACAAACTCTTAAAAGATTCACTCTTCTTGTACTTAAATCGGCATTGTGCATTTTGTATTCAATCCCGATACAATTTCAGTGTTTCATGGTCAATGTGAAGGTCCAAGAGATACAATAAACCTGCACTGGTGCATCGGAAGCTAATACTGGTCTCCCAGGAGCCGCTCAAAGCACTAACTCTTAGAAGATTCACTCTTCTTGTACTTCATTCGGCATTGTGCTTTTTGTTTTTAATCCCGATGCAATTTCTGTGTTTCATGGTCAATGTGAAGGTCCAAGGGATGCAATAAACCTGCACTGGTGCATCGGAAGCTAATACTGGCCTCCCAGGAGCCGCTGAAACACAAACTCTTAGAAGATTAACTCTTCTTGTACTTAAGTCGGCATTGTGCATTTTGTATTTAATTCCGATGCAATTTCTGTGTTTCATGTTCAATGTGAATGTCCAAGGGATACAATAAACCTGCACTGGTGCATCGGAAGCTAATACTGGTCTCCCAGGAGCCGCTCAAAGCACAAACTCTTAGAAGATTCACTCTTCTTGTACTTCAGTCGGCATTGTGCATTTTGTATTTAATCCCGATGCAATTTCTGTGTTTCATGGTCAATGTGAAGGTCCAAGGGATACAATAAACCTGCACTGGTGCATCGGAAGCTAATACTGGTCTCCCAGGAGCCGCTCAAAGCACAAACTCTTAGAAGATTCACTCTTCTTGTACTTCAGTCAGCATCGTGCCTCTTGTATTTAATCCCGATGCTATTTCTGTGTTTCATGGTCAATGTGAAGGTCCAAGGTATACAATAAACCTGCACTGGTGCATCGGAAGCTCATACTGGTCTCCCAGGAGCCGCTCAAAGCACAAACTCTTAGAAAATTCACTCTTCTTGTACTTAAGTCGGCATTGTGCCATTTGTATTTAATCCCGATGCAATTTCTGTGTTTCATGGTCAATGTGAAGGTCCAAGGGATACAATAAACCTGCACTGGTGCATCGGAAGCTAATACTGGTCTCCCAGGAGCCGCTCAAAGCACAAACTCTTAGAAGATTCACTCTTCTTGTAATTCAGTCGGCATTGTGCCTTTTGTATTTAATCCCGATGCAATTTCTGTGTTTCATGGTCAATGTGAAGGTCCAAGGGATACAATAAACCTGCACTGGTGCATCGGAAGCTAATACTGGTCTCCCAGGAGCCGCTCAAAGCACAATCTCTTAGAAGATTCACTCTTCTTGTACTTCAGTCGGCATTGTGCTTCTGTATTCAATCCCGATACAATTTCTGTGTTTCATGGTCAATGTGAAGGTCCAACGGATACAGTAAACCTGCACTGGTGCATCGGAAGGTAATACTGGTCTCCCAGGAGCCGCTCAAAGCACAAACCCTTAGAAGATTCACTCTTCTTGTACTTCAGTCGGCATTGTGCCTTTTGTATTTAATCCCGATGCAATTTCTGTGTTTCATGGTCAATGTGAAGGTCCAAGGGATACAATAAACCTGCACTGGTGCATCGGAAGCTAATACTGGTCTCCCAGGAGCCGCTCAAAGCACAAACTCTTAGAAGATTCACTCTTCTTGTACTTCAGTCAGCATCGTGCCTCTTGTATTTAATCCCGATGCTATTTCTGTGTTTCATGGTCAATGTGAAGGTCCAAGGTATACAATAAACCTGCACTGGTGCATCGGAAGCTCATACTGGTCTCCCAGGAGCCGCTCAAATCACAAACACTTAGAAAATTTACTCCTCTTGTACTTAAGTCGGCATTGTGCCTTTTGTATTTAATCCCGATGCAATTTCTGTGTTTCATGGTCAATGTGAAGGTCCAAGGGATACAATAAACGTGCACTGGTGCATCGGAAGCTAATACTGGTCTCCCAGGAGCCGCTCAAAGCACAAACTCTTAGAAGATTCACTCTTCTTGTACTTCAGTCGGCATTGTGCATTTTGTATTTAATCCCGATGCAATTTCTGTGTTTCATGGTCAATGTGAAGGTCCAAGTGATACAATAAACCTGCACTGGTGCATCGGAAGCTAATACTGGTCTCCCAGGAGCCGCTCAAAGCACAAACTCTTAGAAGATTCACTCCTCTTGTACTTCAGTCGGCATTGTGCCTTTTGTATTTAATCCCTATGCAATTTCTGTGTTACACGGTCAATGTGAAGGTCCAAGGGATACAGTAAACCTGCACTGGTGCATCGGAATCTAATACTGGTCTCCCAGGAGCCGCTCAAAGCACAAACTCTTAGAAGATTCACTCTTCTTGTACTTCAGTCAGCATTGTGCCTTTTGTATTTAATCAAGATGCAATTTCTGTGTTTCATCGTCAATGGGAAGGTCCAAGGGATACAGTAAACCTGCACTGGTGCATCGGAATCTAATACTGGTCTCCCAGGAGCCGCTCAAAGCACAAACTCTTAGAAGATTCACTCTTCTAGTACTTCAGTCGGCATTTTGAATTTTGTATTTAATCCCGATGCAATTTCTATGTTTCATGTTCAATGTGAAGGTCCAAGGGATACAATAAACCTGCACTGGTGCATCGGAAGCTAATACTGGTCTCCGAGGAGCCGCTCAAAGCACAAACTCTTAGAAGATTCACTCTCCTTGTACTTCAGTCGGCATTGTGCCTCTTGTATTCAATCCCGATACAATTTCTGTGTTTCATGTTCAATATGAAGGTCCAAGGGATACAGTAAACCTGCACTGGTGCATCGGAAGCTAATACCGGTCTCCCAGGAGACGCTCAAAGCACAAACTCTTAGATGATTCACTCTTCTTGTACTTAAGTCGGCATTGTGCCTTTTGTATTTAATCCCGATGCAATTTCTGTGTTTCATGTTCAATGTGAAGGTCCAAGGGATACAATAAACCTGCACTGGTGCATCGGAAGCTAATACTGGTCTCCGAGGAGCCGCTCAAAGCACAAACTCTTAGAAGATTCACTCTCCTTGTACTTCAGTCGGCATTGTGCCTCTTGTATTCAATCCCGATACAATTTCTGTGTTTTATGGTCAATGTGAAGGTCCAAGGGTTGCAGTAAACCTGCACTGGGGCATTGGAAGCTAATACTGGTCTCCCAGGAGCTGCTCAAACCACAAACTCTTAGAAGATTCACTCTTCTTGTCCTTCAGTCGGCATTGTGACTTTTGTATTTAATCCCGATGCAATTTCTGTGTTTCATGGTCAATGTGAAGGTCCAAGGGATACAATAAACCTGCACTGGTGCATCGGAAGCTAATACTGGTCTCCCAGGAGCCGCTCAAAGCACAAACTCTTAGAAGATTAACTCTTCTTGTACTAAAGTCGGCATTGTGCATTTTGTATTTAATACCGATGCAATTTCTGTGTTTCATGGTCAATGTGAAAGTCCAAGGGATACAATAAACCTGCACTGGTTCATCGGAAGCTAATTCTGGTCTCCCAGGAGCCGGTCAAAGCACAAACTCTTAGAAGATTCACTCTTCTTGTACTTAAGTCGGTATTGTGCCTTTTGTATTTAATCCCGATGCAATTTCTGTGTTTCATGGTCAATGTGAAGGTCCAAGGGATACAATAAACCTGCACTGGTGCATCGGAAGCTAATACTGGTCTCCCAGGAGCCGCTCAAAGCACAAACTCTTAGAAAATTCACTCTTCTTGTACTTAAGTCGGCATTGTGCATTTTGTATTTAATCCCGATGCAATTTCTGTGTTTCATGGTCAATGTGAAGGTCCAAGGGATACAATAAACCTGCACTGGTGCATCGGAAGCTAATACTGGTCTCCCAGGAGCCGCTCAAAGCACAAACTCTTAGAAGATTCACTCTTCTTGTACTTCAGTCGGCATTGTGCCTTTTGTATTTAATCCCTATGCAATTTCTGTGTTACACGGTCAATGTGAAGGTCCAAGGGATACAGTAAACCTGCACTGGTGCATCGGAATCTAATACTGGTCTCCCAGGAGCCGCTCAAAGCACAAACTCTTAGAAGATTCACTCTTCTTGTACTTCAGTCAGCATTGTGCCTTTTGTATTTAATCAAGATGCAATTTCTGTGTTTCATCGTCAATGGGAAGGTCCAAGGGATACAGTAAACCTGCACTGGTGCATCGGAATCTAATACTGGTCTCCCAGGAGCCGCTCAAAGCACAAACTCTTAGAAGATTCACTCTTCTAGTACTTCAGTCGGCATTTTGCATTTTGTATTTAATCCCAAAGCAATTTCTATGTTTCATGTTCAATATGAAGGTCCAAGGGATACAGTAAACCTGCACTGGTGCATCGGAAGCTAATACCGGTCTCCCAGGAGACGCTCAAAGCACAAACTGTTAGATGATTCACTCTTCTTGTACTTAAGTCGGCATTGTGCCTTTTGTATTTAATCCCGATGCAATTTCTGTGTTTCATGTTCAATGTGAAGGTCCAAGGGATACAATAAACCTGCACTGGTGCATCGGAAACTAATACTGGTCTCCGAGGAGCCGCTCAAAGCACAAACTCTTAGAAGATTCACTCTCCTTGTACTTCAGTCGGCATTGTGCCTCTTGTATTCAATCCCGATACAATTTCTGTGTTTCATGGTCAATGTGAAGGTCCAAGGGTTGCAGTAAACCTGCACTGGGGCATTGGAAGCTAATACTGGTCTCCCAGGAGCTGCTCAAAGCACAAAGTCTTAGAAGATTCACTCTTCTTGTCCTTCAGTCGGCATTGTGACTTTTGTATTTAATCCCGATGCAATTTCTGTGTTTCATGGTCAATATGAAGGTCCAAGGGATACAATAAACCTGCACTGGTGCATCGGAAGCTAATACTGGTCTCCCAGGAGCGGCTCAAAGCACAAAATCTTAGAAGATTAACTCTTCTTGTACTAAAGTCGGCATTGTGCATTTTGTATTTAATACCGATGCAATTTCTGTGTTTCATGGTCAATGTGAAAGTCCAAGGGATACAATAAACCTGCACTGGTTCATCGGAAGCTAATTCTGGTCTCCCAGGAGCCGGTCAAAGCACAAACTCTTAGAAGATTCACTCTTCTTGTACTTAAGTCGGCATTGTGCCTTTTGTATTTAATACCGATGCAATTTCTGTGTTTCATGGTCAATGTGAAGGTCCAAGGGATACAATAAACCTGCACTGGTGCATCGGAAGCTAATACTGGTCTCCCAGGAGCCGCTCAAAGCACAAACTCTTAGAAGATTCACTCTTCTTGTACTTCAGTCAGCATCGTGCCTCTTGTATTTAATCCCGATGCTATTTCTGTGTTTCATGGTCAATGTGAAGGTCCAAGGTATACAATAAACCTGCACTGGTGCATCGGAAGCTCATACTGGTCTCCCAGGAGCCGCTCAAATCACAAACACTTAGAAAATTTACTCTTCTTGTACTTAAGTCGGCATTGTGCCTTTTGTATTTAATCCCGATGCAATTTCTGTGTTTCATGGTCAATGTGAAGGTCCAAGGGATACAATAAACGTGCACTGGTGCATCGGAAGCTAATACTGGTCTCCCAGGAGCCGCTCAAAGCACAAACTCTTAGAAGATTCACTCTTCTTGTACTTCAGTCGGCATTGTGCATTTTGTATTTAATCCCGATGCAATTTCTGTGTTTCATGGTCAATGTGAAGGTCCAAGGGATACAATAAACCTGCACTGGTGCATCGGAAGCTAATACTGGTCTCCCAGGAGCCGCGCAAAGCACAAACTCTTAGAAGATTCACTCCTCTTGTACTTCAGTCGGCATTGTGCCTTTTGTATTTAATCCCTATGCAATTTCTGTGTTACACGGTCAATGTGAAGGTCCAAGGGATACAGTACACCTGCACTGGTGCATCGGAATCTAATACTGGTCTCCCAGGAGCCGCTCAAAGCACAAACTCTTAGAAGATTCACTCTTCTTGTACTTCAGTCAGCATTGTGCCTTTTGTATTTAATCAAGATGCAATTTCTGTGTTTCATCGTCAATGGGAAGGTCCAAGGGATACAGTAAACCTGCACTGGTGCATCGGAATCTAATACTGGTCTCCCAGGAGCCGCTCAAAGCACAAACTCTTAGCAGATTCACTCTTCTTGTACTTCAGTCGGCATTGTGCCTTTTGTATTTAATCCCGATACTCATTCTGTGTTTCATGGTCAATGTGAAGGTCCAAGGGATACAATAAACATGCACTGGTGCATCGGAAGCTAATTCTGGTCTCCCAGGAGCCGCTCAAAGCACAAACTCTTAGAAGATTCACTCTTCTTGTACTTAAGTCGGCATTGTGCCTTTTGTATTTAATCCCGATGCAATTTCTGTGTTTCATGGTCAATGTGAAGGACCAAGGGATACAATAAACCTGCACTGGTGCATCGGAAGCTAATACTGGTCTCCCAGGAGCCGCTCAAAGCACAAACTCTTAGAAGATTCACTCTTCTTGTACTTAAATCGGCATTGTGCATTTTGTATTTCATCCCGATGCAATTTCTGTGTTTCATGGTCAATGTGAAGGTCCAAGGGATACTATAAACCTGCACTGGTGCATCGGAAGCTAATACTGGTCTCCCAGGAGCCGCTCAAAGCACAAACTCTTAGAAGATTCAATCATCTTGTACTTCAGTCGGCATTGTGCATTTTGTATTTAATCCCGATGCAATTTCTGTGTTTCATGGTCAATGTGAAGGTCCAAGGGATACAATAAACCTGCACTGGTGCATCGGAAGCTAATACTGGTCTCCCAGGAGCCGCTCAAAGCACAAACTCTTAGAAAATTCACTCTTCTTGTACTTAAGTCGGCATTGTGCATTTTGTATTTAATCCGGATGCAATTTCTGTGTTTCATGGTCAATGTGAAGGTCCAACGGATGCAATAAACCTGCACTGGTGCATCGGAAGCTAACACTGGTCTCCCAGGAGCCGCTCAAAGCACAAACTCTTAAAAGATTCACTCCTCTTGTACTTCAGTCGGCATTGTGCCTTTTGTATTTAATCCCGATGCAATTTCTGTGTTTCATGGTCAATGTGAAGGTCCAAGGGATACAATAAACCTGCACTGGTGCATCGGAAGCTAATACTGGTCTCTCAGGAGCCGCTCAAAGCACAAACTCTTAGAAGATTCACTCTTCTTGTACTTCATTCGGCATTGTGCCTTTTGTTTTTAATCCCGACGGACATTCTGTGTTTCACGGTCAATGTGAAGGTCCAAGGGATGCAATAAACCTGCACTGGTGCATCGGAAGCTAATACTGGTCTCCCAGGAGCCGCTCAAAGCACAAACTCTTAGAAGATTAACTCTTCTTGTACTTAAGTCGGCATTGTGCATTTTGTATTTAATCCCGATGCAATTTCTGTGTTTCATGGTCAATGTGAAAGTCCAAGGGATACAATAAACCTGCACTGGTGCATCGGAAGCTAATACTGGTCTCCCAGGAGCCGCTCAAATCACAAACTCTTAGAAGATTCACTCTTCTTGTAGTTCAGTCGGCATTGTGCCTTTTGTATTTAATCCCGATGCAATTTCTGTGTTTCATGGTCAATGTGAAGGTCCAAGGGATACAGTAAACCTGCACTGGTGCATCGGAAGCTAATACTGGTCTCCCAGGAGCCGCTCAAAGCACAAACTCTTAGAAAATTCACTCTTCTTGTACTTAAGTCGGCATTGTGCCTTTTGTATTTAATCCCGATGCATTTTCTGTGTTTCATGGTCAATGTGAAGGTCCAAGGGTACAATAAACCTGCACTGGTGCATCGGAAGCTAATACTGGTCTCCCAGGAGCCGCTCAAAGCACAAACTCTTAAAAGATTCACTCCTCTTGTACTTCAGTCGGCATTGTGCCTTTTGTATTTAATCCCGATGCAATTTCTGTGTTTCATGGTCAATGTGAAGGTCCAAGGGATACAATAAACCTGCACTGGTGCATCGGAAGCTAATACTGGTCTCCCAGGAGCCGCTCAAAGCACAAACTCTTAGAAGATACACTCTTCTTGTACTTCATTCGGCATTGTGCCTTTTGTTTTTAATCGCGACGGACATTCTATGTTTCGCGGTCAATGTGAAGGTCCAAGGGATGCAATAAACCTGCACTAGTGGATCGGAAGCTAATACTGGTCTCCCAGGAGCCGCTCAAAGCACAAACTCTTAGAAGATTCACTCTTCTTGTACTTAAGTCGGCATTGTGCATTTTGTATTTAATCCCGATGCAATTTCTGTGTTTCATGGTCAATGTGAAAGTCCAAGGGATACAATAAACCTGCACTGGTGCATCGGAAGCTAATACTGGTCTCCCAGGAGCCGCTCAAATCATGCATCGGAAGCTAATACTGGTCTCCCAGGAGCCGCTCAAATCACAAACTCTTAGAAGATTCACTCTTCTTGTACCTCAGTCGGCATTGTGCCTTTTGTATTTAATCCCGATGCAATTTCTGTGTTTCATGGTCAATGTGAAGGTCCAAGGGATACAATAAACCTGCACTGGTGCATCGGAAGCTAATACTGGTCTCCCAGGAGCCGCTCAAAGCACAAACTCTTAGAAGATTCACTCTTCTTGTACTTCAGTCGACATTGTGCCTCTTGTATTTAATACCGATGCTATTTCTGTGTTTCATGGTCAATGTGAAGGTCCAAAGGATACAGTAAACCTGCACTGGTGCATCGGAAGCTAATACTGGTCTCCCAGGAGCCGCTCAAAGCAGAAACTCTTAGAAAATTCACTCTTCTTGTACTTAAGTCGGCATTGTGCCTTTTGTATTTAATCCCGATGCAATTTCTGTGTTTCATGGTCAATGTGAAGGTCCAAGGGATACAATAAACCTGCACTGGTGCATCGAAAGCAAATACTGGTCTCCCAGGAGCCGCTCAAAGCACAAACTCTTAAAAGATTCACTCTTCTTATAATTCAGTCGGCATTGTGCTTTTGTATTCAATCCCGATACAATTTCTGTGTTTCATGGTCAATGTGAAGGTCCAAGGGATACAGTAAACCTGCACTGGTGCATCGGAAGGTAATACTGGTCTCCCAGGAGCCGCTCAAACCACAAACACTTAGAAGATTCACTCTTCTTGTACTTCAGTCGGCATTGTGCATTTTGTATTTAATCCCGATGCAATTTCTGTGTTTCATGGTCAATGTGAGGGTCCAAGGGATACAATAAACCTGCACTGCTGCATCGGAAGCTAATACTGGTCTCCCAGGAGCCGCTCAAAGCACAAACTCTTAGAAGATTCACTCTTCTTGTACTTCAGTCGGCATTGTGCCTTTTGTATTTATTCCCGATGCAATTTCTGTGTTTCATGGTCAATGTGAAGGTACAAGGGATACAATAAACGTGCACTAGTGTGTCGGAAGCTAATACTGGTCTCCCAGGAGCAGCTCAAAGCACAAACTCTTAGAAGATTCAATCTTCTAGAACTTCAGTCGGCATTGTGCCTTTTGTATTCAATCCCGATACGATTTCTGTGTTTCATGGTCAATGTGAAGGTCCAAGGGTTGCAGTAAACCTGCACTGGTGCATCGGAAGCTAATACTGGTCTCCCAGGAGCCGCTGAAAGCACAAACTCTTAGAAGATTAACTCTTCTTGTACCTAAGTCGGCATTGTGCATTTTGCATTTAATCCCGATGCAATTTCTGTGTTTCATGGTCAATGTGAAAGTCCAAGGGATACAATAAACCTGCACTGGTGCATCGGAAGCTAATACTGGTCTCCCAGGAGCCGCTCAAAGCACAAACTCTTAGAAGATTCACTCTTCTTGTACTTCAGTCGGCATTGTGCCTTTTGTATTTAATCCCGATGCAATTTCTGTGTTTCATGTTCAATGTGAATGTCCAAGGCATACAATAAACCTGCACTGGTGCATCGGAAGCTAACACTGGTCTCCCAGGAGCCGCTCAAAGCACAAACTCTTAGAAGATTCACTCTTCATGTACTTCAGTCGGCATTGTGCCTCTTGTATTTAATCCCGATGCTATTTCTGTGTTTCATGGTCAATGTGAAGGTCCAAGGGTTGCAGTAAACCTGCACTGGTGCATCGGAAAGTAATACTGGTCTCCGAGGAGCAGCTCAAAGCACAAACTCTTAGAAGATTCACTCTCCCTGTACTTCAGTCGGCATTGTGCGTTTTGTATTCAATCCCGATACAATTTCTGAGTTTCATGGTCAATGTGAAGGTCCAAGACATACAGTAAACCTGCACTGGTGCATCGGAAGCTAATACTGGTCTCCCAGGAGCCGCTCAAAGCACAAACTCTTAGAAAATTCAATCTTCTTGTACTTAAGTCGGCATTGTGCCCTTTGTATATAATCCCGATGCAATTTCTGTGTTTCATGTTCAATGTGAAGGTCCAAGGGATACAATAAACCTGCACTGGTGCATCGGAAGCTAATACTGGTCTCCCAGGAGCCGCTCAAAGCACAAACTCTTAGAAGATTCACTCTTCTTGTACTTCAGTCGGCATTGTGCCTTTTGTATTTAATCCCGATGCAATTTCTGTGTTTCATGGTCAATGTGAAGGTCCAAGGGATACAATAAACCTGCACTGGTGCATCGGAAGCTAATACTGGTCTCCCAGGAGCCGCTCAAAGCACAAACTCTTAGAAGATTCACTCTTCTTGTACTTCAGTCAGCATCGTGCCTCTTGTATTTAATCCCGATGCTATTTCTGTGTTTCATGGTCAATGTGAAGGTCCAAGGTATACAATAAACCTGCACTGGTGCATCGGAAGCTCATACTGGTCTCCCAGGAGCCGCTCAAAGCACAAACTCTTAGAAAATTCACTCTTCTTGTACTTAAGTCGGCATTGTGCCTTTTGTATTTAATCCCGATGCAATTTCTGTGTTTCATGGTCAATGTGAAGGTCCAAGGGATACAGTAAACCTGCACTGGTGCATCGGAAGCTAATACTGGTCTCCCAGGAGCCGCTCAAAGCAGAAACTCTTAGAAAATTCACTCTTCTTGTACTTAAGTCGGCATTGTGCCTTTTGTATTTAATCCCGATGCAATTTCTGTGTTTCATGGTCAATGTGAAGGTCCAAGGGATACAATAAACCTGCACTGGTGCATCGGAAGCTAATACTGGTCTCCCAGGAGCCGCTCAAAGCACAATCTCTTAGAAGATTCACTCTTCTTGTACTTCAGTCGGCATTGTGCTTCTGTATTCAATCCCGATACAATTTCTGTGTTTCATGGTCAATGTGAAGGTCCAAGGGATACAGTAAACCTGCACTGGTGCATCGGAAGGTAATACTGGTCTCCCAGGAGCCGCTCAAAGCACAAACCCTTAGAAGATTCACTCTTCTTGTACTTCAGTCGGGATTGTGCCTTTTGTATTTAATCCCGATGCAATTTCTGTGTTTCATGGTCAATGTGAAGGTCCAAGGGATACAGAAAACCTGCACTGGTGCATCGGAAGCTAATACTGGTCTCCCAGGAGCCGCTCAAAGCACAAACTCTTAGAAGATTCACTCTTCTTGTACTTCAGTCGGCATTGTGCCTTTTGTATTTAATCCCTATGCAATTTCTGTGTTTCACGGTCAATGTGAAGGTCCAAGGGATACAGTAAACCTGCACTGGTGCATCGGAATCTAATACTGGTCTCCCAGGAGCCGCTCAAAGCACAAACTCTTAGAAGATTCACTCTTCTTGTACTTCAGTCAGCATTGTGCCTTTTGTATTTAATCAAGATGCAATTTCTGTGTTTCATCGTCAATGGGAAGGTCCAAGGGATACAGTAAACCTGAACTGGTGCATCGGAATCTAATACTGGTCTCCCAGGAGCCGCTCAAAGCACAAACTCTTAGAAGATTCACTCTTCTAGTACTTCAGTCGGCATTTTGCATTTTGTATTTAATCCCGATGCAATTTCTACGTTTCATGTTCAATATGAAGGTCCAAGGGATACAGTAAACCTGCACTGGTGCATCGGAAGCTAATACCGGTCTCCCAGGAGACGCTCAAAGCACAAACTCTTAGATGATTCACTCTTCTTGTACTTAAGTCGGCATTGTGCCTTTTGTATTTAATCCCGATGCAATTTCTGTGTTTCATGTTCAATGTGAAGGTCCAAGGGATACAATAAACCTGCACTGGTGCATCGGAAGCTAATACTGGTCTCCGAGGAGCCGCTCAAAGCACAAACTCTTAGAAGATTCACTCTCCTTGTACTTCAGTCGGCATTGTGCGTTTTATATTCAATGCCGATACAATTTCTGAGTTTCATGGTCAATGTGAAGGTCCAAGGGATACAGTAAACCTGCACTGGTGCATCGGAAGCTATTACTGGTCTCCCAGGAGCCGCTCAAAGCAGAAACTCTTAGAAGATTAATTCTTCTTGTACTTAAGTCGGCATTGTGCATTTTGTATTTAATCCCGATGCAATTTCTGTGTTTCATGGTGAATGTGAAAGTCCAAGGGATACAATAAACCTGCACTGGTTCATCGGAAGCTAATTATGGTCTCCCAGGGGCCGCTCAGAGCACAAACTCTAAGAAGATTCACTCTTCTTGTACTTCAGTCGGCATTGTGCCTTTTGTATTTAATCCCGATGCAATTTCTGTGTTTCATGGTCAATGTGAAGGTCCAAGGGATACAATAAACCTGCACTGGTGCATCGGAAGCTAATACTGGTCTCCCAGGAGCCGCTCAAAGCACAAACTCTTAGAAAATTCACTCTTCTTGTACTTAAGTCGGCATTGTGCATTTTGTATTTAATCCCGATGCAATTTCTGTGTTTCATGGTCAATGTGAAGGTCCAAGGGATACAATAAACCTGCACTGGTGCATCGGAAGCTAATACTGGTCTCTCAGGAGCCGCTCAAAGCACAAACTCTTAAAAGATTCACTCTTCTTGTACTTCAGTCGGCATTGTGCCTTTTATATTTAATACCGATGCAATTTCTGTGTTTCATGTTCAATGTGAAGGTCCAAGGGATACAATAAACCTTCACTGGTGCATCGGAAGCTAATACTGGTCTCCCAGGAGCCGCACAAAGCACAAACTCTTAGAAGATTCACTCTTCTTGTACTTCATTCGGCATTGTGCCTTTTGTTTTTAATCCCGATGCAATTTCTGTGTTTCATGGTCAATATGAAGGTCCAAGGGATACAGTAAACCTGCACTGGTGCATCGGTAGCTAATACCGGTCTCCCAGGAGACGCTCAAAGCACAAACTCTTAGATGATTCACTCTTCTTGTACTTAAGTCGGCATTGTGCCTTTTGTATTTAATCCCGATGCAATTTCTGTGTTTCATGTTCAATGTGAAGGTCCAAGGGATACAATAAACCTGCACTGGTGCATCGGAAGCTAATACTGGTCTCCCAGGAGCCGCTCAAAGCACAAACTCTTAGAAGATTCACTCTTCTTGTACTTCAGTCAGCATCGTGCCTCTTGTATTTAATCCCGATGCTATTTCTGTGTTTCATGGTCAATGTGAAGGTCCAAGGTATACAATAAACCTGCACTGGTGCATCGGAAGCTCATACTGGTCTCCCAGGAGCCGCTCAAAGCACAAACTCTTAGAAAATTCAATCTTCTTGTACTTAAGTTGGCATTGTGCCTTTTGTATTTAATCCCGATGCAATTTCTGTGTTTCATGGTCAATGTGAAGGTCCAAGGGATACAATAAACCTGCACTGGTGCATCGGAAGCTAATACTGGTCTCCCAGGAGCCGCTCAAAGCACAAACTCTTAGAAGATTCACTCTTCTTGTACTTCAGTCGGCATTGTGCCTTTTGTATTTAATCCCGATGCAATTTCTGTGTTTCATGGTCAATGTGAAGGTCCAAGGGATACAATAAACCTGCACTGTTGCATCGGAAGCTAATACTGGTCTCCCAGGAGCCGCTCAAAGCACAATCTCTTAGAAGATTCACTCTTCTTGTACTTCAGTCGGCATTGTGCTTCTGTATTCAATCCCGATACAATTTCTGTGTTTCATGGTCAATGTGAAGGTCCAAGGGATACAGTAAACCTGCACTGGTGCATCGGAAGGTAATACTGGTCTCCCAGGAGCCGCTCAAAGCACAAACCCTTAGAAGATTCACTCTTCTTGTACTTCAGTCGGGATTCTGCCTTTTGTATTTAATCCCGATGCAATTTCTGTGTTTCATTGTCAATGTGAAGGTCCAAGGGATACAGAAAACCTGCACTGGTGCATCGGAAGCTAATACTGGTCTCCCAGGAGCCGCTCAAAGCACAAACTCTTAGAAGATTCACTCTTCTTGTACTTCAGTCGGCATTGTGCCTTTTGTATTTAATCCCTATGCAATTTCTGTGTTTCACGGTCAATGTGAAGGTCCAAGGGATACAGTAAACCTGCACTGGTGCATCGGAATCTAATACTGGTCTCCCAGGAGCCGCTCAAAGCAGAAACTCTTAGAAGATTAATTCTTCTTGTACTTAAGTCGGCATTGTGCATTTTGTATTTAATCCCGATGCAATTTCTGTGTTTCATGGTCAATGTGAAGGTCCAAGGGATACAATAAACCTGCACTGGTGCATCGGAAGCTAATACTGGTCTCCCAGGAGCCGCTCAAAGCACAAACTCTTAGAAAATTCACTCTTCTTGTACTTAAGTCGGCATTGTGTATTTTGTATTTAATCCCGATGCAATTTCTGTGTTTCATGGTCAATGTGAAGGTCCAAGGGATACAATAAACCTGCACTGGTGCAACGGAAGCTAATACTGGTCTCTCAGGAGCCGCTCAAAGCACAAACTCTTAAAAGATTCACTCTTCTTGTACTTCAGTCGGCATTGTGCCTTTTATATTTAATACCGATGCAATTTCTGTGTTTCATGTTCAATGTGAAGGTCCAAGGGATACAATAAACCTTCACTGGTGCATCGGAAGCTAATACTGGACTCCCAGGAGCCGCACAAAGCACAAACTCTTAGAAGATTCACTCTTCTTGTACTTCATTCGGCATTGTGCCTTTTGTTTTTAATCCCGATGCAATTTCTGTGTTCCATGGTCAATGTGAAGGTCCAAGGGATGCAATAAACCTGCACTGGTGCATCGGAAGCTAATACTGGTCTCCCAGGAGCCGCTGAAAGCACAAACTCCTAGAAGATTAACTCTTCTTGTACTTAAGTCGGCATTGTGCATTTTGTATTTAATCCCGATGCAATTTCTGTGTTTCATGGTCAATGTGAAAGTCCAAGGGATACAATAAACCTGCACTGGTGCATCGGAAGCTAATACTGGTCTCCCAGGAGCCGCTCAAATCACAAACTCTTAGAAGATTCACTCTTCTTGTACTTCAGTCGGCATTGTGCCTTTTGTATTTAATCCCGATGCAATTTCTGTGTTTCATGGTCAATGTGAAGGTCCAAGGGATACAAGAAACCTGCACAGGTGCATCGGAAGCTAATACTGGTCTCCCAGGAGCCGCTCAAAGCACAAACTCTTAGAAGATTCACTCTTCTTGTACTTCAGTCGGCATCGTGCCTCTTGTATTTAATCCCGATGCAATTTCTGTGTTTCATGGTCAGTGTGAAGGTCCAAGGGATACAATAAACCTGCACTGGTGGATCGGAAGCTAATACTGGTCTCCCAGGAGCCGCTCAAAGCACAAACTCTTAGAAGATTCACTCTTCTTGTACTTCAGTCGGCATTGTGCCTTTTGTATTTAATCCCTATGCAATTTCTGTGTTTCACGGTCAATGTGAAGGTCCAAGGGATACAGTAAACCTGCACTGGTGCATCGGAATCTAATACTGGTCTCCCAGGAGCCGCTCAAAGCACAAACTCTTAGAAGATTCACTCTTCTTGTACTTCAGTCAGCATTGTGCCTTTTGTATTTAATCAAGATGCAATTTCTGTGTTTCATCGTCAATGGGAAGGTCCAAGGGATACAGTAAACCTGCACTGGTGCATCGGAATCTAATACTGGTCTCCCAGGAGCCGCTCAAAGCACAAACTCGTAGAAGATTCACTCTTCTAGTACTTCAGTCGGCATTTTGCATTTTGTATTTAATCCCGATGCAATTTCTATGTTTCATGTTCAATATGAAGGTCCAAGGGATACAGTAAACCTGCACTGGTGCATCGGAAGCTAATACCGGTCTCCCAGGAGACGCTCAAAGCACAAACTCTTAGATGATTCACTCTTCTTGTACTTAAGTCGGCATTGTGCCTTTTGTATTTAATCCCGATGCAATTTCTGTGTTTCATGTTCAATGTGAAGGTCCAAGGGATACAATAAACCTGCACTGGTGCATCGGAAACTAATACTGGTCTCCGAGGAGCCGCTCATAGCACAAACTCTTAGAAGATTCATTCTCCTTGTACTTCAGTCGGCATTGTGCGTTTTATATTCAATCCCGATACAATTTCTGAGTTTCATGGTCAATGTGAAGGTCCAAGGGATACAGTAAACCTGCACTGGTGCATCGGAAGCTAATACTGGTCTCCCAGGAGCCGCTCAAAGCAGAAACTCTTAGAAGATTAATTCTTCTTGTACTTAAGTCGGCATTGTGCATTTTGTATTTAATCCCGATGCAATTTCTGTGTTTCATGGTCAATGTGAAAGTCCAAGGGATACAATAAACCTGCACTGGTTCATCGGAAGCTAATTCTGGTCTCCCAGGAGCCGCTCAAAGCACAAACTCTAAGAAGATTCACTCTTCTTGTACTTAAGTCGGCATTGTGCCTTTTGTATTTAATCCCGATGCAATTTCTGTGTTTCATGGTCAATGTGAAGGTCCAAGGGATACAATAAACCGGCACTGGTGCATCGGAAGCTATACTGGTCTCCCAGGAGCCGCTCAAAGCACAAACTCTTAGAAAATTCACTCTTCTTGTACTTAAGTCGGCATTGTGCAATTTGTATTTAATCCCGAAGCAATTTCTGTGTTTCATGGTCAATGTGAAGGTCCAAGGGATACAATAAACCTGCGCTGGTGCATCGGAAGCTAATACTGGTCTCCCAGGAGCCGCTCAAAGCAGAAACTCTTAGAAGATTAATTCTTGTACTTAAGTCGGCATTGTGCATTTTGTATTTAATCCCGATGCAATTTCTGTGTTTCATGGTCAATGTGAAAGTCCAAGGGATACAATAAACCTGCACTGGTTCATCGGAAGCTAATTCTGGTCTCCCAGGAGCCGCTCAAAGCACAAACTCTAAGAAGATTCACTCTTCTTGTACTTAAGTCGGCATTGTGCCTTTTGTATTTAATCCCGATGCAATTTCTGTGTTTCATGGTCAATGTGAAGGTCCAAGGGATACAATAAACCTGCACTGGTGCATCGGAAGCTAATACTGGTCTCCCAGGTGCCGCTCAAAGCACAAACTCTTAGAAAATTCACTCATCTTGTACTTAAGTCGGCATTGTGCGTTTTGTATTTAATCCCGATGCAATTTCTGTGTTTCATGGTCAATGTGAAGGTCCAAGGGATACAATAAAACTGCACTGGTGCATCGGAAGCTAATACTGGTCTCTCAGGAGCCGCTCAAAGCACAAACTCTTAAAAGATTCACTCTTCTTGTACTTCAGTCGGCATTGTGCCTTTTATATTTAATACCGATGCAATTTCTGGGTTTCATGTTCAATGTGAAGGTCCAAGGGATACAATAAACCTTCACTGGTGCATCGGAAGCTAATACTGGTCTCCCAGGAGCCGCACAAAGCACAAACTCTTAGAAGATTCACTCTTCTTGTACTTCATTCGGCATTGTGCCTTTTGTTTTTAATCCCGATGCAATTTCTGTGTTCCATGGTCAATGTGAAGGTCCAAGGGATGCAATAAACCTGCACTGGTGCATCGGAAGCTAATACTGGTCTCCCAGGAGCCGCTGAAAGCACAAACTCTTAGAAGATTAACTCTTCTTGTACTTAAGTCGGCATTGTGCATTTTGTATTTAATCCCGATGCAATTTCTGTGTTTCATGGTCAATGTGAAAGTCCAAGGGATACAATAAACCTGCACTGGTGCATCGGAAGCTAATACTGGTCTCCCAGGAGCCGCTCAAATCACAAACTCTTAGAAGATTCACTCTTCTTGTACTTCAGTCGGCATTGTGCCTTTTGTATTTAATCCCGATGCAATTTCTGTGTTTCATGGTCAATGTGAAGGTCCAAGGGATACAAGAAACCTGCACTGGTGCATCGGAAGCTAATACTGGTCTCCCAGGAGCCGCTCAAAGCACAAACTCTTAGAAGATTCACTCTTCTTGTACTTCAGTCGGCATCGTGCCTCTTGAATTTAATCCCGATGCAATTTCTGTGTTTCATGGTCAGTGTGAAGGTCCAAGGGATACAATAAACCTGCACTGGTGGATCGGAAGCAAATACTGGTCTCCCAGGAGGCGCTCAAAGCACAAACTCTTAGAAGATTCACTCTACTTGTACTTCAGTCGGCATTGTGCTTCTGTATTCAATCCCGATACAATTTCTGTGTTTCATGGTCAATGTGAAGGTCCAAGGGATACAGTAAACCTGCACTGGTGCATCGGAAGGTAATACTGGTCTCCCAGGAGCCGCTCAAAGCACAAACTCTTAGAATATTCACTCTTCTTGTACTTCAGTCGGCATTGTGCCTTTTGTATTTAATCCCGACGCAATTTCTGTGTTTCATTGTCAATGTGAAGGTCCAAGGGATACAGTAAACCTGCACTGGTGCATCGGAAGCTAATACTGGTCTCCCAGGAGCCGCTCATAGCACAAACTCTTAGAAGATTCACTCTTCTTGTACTTCAGTCGGCATTGTGCCTTTTGTATTTAATCCCTATGCAATTTCTGTGTTTCACGGTCATGTGAAGGTCCAAGGGATACAGTAAACCTGCACTGGTGCATCGGATTCTAATACTGGTCTCCCAGGAGCCGCTCAAAGCACAAACTCTTAGAAGATTCACTCTTCTTGTACTTCAGTCAGCATTGTGCCTTTTGTATTTAATCAAGATGCAATTTCTGTGTTTCATCGTCAATGGGAAGGTCCAAGGGATACAGTAAACCTTCACTGGTGCATCGGAATCTAATACTGGTCTCCCAGGAGCCGCTCAAAGCACAAACTCTTAGAAGATTCACTCTTCTAGTACTTCAGTCGGCATTTTGCATTTTGTATTTAATCCCGATGCAATTTCTATGTTTCATGTTCAATATGAAGGTCCAAGGGATACAGTAAACCTGCACTGGTGCATCGGAAGCTAATACCGGTCTCTCAGGAGACGCTCAGAGCACAAACTCTTAGATGATTCACTCTTCTTGTACTTAAGTCGGCATTGTGCCTTTTGTATTTAATCCCGATGCAATTTCTGTGTTTCATGTTCAATGTGAAGGTCCAAGGGATACAATAAACCTGCACTGGTGCATCGGAAGCTAATACTGGTCTCCGAGGAGCTGCTCAAAGCACAAACTCTTAGAAGATTCATTCTCCTTGTACTTCAGTCGGCATTGTGCGTTTTGTATTCAATCCCGATACAATTTCTGAGTTTCATGGTCAATGTGAAGGTCCAAGGGATACAGTAAACCTGCACTGGTGCATCGGAAGCTAATACTGGTCTCCCAGGAGCCGCTCAAAGCACAAACTCTTAGAAGATTCACTCTTCTTATAATTCAGTCGGAATTGTGCTTTTGTATTCTATCCCGATACAATTTCTGTGTTTCATGGTCAATGTGAAGGTCCAAGGGATACAGTAAACCTGCACTGGTGCATCGGAAGGTAATACTGGTCTCCCAGGAGCCGCTCAAAGCACAAACTCTTAGAAGATTCACTCTTCTTGTACTTCAGTCGGCATTGTGCATTTTGTATTTAATCCCGATGCAATTTCTGTGTTTCATGGTCAATGTGAAGGTCCAAGGGATACAATAAACTTGCACTGGTGCATCGGAAGCTAAAACTGGTCTCCCAGGAGCCGCTCCAAGCACGAACTCTTAGAAGATTCACTCTTCTTTTACTTCAGTCGGCATTGTGCATAAAGGCGCTACAGTCTGGAACCGCGTGACCGCTACGGTCGCAGGTTCGAATCCTGCCTCGGGCTTGGATGTGTGTGATGTCCTTAGGTTAGTTAGGTTTAAGGAGTTCTAAGTTCTAGGGGACTGATGACCTTAGAAGTTAAGTCCCATAGTGCTCAGAGCCATTTGAACCATTTTTGGCATTGTGCCTTTTGCATTTAATCCCGATGCAATTTCTGTGTTTCATGGTCAATGTGAAGGTCCAAGTGATACAGTAAACCTGCACTGGTGCATCGGAATCTAATACTGGTCTCCCAGGAGCCGCTCAAAGCACAAACTCTTAGCAGATTCACTCTTCTTGTACTTCAGTCGGCATTGTGCCTTTTGTATTTAATCCCGATACTCATTCTGTGTTTCATGGTCAATGTGAAGGTCCAAGGGATACAATAAACATGCACTGGTGCATCGGAAGCTAATTCTGGTCTCCCAGGAGCCGCTCAAAGCACAAACTCTTAGAAGATTCACTCTTCTTGTACTTAAGTCGGCATTGTGCCTTTTGTATTTAATCCCGATGCAATTTCTGTGTTTCATGGTCAATGTGAAGGACCAAGGGATACAATAAACCTGCACTGGTGCATCGGAAGCTAATACTGGTCTCCCAGGAGCCGCTCAAAGCACAAACTCTTAGAAGATTCACTCTTCTTGTACTTAAATCGGCATTGTGCATTTTGTATTTCATCCCGATGCAATTTCTGTGTTTCATGGTCAATGTGAAGGTCCAAGGGATACAATAAACCTGCACTGGTGCATCGGAAGCTAATACTGGTCTCCCAGGAGCCGCTCAAAGCACAAACTCTTAGAAGATTCACTCTTCTTGTACTTCAGTCGGCATTGTGCATTTTGTATTTAATCCCGATGCAATTTCTGTGTTTCATGGTCAATGTGAAGGTCCAAGGGATACAATAAACCTGCACTGGTGCATCGGAAGCTAATACTGGTCTCCCAGGAGCCGCTCAAAGCACAAACTCTTAGAAAATTCACTCTTCTTGTACTTAAGTCGGCATTGTGCATTTTGTATTTAATCCGGATGCAATTTCTGTGTTTCATGGTCAATGTGAAGGTCCAACGGATGCAATAAACCTGCACTGGTGCATCGGAAGCAAACACTGGTCTCCCAGGAGCTGCTCAAAGCACAAACTCTTAAAAGATTCACTCCTCTTGTACTTCAGTCGGCATTGTGCCTTTTGTATTTAATCCCGATGCAATTTCTGTGTTTCATGGTCAATGTGAAGGTCCAAGGGATACAATAAACCTGCACTGGTGCATCGGAAGCTAATACTGGTCTCCCAGGAGCCGCTCAAAGCACAAACTCTTAGAAGATTCACTCTTCTTGTACTTCATTCGGCATTGTGCCTTTTGTTTTTAATCCCGACGGACATTCTGTGTTTCACGGTCAATGTGAAGGTCAAAGGGATGCAATAAACCTGCACTGGTGCATCGGAAGCTAATACTGGTCTCCCAGGAGCCGCTCAAAGCACAAACTCTTAGAAGATTAACTCTTCTTGTACTTAAGTCGGCATTGTGCATTTTGTATTTAATCCCGATGCAATTTCTGTGTTTCATGGTCAATGTGAAAGTCCAAGGGATACAATAAACCTGCACTGGTGCATCGGAAGCTAATACTGGTCTCCCAGGAGCCGCCAAATCACAAACTCTTAGAAGATTCACTCTTCTTGTAGTTCAGTCGGCATTGTGCCTTTTGTATTTAATCCCGATGCAATTTCTGTGTTTCATGGTCAATGTGAAGGTCCAAGGGATACAGTAAACCTGCACTGGTGCATCGGAAGCTAATACTGGTCTCCCAGGAGCCGCTCAAAGCACAAACTCTCAGAAAATTCACTCTTCTTGTACTTAAGTCGGCATTGTGCCTTTTGTATTTAATCCCGATGCAATTTCTGTGTTTCATGGTCAATGTGAAGGTCCAAGGGATACAATAAACCGGCACTGGTGCATCGGAAGCTAATACTGGTCTCCCAGGAGCCGCTCAAAGCACAAACTCTTAAAAGATTCACTCCTCTTGTACTTCAGTCGGCATTGTGCCTTTTGTATTTAATCCCGATGCAATTTCTGTGTTTCATGGTCAATGTGAAGGTCCAAGGGATACAATAAACCTGCACTGGTGCATCGGAAGCTAATACTGGTCTCCCAGGAGCCGCTCAAAGCACAAACTCTTAGAAGATACACTCTTCTTGTACTTCATTCGGCATTGTGCCTTTTGTTTTTAATCCCGACGGACATTCTGTGTTTCACGGTCAATGTGAAGGTCCAAGGGATGCAATAAACCTGCACTTGTGCATCGGAAGCTAATACTGGTCTCCCAGGAGCCGCTCAAAGCACAAACTCTTAGAAGATTCACTCTTCTTGTACTTCAGTCGGCATTGTGCATTTTGTATTTAATCCCGATGCAATTTCTGTGTTTCATGGTCAATGTGAAGGTCCAAGGGATACAATAAACCTGCACTGGTGCATCGGAAGCTAATACTGGTCTCCCAGGAGCCGCTCAAAGCACAAACTCTTAGAAGATTCACTCTTCTTTTACTTCAGTCGGCATTGTGCATAAAGGCGCTACAGTCTGGAACCGCGTGACCGCTACGGTCGCAGGTTCGAATCCTGCCTCGGGCTTGGATGTGTGTGATGTCCTTAGGTTAGTTAGGTTTAAGTAGTTCTAAGTTCCAGGAGACTGATGCCCTTAGAAGTTAAGTCCCATAGTGCTCAGAGCCATTTGAACCATTTTTGGCATTGTGCCTTTTGTATTTAATCCCGATGCAATTTCTGTGTTTCATGGTCAATGTGAAGGTCCAAGGGATACAGTAAACCTGTACTGGTGCATCGGAATCTAATACTGGTCTCCCAGGAGCCGTTCAAAGCACAAACTCTTAGAAGATTCACTCTTCTTGTACTTCAGTCGGCATTGTGAATTTTGTATTTAATCCCGATGCAATTTCTGTGTTTCATGTTCAATGTGAAGGTCCAAGGGATACAATAAACCTGCACTGGTGCATCGGAAATTAATACTGGTCTCCCAGGAGCCGCTCAAAGCACAAACTCTTACAAGATTAACTCTTCTTGTACTTCAGTCGGCATTGTGACTTTTGTATTTAATCCCGATGCAATTTCTGTGTTTCATGGTCAATGTGAAGGTCCAAGGGATACAATAAACCTGCACTGGTGCATCGGAAGCTAATACTGGTCTCCCAGGAGCCGCTCAAAGCACAAACTCTTAGAAGATTCACTCTTCTTGTACTTCAGTCGGCATTGTGCCTTTTGTGTTTATTCCCGATGCAATTTCTGTGTTTCATGGTCAATGTGAAGATCCACGGGATACAATAAACCTGCACTGGTGCATCGGAAGCTAATACTGATCTCCCAGGAGCCGCTCAAAGCTCAAGCTATTAGAAGATTCACTCTTCTTGTACTTAAGTCGGCATTGTGCCTTTTGTATTTAATCCCGATGCAATTTCTGTGTTTCTTCGTCAATGTGAAGGTACAAGGGATACAATAAACCTGCACTAGTGTGTCGGAAGCTAATACTGGTCTCCCAGGAGCAGCTCAAAGCACAAACTCTTAGAAGATTCAATCTTCTAGTACTTCAGTCGGCATTGTGCCTTTTGTATTCAATCCCGATACGAATTCTGTGTTTCATGGTCAATGTGAAGGTCCAAGGGTTGCAGTAAAACTGCACTGGTGCATCGGAAGCTAATACTGGTCTCCCAGGAGCCGCTGAAAGCACAAACTCTTAGAAGATTAACTCTTCTTGTACCTAAGTCGGCATTGTGCATTTTGTATTTAATCCCGATGCAATTTCTGTGTTTCATGGTCAATGTGAAAGTCCAGGGGATACAATAAACCAGCACTGGTGCATCGGAAGCTAATACTGGTCTCCCAGGAGCCGCTCAAAGCACAAACTCTTAGAAGATTCACTCTTCATGTACTTCAGTCGGCATTGTGCCTCTTGTATTTAATCCCGATGCTATTTCTGTGTTTCATGGTCAATGTGAAGGTCCAAGGGATACAGTAAACCTGCACTGGTGCATCGGAAGGTAATGCTGGTCTCCCAGGAGCCGCTCAAAGCACAAACTCTTAGAAGATTTACTCTTCTTGTACTTCAGTCAGCATTGTGCATTTTGTATTTAATCCCGATGCAATTTCTGTGTTTCATGGTCAATGTGAAGGTCCAAGGGATACAATAAACCTGCACTGGTGCATGGGAAGCTAATACTGGTCTCCCAGGAGCCGCTCAAAGCTCAAACTCTTAGAAGATTCACTCTTCTTTTACTTCAGTCGGCATTGTGCATAAAGGCGCTACAGTCTGGAACCGCGTGACCGCTACGGTCGCAGGTTCGAATCCTGCCTCGGGCTTGGATGTGTGTGATGTCCTTAGGTTAGTTAGGTTTAAGTAGTTCTAAGTTCTAGGGGACTGATGACCTTAGAAGTTAAGTCCCATAGTGCTCAGAGCCATTTGAACCATTTTTGGCATTGTGCCTTTTGTATTTAATCCCGATGCAATTTCTGTGTTTCATGGTCAATTTGAAGGTCCAAGGGATACAGTAAACCTGCAATGGTGCATCGGAATCTAATACTGGTCTCCCAGGAGCCGCTCAAAGCACATACTCTTAGAAGATTCACTCTTCTTGTACTTAAGCCGGCATTGTGCCTTCTGTATTTAATCCCGATGCAATTTCTGTGTTTCATGGTCAATGTGAAGGTCCAAGGGATACAATAAACCTGCACTGGTGCATCCTAAGCTAATACTGATCTCCCAGGACCCGCTCAAAGCACAAACTCTTAGAAGATTCACTCTTCTTGTACTTCAGGAGGCATTGTGCCTCTTGTAATCAATCCCGATACAATTTCTGTGTTTCATGGTCAATGTGAAGGTCCAAGGGTTGCAGTAAACCTGCACTGGTGCATCGGAAGCTAATACTGGTCTCCCAGGAGCTGCTCAAAGCACAAACTCTTAGATGATTCACTCTTCTTGTACTTCAGTCGGCATTGTGCCTTTTGTATTTAATCCCGATGCAATTTCTGTGATTCATGGTCAATGTGAAGGTCCAAGGGATACAATAAACCTGCACTGGTGCATCGGAAGCTAATACTGGTCTCCCAGGAGCCGCTCAAAGCATAAACTCTTAGAAGATTCACTCTTCTTGTACTTCAGTCGGCATTGTGCCTTTTGTATTTAATCCCGATGCAATTTCTGTGTTTCATGGTCAATGTGAAGGTCCAAGGGATACAATAAACCTGCACTGGTGCATCGGAAGCTAATACTGGTCTCCCAGGAGCCGCTCAAAGCACAAACTCTTAGAAGATTAACTCTTCTTGTACTTAAGTCGGCATTGTGCATTTTGTATCTAATCCCGATGCAATTTCTCTGTTTCATGGTCAATGTGAAAGTCCAAGGGATACAATAAACCTGCACTGGTGCATCGGAAGCTAATACTGGTCTCCCAGGAGCCGCTCAAAGCACAAACTCTTAGAAGATTCACTCTTCTTGTACTTAAATCGGCATTGTGCATTTTGTATTTAATCCCGATGCAATTTCTGTGTTTCATGGTCATTGTGAAGGTCCAAGTGATACAATAAACCTGCACTGGTGCATCGGAAGCTAATACTGGTCTCCCAGGAGCCGCTCAAAGCACAAACTCTTAGAAGATTCACTCTTCTTGTACTTCAGTCGGCATTGTGCATTTTGTATTTAATCCCGATGCAATTTCTGTGTTTCATGGTCAATGTGAAGGTCCAAGGGATACAATAAACCTGCACTGGTGCATCGGAAGCGAATACTGGTCTCCCAGGAGCCGCTCAAAGCACAAACTCTTAGAAAATTCACTCTTCTTGTACTTAAGTCGGCATTGTGCATTTTGTATTTAATCCCGATGCAATTTCTGTGTTTCATGGTCAATGTGAAGGTCCAAGGGATACAATAAACCTGCACTGGTGCATCGGAAGCTAATACTGGTCTCCCAGGAGCCGCTCAAAGCACAAACTCTTAGAAGATTCACTCTTCTTTTACTTCAGTCGGCATTGTGCATAAAGGCGCTACAGTCTGGAACCGCGTGACCGCTACGGTCGCAGGTTCGAATCCTGCCTCGGGCTTGGATGTGTGTGATGTCCTTAGGTTAGTTAGGTTTAAGTAGTTCTAAGTTCCAGGAGACTGATGCCCTTGGAAGTTAAGTCCCATAGTGCTCAGAGCCATTTGAACCATTTTTGGCATTGTGCCTTTTGTATTTAATCCCGATGCAATTTCTGTGTTTCATGGTCAATGTGAAGGTCCAAGGGATACAGTAAACCTGTACTGGTGCATCGGAATCTAATACTGGTCTCCCAGGAGCCGTTCAAAGCACAAACTCTAAGAAGATTCACTCTTCTTGTACTTCAGTCGGCATTGTGAATTTTGTATTTAATCCCGATGCAATTTCTGTGTTTCATGTTCAATGTGAAGGTCCAAGGGATACAATAAACCTGCACTGGTGCATCGGAAATTAATACTGGTCTCCCAGGAGCCGCTCAAAGCACAAACTCTTACAAGATTAACTGTTCTTGTACTTCAGTCGGCATTGTGACTTTTGTATTTAATCCCGATGCAATTTCTGTGTTTCATGGTCAATGTGAAGGTCCAAGGGATACAATAAACCTGCACTGGTGCATCGGAAGCTAATACTGGTCTCCCAGGAGCCGCTCAAAGCACAAACTCTTAGAAGATTCACTCTTCTTGTACTTCAGTCGGCATTGTGCCTTTTGTGTTTATTCCCGATGCAATTTCTGTGTTTCATGGTCAATGTGAAGATCCACGGGATACAATAAACCTGCACTGGTGCATCGGAAGCTAATACTGATCTCCCAGGAGCCGCTCAAAGCTCAAGCTATTAGAAGATTCACTCTTCTTGTACTTAAGTCGGCATTGTGCCTTTTGTATTTAATCCCGATGCAATTTCTGTGTTTCTTCGTCAATGTGAAGGTACAAGGGATACAATAAACCTGCACTAGTGTGTCGGAAGCTAATACTGGTCTCCCAGGAGCAGCTCAAAGCACAAACTCTTAGAAGATTCAATCTTCTAGTACTTCAGTCGGCATTGTGCCTTTTGTATTCAATCCCGATACGATTTCTGTGTTTCATGGTCAATGTGAAGGTCCAAGGGTTGCAGTAAAACTGCACTGGTGCATCGGAAGCTAATACTGGTCTCCCAGGAGCCGCTGAAAGCACAAACTCTTAGAAGATTAACTCTTCTTGTACCTAAGTCGGCATTGTGCATTTTGTATTTAATCCCGATGCAATTTCTGTGTTTCATGGTCAATGTGAAAGTCCAGGGGATACAATAAACCAGCACTGGTGCATCGGAAGCTAATACTGGTCTCCCAGGAGCCGCTCAAAGCACAAACTCTTAGAAGATTCACTCTTCATGTACTTCAGTCGGCATTGTGCCTCTTGTATTTAATCCCGATGCTATTTCTGTGTTTCATGGTCAATGTGAAGGTCCAAGGGATACAGTAAACCTGCACTGGTGCATCGGAAGGTAATGCTGGTCTCCCAGGAGCCGCTCAAAGCACAAACTCTTAGAAGATTTACTCTTCTTGTACTTCAGTCAGCATTGTGCATTTTGTATTTAATCCCGATGCAATTTCTGTGTTTCATGGTCAATGTGAAGGTCCAAGGGATACAATAAACCTGCACTGGTGCATGGGAAGCTAATACTGGTCTCCCAGGAGCCGCTCAAAGCTCAAACTCTTAGAAGATTCACTCTTCTTTTACTTCAGTCGGCATTGTGCATAAAGGCGCTACAGTCTGGAACCGCGTGACCGCTACGGTCGCAGGTTCGAATCCTGCCTCGGGCTTGGATGTGTGTGATGTCCTTAGGTTAGTTAGGTTTAAGTAGTTCTAAGTTCTAGGGGACTGATGACCTTAGAAGTTAAGTCCCATAGTGCTCAGAGCCATTTGAACCATTTTTGGCATTGTGCCTTTTGTATTTAATCCCGATGCAATTTCTGTGTTTCATGGTCAATTTGAAGGTCCAAGGGATACAGTAAACCTGCAATGGTGCATCGGAATCTAATACTGGTCTCCCAGGAGCCGCTCAAAGCACATACTCTTAGAAGATTCACTCTTCTTGTACTTAAGCCGGCATTGTGCCTTCTGTATTTAATCCCGATGCAATTTCTGTGTTTCATGGTCAATGTGAAGGTCCAAGGGATACAATAAACCTGCACTGGTGCATCCTAAGCTAATACTGATCTCCCAGGACCCGCTCAAAGCACAAACTCTTAGAAGATTCACTCTTCTTGTACTTCAGGAGGCATTGTGCCTCTTGTAATCAATCCCGATACAATTTCTGTGTTTCATGGTCAATGTGAAGGTCCAAGGGTTGCAGTAAACCTGCACTGGTGCATCGGAAGCTAATACTGGTCTCCCAGGAGCTGCTCAAAGCACAAACTCTTAGATGATTCACTCTTCTTGTACTTCAGTCGGCATTGTGCCTTTTGTATTTAATCCCGATGCAATTTCTGTGATTCATGGTCAATGTGAAGGTCCAAGGGATACAATAAACCTGCACTGGTGCATCGGAAGCTAATACTGGTCTCCCAGGAGCCGCTCAAAGCATAAACTCTTAGAAGATTCACTCTTCTTGTACTTCAGTCGGCATTGTGCCTTTTGTATTTAATCCCGATGCAATTTCTGTGTTTCATGGTCAATGTGAAGGTCCAAGGGATACAATAAACCTGCACTGGTGCATCGGAAGCTAATACTGGTCTCCCAGGAGCCGCTCAAAGCACAAACTCTTAGAAGATTAACTCTTCTTGTACTTAAGTCGGCATTGTGCATTTTGTATCTAATCCCGATGCAATTTCTCTGTTTCATGGTCAATGTGAAAGTCCAAGGGATACAATAAACCTGCACTGGTGCATCGGAAGCTAATACTGGTCTCCCAGGAGCCGCTCAAAGCACAAACTCTTAGAAGATTCACTCTTCTTGTACTTAAATCGGCATTGTGCATTTTGTATTTAATCCCGATGCAATTTCTGTGTTTCATGGTCATTGTGAAGGTCCAAGTGATACAATAAACCTGCACTGGTGCATCGGAAGCTAATACTGGTCTCCCAGGAGCCGCTCAAAGCACAAACTCTTAGAAGATTCACTCTTCTTGTACTTCAGTCGGCATTGTGCATTTTGTATTTAATCCCGATGCAATTTCTGTGTTTCATGGTCAATGTGAAGGTCCAAGGGATACAATAAACCTGCACTGGTGCATCGGAAGCGAATACTGGTCTCCCAGGAGCCGCTCAAAGCACAAACTCTTAGAAAATTCACTCTTCTTGTACTTAAGTCGGCATTGTGCCTTTTGTATTTAATCCCGATGCAATTTCTGTGTTTCATGGTCAATGTGAAGGTCCAAGGGATACAATAAACCTGCACTGGTGCATCGGAAGCTAATACTGGTCTCCCAGGAGCCGCTCAAAGCACAAACTCTTAAAAGATTCACTCTTCTTGTACTTCAGTCGGCATTGTGCCTTTTGTATGTAATCCCGATGCAATTTCTGTGTTTCATGGTCAATGTGAAGGTCCAAGGGATACAATAAACCTGCACTGGTGCATCGGAAGCTAATACTGGTCTCCCAGGAGCCGCTGAAAGCACAAACTCTTAGAAGATTCACTCTTCTTGTACTTCAGTCGGCATTGTGCCTCTTGTATTTAATCCCGATGCTATTTCTGTGTTTCATGGTCAATGTGAAGGTCCAAGGGATACAATAAACCTGCACTGGTGCATCGGAAGCTAATACTGGTCTCCCAGGAGCCGCTCAAAGCACAAACTCTTAGAAGATTCACTCATCTTGTACTTCAGTCGGCATTGTGCGTTTTGTATTCAATCCCGATACAATTTCTGAGTTTCATGGTCAATGTGAAGGTCCAAGACATACAGTAAACCTGCACTGGTGCATCGGAAGCTAATACTGGTCTCCCAGGAGCCGCTCAAAGCACAAACGCTTAGAAAATTCACTCTTCTTGTACTTAAGTCGGCATTGTGCCTTTTGTATTTAATCCCGATGCAATTTCTGTGTTTCATGGTCAATGTGAAGGTCCAAGGGATACAATAAACCTGCACTGGTGCATCGGAAGCTAATACTGGTCTCCCAGGAGCCGCTCAAAGCACAAACTCTTAGAAGATTCACTCTTCTTATAATTCAGTCGACATTGTGCTTTTCTATTCAATACCGATACAATTTCTGTGTTTCATGGTTAATGTGAAAGTCCAAGGGATACAGTAAACCTGCACTGGTGCATCGGAAGGTAATACTGGTCTCCCAGGAGCCGCTCAAAGCACAAACTCTTAGAAGATTTACTCTTCTTGTACTTCAGTCAGCATTGTGCATTTTGTATTTAATCCCGTTGCAATTTCTGTGCTTCATGGTCAATGTGAAGGTCCAAGGGATACAATAAACCTGCACTGGTGCATCGGAAGCTAATACTGGTCTCCCAGGAGCCGCTCAAAGCACAAACTCTTAGAAGATTCACTCTTCTTTTACTTCAGTCGGCATTGTGCATAAAGGCGCTACAGTCTGGAACCGCGTGACCGCTACGGTCGCAGGTTCGAATCCTGCCTCGGGCTTGGATGTGTGTGATATCCTTAGGTTAGTTAGGTTTAAGTAGTTCTAAGTTCTAGGGGACTGATGACCTTAGAAGTTAAGTCCCATAGTGCTCAGAGCCATTTGAACCATTTTTGGCATTGTGCCTTTTGTATTTAATCCCGATGCAATTTCTGTGTTTCATGGTCAATGTGAAGGTCCAAGGGATACAGTAAACCTGCACTGGTGCATCGGAATCTAATACTGGTCTCCCAGGAGCCGCTCAAAGCACATACTCTTAGAAGATTCACTCATCTTGTACTTAAGCCGGCATTGTGCCTTCTGTATTTAATCCCGATGCAATTTCTGTGTTTCATGGTCAATGTGAAGGTATAAGGGATACAATAAACCTGCACTGGTGCATCCTAAGCTAATACTGATCTCCCAGGACCCGCTCAAAGCACAAGCTCTTAGAAGATTCACTCTTCTTGTACTTCAGTCGGCATTGTGCCTCTTGTATTCAATCCCGATACAATTTCTGTGTTTCATGGTCAATGTGAAGGTCCAAGAGTTGCAGTAAACCTGCACTGGTGCATCGGAAGCTAATACTGGTCTCCCAGGAGCTGCTCAAAGCACAAACTCTTAGATGATTCACTCTTCTTGTACTTCAGTCGGCATTGTGCCTTTTGTATTTAATCCCGATGCAATTTCTGTGATTCATGGTCAATGTGAAGGTCCAAGGGATACAATAAACCTGCACTGGTGCATCGGAAGCTACTACTGGTCTCCCAGGAGCCGCTCAAAGCATAAACTCTTAGAAGATTCACTCTTCTTGTACTTCAGTCGGCATTGTGCCTTTTGTATTTAATCCCGATGCAATTTCTGTGTTTCATGGTCAATGTGAAGGTCCAAGGGATACAATAAACCTGCACTGGTGCATCGGAAGCTAATACTGGTCTCCCAGGAGCCGCTCAAAGCACAAACTCTTAAAAGATTCACTCTTCTTGTACTTCAGTCGGCATTGTGCCTTTTGTATGTAATCCCGATGCAATTTCTGTGTTTCATGGTCAATGTGAAGGTCCAAGGGATACAATAAACCTGCACTGGTGCATCGGAAGCTAATACTGGTCTCCCAGGAGCCGCTGAAAGCACAAACTCTTAGAAGATTCACTCTTCTTGTACTTCAGTCGGCATTGTGCCTCTTGTATTTAATCCCGATGCTATTTCTGTGTTTCATGGTCAATGTGAAGGTCCAAGGGATACAATAAACCTGCACTGGTGCATCGGAAGCTAATACTGGTCTCCCAGGAGCCGCTCAAAGCACAAACTCTTAGAAGATTCACTCATCTTGTACTTCAGTCGGCATTGTGCGTTTTGTATTCAATCCCGATACAATTTCTGAGTTTCATGGTCAATGTGAAGGTCCAAGACATACAGTAAACCTGCACTGGTGCATCGGAAGCTAATACTGGTCTCCCAGGAGCCGCTCAAAGCACAAACTCTTAGAAAATTCACTCTTCTTGTACTTAAGTCGGCATTGTGCCTTTTGTATTTAATCCCGATGCAATTTCTGTGTTTCATGGTCAATGTGAAGGTCCAAGGGATACAATAAACCTGCACTGGTGCATCGGAAGCTAATACTGGTCTCCCAGGAGCCGCTCAAAGCACAAACTCTTAGAAGATTCACTCTTCTTATAATTCAGTCGACATTGTGCTTTTGTATTCAATACCGATACAATTTCTGTGTTTAATGGTTAATGTGAAAGTCCAAGGGATACAGTAAACCTGCACTGGTGCATCGGAAGGTAATACTGGTCTCCCAGGAGCCGCTCAAAGCACAAACTCTTAGAAGATTTACTCTTCTTGTACTTCAGTCAGCATTGTGCATTTTGTATTTAATCCCGTTGCAATTTCTGTGTTTCATGGTCAATGTGAAGGTCCAAGGGATACAATAAACCTGCACTGGTGCATCGGAAGCTAATACTGGTCTCCCAGGAGCCGCTCAAAGCACAAACTCTTAGAAGATTCACTCTTCTTTTACTTCAGTCGGCATTGTGCATAAAGGCGCTACAGTCTGGAACCGCGTGACCGCTACGGTCGCAGGTTCGAATCCTGCCTCGGGCTTGGATGTGTGTGATGTACTTAGGTTAGTTAGGTTTAAGTAGTTCTAAGTTCTAGGGGACTAATGACCTTAGAAGTTAAGTCCCATAGTGCTCAGAGCCATTTGAACCATTTTTGGCATTGTGCCTTTTGTATTTAATCCCGATGCAATTTCTGTGTTTCATGGTCAATGTGAAGGTCCAAGGGATACAGTAAACCTGCAATGGTGCATCGGAATCTAATACTGGTCTCCCAGGAGCCGCTCAAAGCACATACTCTTAGAAGATTCACTCTTCTTGTACTTAAGCCGGCATTGTGCCTTCTGTATTTAATCCCGATGCAATTTCTGTGTTTCATGGTCAATGTGAAGGTATAAGGGATACAATAAACCTGCACTGGTGCATCCTAAGCTAATACTGATCTTCCAGGACCCACTCAAAGCACAAGCTCTTAGAAGATTCACTCTTCTTGTACTTCAGTCGGCATTGTGCCTCTTGTATTCAATCCCGATACAATTTCTGTGTTTCATGGTCAATGTGAAGGTCCAAGAGTTGCAGTAAACCTGCACTGGTGCATCGGAAGCTAATACTGGTCTCCCAGGAGCTGCTCAAAGCACAAACTCTTAGATGATTCACTCTTCTTGTACTTCAGTCGGCATTGTGCCTTTTGTATTTAATCCCGATGCAATTTCTTTGATTCATGGTCAATGTGAAGGTCCAAGGGATACAATAAACCTGCACTGGTGCATCGGAAGCTAATACTGGTCTCCCAGGAGCCGCTCAAAGCATAAACTCTTAGAAGATTCACTCTTCTTGTACTTCAGTCGGCATTGTGCCTTTTGTATTTAATCCCGATGCAATTTATGTGTTTCATGGTCAATGTGAAGGTCCAAGGGATACAATAAACCTGCACTGGTGCATCAGAAGCTAATACTGGTCTCCCAGGAGCCGCTCAAAGCACAAACTCTTAGAAGATTAACTCTTCTTGTACTTAAGTCGGCATTGTGCATTTTGTATTAAATCCCGATGCAATTTCTCTGTTTCATGGTCAATGTGAAGGTCCAAGGGATACAATAAACCTGCACTGGTGCATCGGAAGCTAATACTGGTCTCCCAGGAGCCGCTCAAAGCACAAACTCTTAGAAGATTCACTCTTCTTGTACTTCAGTCGGCATTGTGCCTTTTGCATTTAATCCCGACGCAATTTCTGTGTTTCATTGACAATGTGAAGGTCCAAGGGATACAGTAAACCTGCACTGGTGCATCGGAAGCTAATACTGGTCTCCCAGGAGCCGCTCAAAACACAAACTCTTAGAAGATTCACTCTTCTTGTACTTAAATCGGCATTGTGCATTTTGTATTTAATCCCGATGCAATTTCTGTGTTTCATGGTCAATGTGAAGGTCCAAGGGATACAATAAACCTGCACTGGTGCATCGGAAGCTAATACTGGTCTCCCAGGAGCCGCTCAAAGCACAAACTCTTAGAAGATTCACTCTTCTTGTACTTCAGTCGGCATTGTGCATTTTGTATTTAATCCCGATGCAATGTCTGTGTTTCATGGTCAATGTGAAGGTCCAAGGGATACAATAAACCTGCACTGGTGCATCGGAAGCTAATACTGGTCTCCCAGGAGCCGCTCAAAGCACAAACTCTTAGAAAATTCACTCTTCTTGTACTTAAGTCGGCATTGTGCATTTTGTATTTAATCCCGATGCAATTTCTGTGTTTCATGGTCAATGTGAAGGTCCAAGGGATACAATAAACCTGCACTGGTGCATCGGAAGTAAATACTGGTCTCCCAGGAGCCGCTCAAAGCACAAACTCTTAAAAGATTCACTCTTCTTGTACTTCAGTCGGCATTGTGCCTTTTGTATTTAATCCCGATGCAATTTCTGTGTTTCATGGTCAATGTGAAGGTCCAAGGGATACAATAAACATGCACTGGTGCATCGGAAGCTAATACTGGTCTCCCAGGAACCGCTGAAAGCACAAACTCTTAGAAGATTCACTCTTCTTGTACTTCAGTCGGCATTGTGCCTCTTGTATTTAATCCCGATGCTATTTCTGTGTTTCATGGTCAATGTGAAGGTCCAAGGGATACAATAAACCTGCACTGGTGCATCGGAAGCTAATACTGGTCTCCCAGGAGCCGCTCAAAGCATAAACTCTTAGAAGATTCACTCTTCTTGTACTTCAGTCGGCATTGTGCCTTTTGTATTTAATCCCGATGCAATTTCTGTGTTTCATGGTCAATGTGAAGGTCCAAGGGATACAATAAACCTGCACTGGTGCATCAGAAGCTAATACTGGTCTCCCAGGAGCCGCTCAAAGCACAAACTCTTAGAAGATTAACTCTTCTTGTACTTAAGTCGGCATTGTGCATTTTGTATTTAATCCCGATGCCATTTCTCTGTTTCATGGTCAATGTGAAAGTCCAAGGGATACAATAAACCTGCACTGGTGCATCGGAAGCTAATACTGGTCTCCCAGGAGCCGCTCAAAGCACAAACTCTTAGAAGATTCACTCTTCTTGTACTTCAGTCGGCATTGTGCATTTTGTATTTAATCCCGATGCAATTTCTGTGTTTCATGGTCAATGTGAAGGTCCAAGGGATACAATAAACCTGCACTGGTGCATCGGAAGCTAATACTGGTCTCCCAGGAGCCGCTGAAAGCACAAACTCTTAGAAGATTCACTCTTCTTGTACTTCAGTCGGCATTGTGCCTCTTGTATTTAATCCCGATGCTATTTCTGTGTTTCATGGTCAATGTGAAGGTCCAAGGGATACAATAAACCTGCACTGGTGCATCGGAAGCTCATACTGGTCTCCCAGGAGCCGCTCAAAGCACAAACTCTTAGAAGATTCACTCTTCTTTTACTTCAGTCGGCATTGTGCATAAAGGCGCTACAGTCTGGAACCGCGTGACCGCTACGGTCCCAGGTTCGAATCCTGCCTCGGGCTTGGATGTGTGTGATGTCCTTAGGTTAGTTAGGTTTAAGTAGTTCTAAGTTCTAGGGGACTGATGACCTTAGAATTTAAGTCCCATAGGGCTCAGAGCCATTTGAACCATTTTTGGCATTGTGCCTTTTGTATTTAATCCCGATGCAATTTCTGTGTTTCATGGTCAATGTGAAGGTCCAAGTGATACAGTAAACCTGCACTGGTGCATCGGAATCTAATACTGGTCTCCCAGGAGCCGCTCAAAGCACATACTCTTAGAAGATTCACTCTTCTTGTACTTAAGCCGGCATTGTGCCTTCTGTATTTAATCCCGATGCAATTTCTGTGTTTCATGGTCAATGTGAAGGTCCAAGGGATACAATAAACCTGCACTGGTGCATCCTAAGCTAATACTGATCTCCCAGGACCCGCTCAAAGCACAAACTCTTAGAAGATTCACTCTTCTTGTACTTCAGTCGGCATTGTGCCTCTTGTATTCAATCCCGATACAATTTCTGTGTTTCATGGTCAATGTGAAGGTCCAAGGGTTGCAGTAAACCTGCACTGGTGCATCGGAAGCTAATACTGGTCTCCCAGGAGCTGCTCAAAGCACAAACTCTTAGATGATTCACTCTTCTTGTACTTCAGTCGGCATTGTGCCTTTTGTATTTAATCCCGATGCAATTTCTGTGATTCATGGTCAATGTGAAGGTCCAAGGGATACAATAAACCTGCACTGGTGCATCGGAAGCTAATACTGGTCTCCCAGGAGCCGCTCAAAGCATAAACTCTTAGAAGATTCACTCTTCTTGTACTTCAGTCGGCATTGTGCCTTTTGTATTTCATCCCGATGCAATTTCTGTGTTTCATGGTCAATGTGAAGGTCCAAGGGATACAATAAACCTGCACTGGTGCATCAGAAGCTAATACTGGTCTCCCAGGAGCCGCTCAAAGCACAAACTCTTAGAAGATTAACCCTTCTTGTACTTAAGTCGGCATTGTGCATTTTGTATTAAATCCCGATGCAATTTCTCTGTTTCATGGTCAATGTGAAAGTCCAAGGGATACAATAAACCTGCACTGGTGCATCGGAAGCTAATACTGGTCTCCCAGGAGCCGCTCAAAGCACAAACTCTTAGAAGATTCACTCTTCTTGTACTTCAGTCGGCATTGTGCATTTTGTATTTAATCCCGATGCAATTTCTGTGTTTCATGGTCAATGTGAAGGTCCAAGGGATACAATAAACCTGCACTGGTGCATCGGAAGCTAATACTGGTCTCCCAGGAGCCGCTCAAAGCACAAACTCTTAGAAGATTCACTCTTCTTGTACTTAAATCGGCATTGTGCATTTTGTATTTAATCCCGATGCAATTTCTGTGTTTCATGGTCAATGTGAAGGTCCAAGGGATACAATAAACCTGCACTGGTGCATCGGAAGCTAATACTGGTCTCCCAGGAGCCGCTCTAAGCACAAACTCTTAGAAGATTCACTCTTCTTGTACTTCAGTCGGCATTGTGCATTTTGTATTTAATCCCGATGCAATTTCTGTGTTTCATGGTCAATGTGAAGGTCCAAGGGATACAATAAACCTGCACTGGTGCATCGGAAGCTAATACTGGTCTCCCAGGAGCCGCTCAAAGCACAAACTCTTAGAAAATTCACTCTTCTTGTACTTAAGTCGGCATTGTGCATTTTGTATTTAATCCCGATGCAATTTCTGTGTTTCATGGTCAATGTGAAGGTCCAAGGGATACAATAAACCTGCACTGGTGCATCGGAAGTAAATACTGGTCTCCCAGGAGCCGCTCAAAGCACAAACTCTTAAAAGATTCACTCTTCTTGTACTTCAGTCGGCATTGTGCCTTTTGTATTTAATCCCGATGCAATTTCTGTGTTTCATGGTCAATGTGAAGGTCCAAGGGATACAATAAACCTGCACTGGTGCATCGGAAGCTAATACTGGTCTCCCAGGAGCCGCTGAAAGCACAAACTCTTAGAAGATTCACTCTTCTTGTACTTCAGTCGGCATTGTGCCTCTTGTATTTAATCCCGATGCTATTTCTGTGTTTCATGGTCAATGTGAAGGTCCAAGGGATACAATAAACCTGCACTGGTGCATCGGAAGCTAATACTGGTCTCCCAGGAGCCGCTCAAAGCATAAACTCTTAGAAGATTCACTCTTCTTGTACTTCAGTCGGCATTGTGCCTTTTGTATTTAATCCCGATGCAATTTCTGTGTTTCATGGTCAATGTGAAGGTCCAAGGGATACAATAAACCTGCACTGGTGCATCAGAAGCTAATACTGGTCTCCCAGGAGCCGCTCAAAGCACAAACTCTTAGAAGATTAACTCTTCTTGTACTTAAGTCGGCATTGTGCATTTTGTATTTAATCCCGATGCAATTTCTCTGTTTCATGGTCAATGTGAAAGTCCAAGGGATACAATAAACCTGCACTGGTGCATCCGAAGCTAATACTGGTCTCCCAGGAGCCGCTCAAAGCACAAACTCTTAGAAGATTCACTCTTCTTGTACTTCAGTCGGCATTGTGCATTTTGTATTTAATCCCGATGCAATTTCTGTGTTTCATGGTCAATGTGAAGGTCCAAGGGATACAATAAACCTGCACTGGTGCATCGGAAGCTAATACTGGTCTCCCAGGAGCCGCTCAAAGCACAAACTCTTAGAAGATTCACTCTTCTTGTACTTAAATCGGCATTGTGCATTTTGTATTTAATCCCGATGCAATTTCTGTGTTTCATGGTCAATGTGAAGGTCCAAGGGATACAATAAACCTGCACTGGTGCATCGGAAGCTAATACTGGTCTCCCAGGAGCCGCTCAAAGCACAAACTCTTAGAAGATTCACTCTTCTTGTACTTCAGTCGGCATTGTGCATTTTGTATTTAATCCCGATGCAATTTCTGTGTTTCATGGTCAATGTGAAGGTCCAAGGGATACAATAAACCTGCACTGGTGCATCGGAAGCTAATACTGGTCTCCCAGGAGCCGCTCAAAGCACAAACTCTTAGAAAATTCACTCTTCTTGTACTTAAGTCGGCATTGTGCATTTTGTATTTAATCCCGATGCAATTTCTGTGTTTCATGGTCAATGTGAAGGTCCAAGGGATACAATAAACCTGCACTGGTGTATCGGAAGTAAATACTGGTCTCCCAGGAGCCGCTCAAAGCACAAACTCTTAAAAGATTCACTCTTCTTGTACATCAGTCGGCATTGTGCCTTTTGTATTTAATCCCGATGCAATTTCTGTGTTTCATGGTCAATGTGAAGGTCCAAGGGATACAATAAACCTGCACTGGTGCATCGGAAGCTAATACTGGTCTCCCAGGAGTCGCTGAAAGCACAAACTCTTAGAAGATTCACTCTTCTTGTACTTCAGTCGGCATTGTGCCTCTTGTATTTAATCCCGATGCTATTTCTGTGTTTCATGGTCAATGTGAAGGTCCAAGGGATACATTAAACCTGCACTGGTGCATCGGAAGCTCATACTGGTCTCCCAGGAGCCGCTCAAAGCACAAACTCTTAGAAGATTCACTCTTCTTTTACTTCAGTCGGCATTGTGCATGAAGGCGCTACAGTCTGGAACCGCGTGACCGCTACGGTCGCAGGTTCGAATCCTGCCTCGGGCTTGGATGTGTGTGATGTCCTTAGGTTAGTTAGGTTTAAGTAGTTCTAAGTTCTAGGGGACTGATGACCTTAGAAGTTAAGTCCCATAGTGCTCAGAGCCATTTGAACCATTTTTGGCATTGTGCCTTTTGTATTTAATCCCGATGCAATTTCTGTGTTTCATGGTCAATGTGAAGGTCCAAGGGATACAGTAAACCTGCACTGGTGCATCGGAATCTAATACTGGTCTCCCAGGAGCCGCTCAAAGCACATACTCTTAGAAGATTCACTCTTCTTGTACTTAAGCCGGCATTGTGCCTTCTGAATTTAATCCCGATGCAATTTCTGTGTTTCATGGTCAATGTGAAGGTCCAAGGGATACAATAAACCTGCACTGGTGCATCCTAAGCTAATACTGATCTCCCAGGACCCGCTCAAAGCACAAACTCTTAGAAGATTCACTCTTCTTGTACTTCAGTCGGCATTGTGCCTCTTGTATTCAATCCCGATACAATTTCTGTGTTTCATGGTCAATGTGAAGGTCCAAGGGTTGCAGTAAACCTGCACTGGAGCATCGGAAGCTAATACTGGTCTCCCAGGAGCTGCTCAAAGCACAAACTCTTAGATGATTCACTCTTCTTGTACTTCAGTCGGCATTGTGCCTTTTGTATTTAATCCCGATGCAATTTCTGTGATTCATGGTCAATGTGAAGGTCCAAGGGATACAATAAACCTGCACTGGTGCATCGGAAGCTAATACTGGTCTCCCAGGAGCCGCTCATAGCATAAACTCTTAGAAGATTCACTCTTCTTGTACTTCAGTCGGCATTGTGCCTTTTGTATTTAATCCCGATGCAATTTCTGTGTTTCATGGTCAATGTGAAGGTCCAAGGGATACAATAAACATGCACTGGTGCATCGGAAGCTAATACTGGTCTCCCAGGAACCGCTGAAAGCACAAACTCTTAGAAGATTCACTCTTCTTGTACTTCAGTCGGCATTGTGCCTCTTGTATTTAATCCCGATGCTATTTCTGTGTTTCATGGTCAATGTGAAGGTCCAAGGGATACAATAAACCTGCACTGGTGCATCGGAAGCTAATACTGGTCTCCCAGGAGCCGCTCAAAGCATAAACTCTTAGAAGATTCACTCTTCTTGTACTTCAGTCGGCATTGTGCCTTTTGTATTTAATCCCGATGCAATTTCTGTGTTTCATGGTCAATGTGAAGGTCCAAGGGATACAATAAACCTGCACTGGTGCATCGGAAGCTAATACTGGTCTCCCAGGAGCCGCTGAAAGCACAAACTCTTAGAAGATTCACTCTTCTTGTACTTCAGTCGGCATTGTGCCTCTTGTATTTAATCCCGATGCTATTTCTGTGTTTCATGGTCAATGTGAAGGTCCAAGGGATACAATAAACCTGCACTGGTGCATCGGAAGCTCATACTGGTCTCCCAGGAGCCGCTCAAAGCACAAACTCTTAGAAGATTCACTCTTCTTTTACTTCAGTCGGCATTGTGCATAAAGGCGCTACAGTCTGGAACCGCGTGACCGCTACGGTCCCAGGTTCGAATCCTGCCTCGGGCTTGGATGTGTGTGATGTCCTTAGGTTAGTTAGGTTTAAGTAGTTCTAAGTTCTAGGGGACTGATGACCTTAGAATTTAAGTCCCATAGGGCTCAGAGCCATTTGAACCATTTTTGGCATTTTGCCTTTTGTATTTAATCCCGATGCAATTTCTGTGTTTCATGGTCAATGTGAAGGTCCAAGTGATACAGTAAACCTGCACTGGTGCATCGGAATCTAATACTGGTCTCCCAGGAGCCGCTCAAAGCACATACTCTTAGAAGATTCACTCTTCTTGTACTTAAGCCGGCATTGTGCCTTCTGTATTTAATCCCGATGCAATTTCTGTGTTTCATGGTCAATGTGAAGGTCCAAGGGATACAATAAACCTGCACTGGTGCATCCTAAGCTAATACTGATCTCCCAGGACCCGCTCAAAGCACAAACTCTTAGAAGATTCACTCTTCTTGTACTTCAGTCGGCATTGTGCCTCTTGTATTCAATCCCGATACAATTTCTGTGTTTCATGGTCAATGTGAAGGTCCAAGGGTTGCAGTAAACCTGCACTGGTGCATCGGAAGCTAATACTGGTCTCCCAGGAGCTGCTCAAAGCACAAACTCTTAGATGATTCACTCTTCTTGTACTTCAGTCGGCATTGTGCCTTTTGTATTTAATCCCGATGCAATTTCTGTGATTCATGGTCAATGTGAAGGTCCAAGGGATACAATAAACCTGCACTGGTGCATCGGAAGCTAATACTGGTCTCCCAGGAGCCGCTCAAAGCATAAACTCTTAGAAGATTCACTCTTCTTGTACTTCAGTCGGCATTGTGCCTTTTGTATTTCATCCCGATGCAATTTCTGTGTTTCATGGTCAATGTGAAGGTCCAAGGGATACAATAAACCTGCACTGGTGCATCAGAAGCTAATACTGGTCTCCCAGGAGCCGCTCAAAGCACAAACTCTTAGAAGATTAACCCTTCTTGTACTTAAGTCGGCATTGTGCATTTTGTATTAAATCCCGATGCAATTTCTCTGTTTCATGGTCAATGTGAAAGTCCAAGGGATACAATAAACCTGCACTGGTGCATCGGAAGCTAATACTGGTCTCCCAGGAGCCGCTCAAAGCACAAACTCTTAGAAGATTCACTCTTCTTGTACTTCAGTCGGCATTGTGCATTTTGTATTTAATCCCGATGCAATTTCTGTGTTTCATGGTCAATGTGAAGGTCCAAGGGATACAATAAACCTGCACTGGTGCATCGGAAGCTAATACTGGTCTCCCAGGAGCCGCTCAAAGCACAAACTCTTAGAAGATTCACTCTTCTTGTACTTAAATCGGCATTGTGCATTTTGTATTTAATCCCGATGCAATTTCTGTGTTTCATGGTCAATGTGAAGGTCCAAGGGATACAATAAACCTGCACTGGTGCATCGGAAGCTAATACTGGTCTCCCAGGAGCCGCTCTAAGCACAAACTCTTAGAAGATTCACTCTTCTTGTACTTCAGTCGGCATTGTGCATTTTGTATTTAATCCCGATGCAATTTCTGTGTTTCATGGTCAATGTGAAGGTCCAAGGGATACAATAAACCTGCACTGGTGCATCGGAAGCTAATACTGGTCTCCCAGGAGCCGCTCAAAGCACAAACTCTTAGAAAATTCACTCTTCTTGTACTTAAGTCGGCATTGTGCATTTTGTATTTAATCCCGATGCAATTTCTGTGTTTCATGGTCAATGTGAAGGTCCAAGGGATACAATAAACCTGCACTGGTGCATCGGAAGTAAATACTGGTCTCCCAGGAGCCGCTCAAAGCACAAACTCTTAAAAGATTCACTCTTCTTGTACTTCAGTCGGCATTGTGCCTTTTGTATTTAATCCCGATGCAATTTCTGTGTTTCATGGTCAATGTGAAGGTCCAAGGGATACAATAAACCTGCACTGGTGCATCGGAAGCTAATACTGGTCTCCCAGGAGCCGCTGAAAGCACAAACTCTTAGAAGATTCACTCTTCTTGTACTTCAGTCGGCATTGTGCCTCTTGTATTTAATCCCGATGCTATTTCTGTGTTTCATGGTCAATGTGAAGGTCCAAGGGATACAATAAACCTGCACTGGTGCATCGGAAGCTAATACTGGTCTCCCAGGAGCCGCTCAAAGCATAAACTCTTAGAAGATTCACTCTTCTTGTACTTCAGTCGGCATTGTGCCTTTTGTATTTAATCCCGATGCAATTTCTGTGTTTCATGGTCAATGTGAAGGTCCAAGGGATACAATAAACCTGCACTGGTGCATCAGAAGCTAATACTGGTCTCCCAGGAGCCGCTCAAAGCACAAACTCTTAGAAGATTAACTCTTCTTGTACTTAAGTCGGCATTGTGCATTTTGTATTTAATCCCGATGCAATTTCTCTGTTTCATGGTCAATGTGAAAGTCCAAGGGATACAATAAACCTGCACTGGTGCATCCGAAGCTAATACTGGTCTCCCAGGAGCCGCTCAAAGCACAAACTCTTAGAAGATTCACTCTTCTTGTACTTCAGTCGGCATTGTGCATTTTGTATTTAATCCCGATGCAATTTCTGTGTTTCATGGTCAATGTGAAGGTCCAAGGGATACAATAAACCTGCACTGGTGCATCGGAAGCTAATACTGGTCTCCCAGGAGCCGCTCAAAGCACAAACTCTTAGAAGATTCACTCTTCTTGTACTTAAATCGGCATTGTGCATTTTGTATTTAATCCCGATGCAATTTCTGTGTTTCATGGTCAATGTGAAGGTCCAAGGGATACAATAAACCTGCACTGGTGCATCGGAAGCTAATACTGGTCTCCCAGGAGCCGCTCAAAGCACAAACTCTTAGAAAATTCACTCTTCTTGTACTTAAGTCGGCATTGTGCATTTTGTATTTAATCCCGATGCAATTTCTGTGTTTCATGGTCAATGTGAAGGTCCAAGGGATACAATAAACCTGCACTGGTGTATCGGAAGTAAATACTGGTCTCCCAGGAGCCGCTCAAAGCACAAACTCTTAAAAGATTCACTCTTCTTGTACTTCAGTCGGCATTGTGCCTTTTGTATTTAATCCCGATGCAATTTCTGTGTTTCATGGTCAATGTGAAGGTCCAAGGGATACAATAAGCCTGCACTGGTGCATCGGAAGCTAATACTGGTCTCCCAGGAGCCGCTGAAAGCACAAACTCTTAGAAGATTCACTCTTCTTGTACTTCAGTCGGCATTGTGCCTCTTGTATTTAATCCCGATGCTATTTCTGTGTTTCATGGTCAATGTGAAGGTCCAAGGGATACAATAAACCTGCACTGGTGCATCGGAAGCTCATACTGGTCTCCCAGGAGCCGCTCAAAGCACAAACTCTTAGAAGATTCACTCTTCTTTTACTTCAGTCGGCATTGTGCATGAAGGCGCTACAGTCTGGAACCGCGTGACCGCTACGGTCGCAGGTTCGAATCCTGCCTCGGGCTTGGATGTGTGTGATGTCCTTAGGTTAGTTAGGTTTAAGTAGTTCTAAGTTCTAGGGGACTGATGACCTTAGAAGTTAAGTCACATAGTGCTCAGAGCCATTTGAACCATTTTTGGCATTGTGCCTTTTGTATTTAATCCCGATGCAATTTCTGTGTTTCATGGTCAATGTGAAGGTCCAAGGGATACAATAAACCTGCACTGGTGCATCGGAAGCTAATACTGGTCTCCCAGGAGCCGCTCAAAGCACAAACTCTTAGAAAATTCACTCTTCTTGTACTTCAGTCGGCATTGTGCATTTTGTATTTAATCCCGATGCAATTTCTGTGTTTCATGGTCAATGTGAAGGTCCAAGGGATACAATAAACCTGCACTGGTGCATCGGAAGCTAATACTGGTCTCCCAGGAGCCCCTCAAAGCACAAACTCTTAGAAGATTCACTCTTCTTGTACTTCAGTCGGCATTGTGCCTTTTGTATCTAATCCCGATGAAATTTCTGTGTTTCATGGTCAATGTGAAGGCCCCAGGGATACAATAATCCTGCACTGGTTCATCGGAAGCTAATACTGGTCCCGCAGGAGCCGCTCAAAGCACAAACTCTTAGAAGATTCACTCTTCTTGTACTTAAGTCGGCATAGTGCCTTTTGTATTTAATCCCGATGCTATTTCTGCATTTCATGGTCAATGTGAAGGTCCGAGGGATACAATAAACCTGCACTGGTGCATCCTAAGCTAATAGTGGTCTCCCAGGAGCCGCTCAAAGCACAAACTCTTAGAAGATTCACTCTTCTTGTACTTCAGTCGGCATTGTGCATTTTGTATTTAATCCCGATGCAATTTCTGTGTTTCATGGTCAATGTGAAGGTCCAAGGGATACAATAAACCTGCACTGGTGCATCGGAAGCTAATACTGGTCTCCCAGGAGCCGCTCAAAGCACAAACTCTTAGAAGATTCACTCTTCTTTTACTTCAGTCGGCATTGTGCATAAAGGCGCTACAGTCTGGAACCGCGTGACCGCTACGGTCGCAGGTTCGAATCCTGCCTCCGGCTTGGATGTGTGTGATGTCCTTAGGTTAGTTAGGTTTAAGTAGTTCTAAGTTCTAGGGGACTGATGACCTTAGAAGTTAAGTCACATAGTGCTCAGAGCCATTTGAACCATTTTTGGCATTGTGCCTTTTGTATTTAATCCCGATGCAATTTCTGTGTTTCATGGTCAATGTGAAGGTCCAAGGGATACAGTAAACCTGCACTGGTGCATCGGAATCTAATACTGGTCTCCCAGGAGCCGCTCAAAGCACATACTCTTAGAAGATTCACTCTTCTTGTACTTAAGCCGGCATTGTGCCTTCTGTATTTAATCCCGATGCAATTTCTGTGTTTCATGGTCAATGTGAAGGTCCAAGGGATACAATAAACCTGCACTGGTGCATCCTAAGCTAATACTGATCTCCCAGGACCCGCTCAAAGCACAAACTCTTAGAAGATTCACTCCTCTTGTACTTCAGTCGGCATTGTGCCTCTTGTATTCAATCCCGATACAATTTCTGTGTTTCATGGTCAATGTGAAGGTCCAAGGGTTGCAGTAAACCTGCACTGGTGCATCGGAAGCTAATACTGGTCTCCCAGGAGCTGCTCAAAGCACAAACTCTTAGATGATTCACTCTTCTTGTACTTCAGTCGGCATTGTGCCTTTTGTATTTAATCCCGATGCAATTTCTGTGATTCATGGTCAATGTGAAGGTCCAAGGGATACAATAAACCTGCACTGGTGCATCGGAAGCTAATACTGGTCTCCCAGGAGCCGCTCAAAGCATAAACTCTTAGAAGATTCACTCTTCTTGTACTTCAGTCGGCATTGTGCCTTTTGTATTTAATCCCGATGCAATTTCTGTGTTTCATGGTCAATGTGAAGGTCCAAGGGATACAATACACCTGCACTGGTGCATCAGAAGCTAATACTGGTCTCCCAGGAGACGCTCAAAGCACAAACTCTTAGAAGATTAACTCTTCTTGTACTTAAGTCGGCATTGTGCATTTTGTATTTAATCCAGATGCAATTTCTCTGTTTCATGGTCAATGTGAAAGTCCAAGGGATACAATAAACCTGCACTGGTGCATCGGAAGCTAATACTGGTCTCCCAGGAGCCGCTCAAAGCACAAACTCTTAGAAGATTCACTCTTCTTGTACTTCAGTCGGCATTGTGCATTTTGTATTTAATCCCGATGCAATTTCTGTGTTTCATGGTCAATGTGAAGGTCCAAGGGATACAATAAACCTGCACTGGTGCATCGGAAGCTAATACTGGTCTCCCAGGAGCCGCTCAAAGCACAAACTCTTAGAAGATTCACTCTTCTTGTACTTAAATCGGCCTTGTGCATTTTGTATTTAATCCCGATGCAATTTCTGTGTTTCATGGTCAATGTGAAGGTCCAAGGGATACAATAAACCTGCACTGGTGCATCGGAAGCTAATACTGGTCTCCCAGGAGCCGCTCAAAGCACAAACTCTTAGAAGATTCACTCTTCTTGTACTTCAGTCGGCATTGTGCATTTTGTATTTAATCCCGATGCAATTTCTGTGTTTCATGGTCAATGTGAAGGTCCAAGGGATACAATAAACCTGCACTGGTGCATCGGAAGCTAATACTGGTCTCCCAGGAGCCGCTCAAAGCACAAACTCTTAGAAGATTCACTCTTCTTGTACTTAAGTCGGCATTGTGCATTTTGTATTTAATCCCGATGCAATTTCTGTGTTTCATGGTCAATGTGAAGGTCCAAGGGATACAATAAACCTGCACTGGTGCATCGGAAGTAAATACTGGTCTCCCAGGAGCCGCTCAAAGCACAAACTCTTAAAAGATTCACTCTTCTTGTACTTCAGTCGGCATTGTGCCTTTTGTATTTAATCCCGATGCAATTTCTGTGTTTCATGGTCAATGTGAAGGTCCAAGGGATACAATAAACCTGCACTGGTGCATCGGAAGCTAATACTGGTCTCCCAGGAGCCGCTGAAAGCACAAACTCTTAGAAGATTCACTCTTCTTGTACTTCAGTCGGCATTGTGCCTCTTGTATTTAATCCCGATGCTATTTCTGTGTTTCATGGTCAATGTGAAGGTCCAAGGGATACAATAAACCTGCACTGGTGCATCGGAAGCTCATACTGGTCTCCCAGGAGCCGCTCAAAGCACAAACTCTTAGAAAATTCACTCTTCTTGTACTTAAGTCGGCATTGTGCCTTTTGTATTTAATCCCGATGCAATTTCTGTGTTTCATGGTAAATGTGAAGGTCGAAGGGATACAATAAACCTGCACTGGTGCATCGGAAGCTAATACTGGTCTCCCAGGAGCCGCTCAAAGCACAAACTCTTAGAAGATTCACTCTTCTTGTACTTCAGTCGGCATTGTGCCTTTTCTATTTAATACCGATGCAATTTCTGTGTTTCATGGTCAATGTGAAGGTCCAAGGGATACAATAAACCTGCACTGGTGCATCGGAAGCTAATACTGGTCTCCAAGGAGCCGCTCATAGCACAAACTCTTAGAAGATTCACTCTTCTTTTACTTCAGTCGGCATTGTGCATAAAGGCGCTACAGTTTGGAACCGCGTGACCGCTACGGTCGCAGGTTCGAATCCTGCCTCGGGCTTGGATGTGTGTGATGCCCTTAGGTTAGTTAGGTTTAAGTAGTTCTAAGTTCTAGGGGACTGATGACCTTAGAAGTTAAGTCCCATAGTGCTCAGAGCCATTTGAACCGTTTTAGGCATTGTGCCTTTTGTATTTAATCCCGATGCAATTTCTGTGTTTCATGGTCAATGTGAAGGTCCAAGGGATACAATAAACCTGCACTGGTGCATCGGAAATTAATACTGGTCTCCCAGGAGCCGCTCAAAGCACAAACTCTTACAAGATTAACACTTCTTGTACTTCAGTCGGCATTGTGCCTTTTGTATTTAATCCCGATGCAATTTCTGTGTTTCATGGTCAATGTGAAGGTCCAAGGGATACAATAAACCTGCACTGATGCATCGGAAGCTAATACTGGTCTCCCAGGAGCCGCTCAACGCACAAACTCTTAGAAGATTCACTCTTCTTGTACTTCAGTCGGCATTGTGCCTTTTGTATTTATTCCCGATGCAATTTCTGTGTTTCATGGTCAATGTGAAGGTCCAAGGGATACAATAAACCTGCACTGGTGCATCGGAAGCTAATACTGATCTCCCAGGAGCCGCTCAAAGCTCAAGCTCTTAGAAGATTCACTCTTCTTGTACTTAAGTCGGCATTGTGCCTTTTGTATTTAATCCCGATGCAATTTCTGTGTTTCTTCGTCAATGTGAAGGTACAAGGGATACAATAAACCTGCACTAGTGTATCGGAAGCTAATACTGGTCTCCCAGGAGCCGCTCAATGCACAAACTCTTAGAAGATTCAATCTTCTTGTACTTCAGTCGGCCTTGTGCCTTTTGTATTCAATCCCGATACGATTTCTGTGTTTCATGGTCAATGTGAAGGTCCAAGGGTTGCAGTAAACCTGCACTGGTGCATCGGAAGCTAATACTGGTCTCTCAGGAGTCGCTCAAAGCACAAACTCTTAGAAGATTCACTCTTCTTGTACTTCAGTTGGCATTGTGCCTTTTGTATTTAATCCCGATGCAAATTCTGTGTTTCATGGTCAATGTGAAGGTCCAACGGATGCAATAAACCTGCACTGGTGCATCGGAAGCTAATACTGGTCTCCCAGGAGCCGCTCAAAGCACAAACTCTTAGAAGATTAACTCTTCTTGTACGTAAGTCGGCATTGTGCATTTTGTATTTAATCCCGATGCAATTTCTGTGTTTCATGGTCAATGTGAAAGTCCAAGGGATACAATAAACCTGCACTGGTGCATCGGAAGCTAATACTGGTCTCCCAGGAGCCGCTCAAAGCACAAACTCTTAGAAGATTCACTCTTCTTGTACTTCAGTCGGCATTGTGCCTTTTGTATTTAATCCCGATGCAATTTCTGTGTTTCATGTTCAATGTGAAGGACCAAGGCATACAATAAACCTGCACTGGTGCATCGGAAGCTAATACTGGTCTCCCAGGAGCCGCTCAAAGCACAAACTCTTAGAAGATTCACTCTTCTTGTACTTCAGTCGGCATTGTGCTTCTTGTATTTAATCCCGAAGCTATTCCTGTGTTTCATGGTCAATGTGAAGGTCCAAGGGTCACAATAAACCTGCACTGGTGCATCGGAAGCTAATACTGGTCTCCCAGGATCCGCTCAAAGCACAAACTCTTACAAATTACACTCTTCTTGTACTTAAGTCGGCATTGTGCCTTTTGTATTTAATCCCGATACAATTTCTGTGTTTCATGGTCAATGTGAAGGTCCAAGGGATACAATAAACCTGCACTGGTGCATCGGAAGCTAATACTGGTCTCCCAGGAGCCGCTCAAAGCACAAACTCTTAGAAGATTCACTCTTCTTGTACTTCAGTCGGCATTGTGCCTTTTGTATTTAATCCCGATGCAATTTCTGTGTTTCATGGTCAATGTGAAGGTCCAAGGGATACAATAAACCTGCATTGGTGCATCGGAAGCTAATACTGGTCTCCCAGGAGTCGCTCAAAGCACTAACTCTTAGAAGATTCACTCTTCTTGTACTTCAGTCGGCATTGTGCTTCTGTATTCAATCCCGATACAATTTCTCTGTTTCATGGTCAATGTGAAGATAAAAGGGATACAGTAAACCAGCACTGGTGCATCGGAAGGTAATACTGGTCTCCCAGGAGCCGCTCAAAGCACAAACTCTTAGAAGATTCACTCTTCTTGTACTTCAGTCGGCATTGTGCCTTTTGTATTTATTCCCGATGCAATTTCTGTGCTTCATGTTCAATGTGAAGGTCCAAGGCATACAATAAACCAGCACAGGTGCATCGGAAGCTAATACTGGTCTCCCAGGAGCCGCTCAAAGCACAAACTCTTAGAAGATTCACTCTTCTTGTACTTAAATCGGCATTGTGCATTTTGTATTTAATCCCGATGCAATTTCTGTGTTTCATGGTCAATGTGAAGGTCCAAGGGATACAATAAACCTGCACTGGTGCATCGGAAGCTAATACTGGTCTCCCAGGAGCCGCTCTAAGCACAAACTCTTAGAAGATTCACTCTTCTTGTACTTCAGTCGGCATTGTGCATTTTGTATTTAATCCCGATGCAATTTCTGTGTTTCATGGTCAATGTGAAGGTCCAAGGGATACAATAAACCTGCACTGGTGCATCGGAAGCTAATACTGGTCTCCCAGGAGCCGCTCAAAGCACAAACTCTTAGAAAATTCACTCTTCTTGTACTTAAGTCGGCATTGTGCATTTTGTATTTAATCCCGATGCAATTTCTGTGTTTCATGGTCAATGTGAAGGTCCAAGGGATACAATAAACCTGCACTGGTGCATCGGAAGTAAATACTGGTCTCCCAGGAGCCGCTCAAAGCACAAACTCTTAAAAGATTCACTCTTCTTGTACTTCAGTCGGCATTGTGCCTCTTGTATTCAATCCCGATACAATTTCTGTGTTTCATGGTCAATGTGAAGGTCCAAGGGTTGCAGTAAACCTGCACTGGTGCATCGGAAGCTAATACTGGTCTCCCAGGAGCTGCTCAAAGCACAAACTCTTAGATGATTCACTCTTCTTGTACTTCAGTCGGCATTGTGCCTTTTGTATTTAATCCCGATGCAATTTCTGTGATTCATGGTCAATGTGAAGGTCCAAGGGATACAATAAACCTGCACTGGTGCATCGGAAGCTAATACTGGTCTCCCAGGAGCCGCTCAAAGCATAAACTCTTAGAAGATTCACTCTTCTTGTACTTCAGTCGGCATTGTGCCTTTTGTATTTAATCCCGATGCAATTTCTGTGTTTCATGGTCAATGTGAAGGTCCAAGGGATACAATACACCTGCACTGGTGCATCAGAAGCTAATACTGGTCTCCCAGGAGACGCTCAAAGCACAAACTCTTAGAAGATTAACTCTTCTTGTACTTAAGTCGGCATTGTGCATTTTGTATTTAATCCAGATGCAATTTCTCTGTTTCATGGTCAATGTGAAAGTCCAAGGGATACAATAAACCTGCACTGGTGCATCGGAAGCTAATACTGGTCTCCCAGGAGCCGCTCAAAGCACAAACTCTTAGAAGATTCACTCTTCTTGTACTTCAGTCGGCATTGTGCATTTTGTATTTAATCCCGATGCAATTTCTGTGTTTCATGGTCAATGTGAAGGTCCAAGGGATACAATAAACCTGCACTGGTGCATCGGAAGCTAATACTGGTCTCCCAGGAGCCGCTCAAAGCACAAACTCTTAGAAGATTCACTCTTCTTGTACTTAAATCGGCCTTGTGCATTTTGTATTTAATCCCGATGCAATTTCTGTGTTTCATGGTCAATGTGAAGGTCCAAGGGATACAATAAACCTGCACTGGTGCATCGGAAGCTAATACTGGTCTCCCAGGAGCCGCTCAAAGCACAAACTCTTAGAAGATTCACTCTTCTTGTACTTCAGTCGGCATTGTGCATTTTGTATTTAATCCCGATGCAATTTCTGTGTTTCATGGTCAATGTGAAGGTCCAAGGGATACAATAAACCTGCACTGGTGCATCGGAAGCTAATACTGGTCTCCCAGGAGCCGCTCAAAGCACAAACTCTTAGAAAATTCACTCTTCTTGTACTTAAGTCGGCATTGTGCATTTTGTATTTAATCCCGATGCAATTTCTGTGTTTCATGGTCAATGTGAAGGTCCAAGGGATACAATAAACCTGCACTGGTGCATCGGAAGTAAATACTGGTCTCCCAGGAGCCGCTCAAAGCACAAACTCTTAAAAGATTCACTCTTCTTGTACTTCAGTCGGCATTGTGCCTTTTGTATTTAATCCCGATGCAATTTCTGTGTTTCATGGTCAATGTGAAGGTCCAAGGGATACAATAAACCTGCACTGGTGCATCGGAAGCTAATACTGGTCTCCCAGGAGCCGCTGAAAGCACAAACTCTTAGAAGATTCACTCTTCTTGTACTTCAGTCGGCATTGTGCCTCTTGTATTTAATCCCGATGCTATTTCTGTGTTTCATGGTCAATGTGAAGGTCCAAGGGATACAATAAACCTGCACTGGTGCATCGGAAGCTCATACTGGTCTCCCAGGAGCCGCTCAAAGCACAAACTCTTAGAAAATTCACTCTTCTTGTACTTAAGTCGGCATTGTGCCTTTTGTATTTAATCCCGATGCAATTTCTGTGTTTCATGGTAAATGTGAAGGTCGAAGGGATACAATAAACCTGCACTGGTGCATCGGAAGCTAATACTGGTCTCCCAGGAGCCGCTCAAAGCACAAACTCTTAGAAGATTCACTCTTCTTGTACTTCAGTCGGCATTGTGCCTTTTCTATTTAATACCGATGCAATTTCTGTGTTTCATGGTCAATGTGAAGGTCCAAGGGATACAATAAACCTGCACTGGTGCATCGGAAGCTAATACTGGTCTCCAAGGAGCCGCTCATAGCACAAACTCTTAGAAGATTCACTCTTCTTTTACTTCAGTCGGCATTGTGCATAAAGGCGCTACAGTTTGGAACCGCGTGACCGCTACGGTCGCAGGTTCGAATCCTGCCTCGGGCTTGGATGTGTGTGATGCCCTTAGGTTAGTTAGGTTTAAGTAGTTCTAAGTTCTAGGGGACTGATGACCTTAGAAGTTAAGTCCCATAGTGCTCAGAGCCATTTGAACCGTTTTAGGCATTGTGCCTTTTGTATTTAATCCCGATGCAATTTCTGTGTTTCATGGTCAATGTGAAGGTCCAAGGGATACAATAAACCTGCACTGGTGCATCGGAAATTAATACTGGTCTCCCAGGAGCCGCTCAAAGCACAAACTCTTACAAGATTAACACTTCTTGTACTTCAGTCGGCATTGTGCCTTTTGTATTTAATCCCGATGCAATTTCTGTGTTTCATGGTCAATGTGAAGGTCCAAGGGATACAATAAACCTGCACTGATGCATCGGAAGCTAATACTGGTCTCCCAGGAGCCGCTCAACGCACAAACTCTTAGAAGATTCACTCTTCTTGTACTTCAGTCGGCATTGTGCCTTTTGTATTTATTCCCGATGCAATTTCTGTGTTTCATGGTCAATGTGAAGGTCCAAGGGATACAATAAACCTGCACTGGTGCATCGGAAGCTAATACTGATCTCCCAGGAGCCGCTCAAAGCTCAAGCTCTTAGAAGATTCACTCTTCTTGTACTTAAGTCGGCATTGTGCCTTTTGTATTTAATCCCGATGCAATTTCTGTGTTTCTTCGTCAATGTGAAGGTACAAGGGATACAATAAACCTGCACTAGTGTATCGGAAGCTAATACTGGTCTCCCAGGAGCCGCTCAATGCACAAACTCTTAGAAGATTCAATCTTCTTGTACTTCAGTCGGCCTTGTGCCTTTTGTATTCAATCCCGATACGATTTCTGTGTTTCATGGTCAATGTGAAGGTCCAAGGGTTGCAGTAAACCTGCACTGGTGCATCGGAAGCTAATACTGGTCTCTCAGGAGTCGCTCAAAGCACAAACTCTTAGAAGATTCACTCTTCTTGTACTTCAGTTGGCATTGTGCCTTTTGTATTTAATCCCGATGCAAATTCTGTGTTTCATGGTCAATGTGAAGGTCCAACGGATGCAATAAACCTGCACTGGTGCATCGGAAGCTAATACTGGTCTCCCAGGAGCCGCTCAAAGCACAAACTCTTAGAAGATTAACTCTTCTTGTACGTAAGTCGGCATTGTGCATTTTGTATTTAATCCCGATGCAATTTCTGTGTTTCATGGTCAATGTGAAAGTCCAAGGGATACAATAAACCTGCACTGGTGCATCGGAAGCTAATACTGGTCTCCCAGGAGCCGCTCAAAGCACAAACTCTTAGAAGATTCACTCTTCTTGTACTTCAGTCGGCATTGTGCCTTTTGTATTTAATCCCGATGCAATTTCTGTGTTTCATGTTCAATGTGAAGGACCAAGGCATACAATAAACCTGCACTGGTGCATCGGAAGCTAATACTGGTCTCCCAGGAGCCGCTCAAAGCACAAACTCTTAGAAGATTCACTCTTCTTGTACTTCAGTCGGCATTGTGCTTCTTGTATTTAATCCCGAAGCTATTCCTGTGTTTCATGGTCAATGTGAAGGTCCAAGGGTCACAATAAACCTGCACTGGTGCATCGGAAGCTAATACTGGTCTCCCAGGATCCGCTCAAAGCACAAACTCTTACAAATTTCACTCTTCTTGTACTTAAGTCGGCATTGTGCCTTTTGTATTTAATCCCGATACAATTTCTGTGTTTCATGGTCAATGTGAAGGTCCAAGGGATACAATAAACCTGCACTGGTGCATCGGAAGCTAATACTGGTCTCCCAGGAGCCGCTCAAAGCACAAACTCTTAGAAGATTCACTCTTCTTGTACTTCAGTCGGCATTGTGCCTTTTGTATTTAATCCCGATGCAATTTCTGTGTTTCATGGTCAATGTGAAGGTCCAAGGGATACAATAAACCTGCATTGGTGCATCGGAAGCTAATACTGGTCTCCCAGGAGTCGCTCAAAGCACTAACTCTTAGAAGATTCACTCTTCTTGTACTTCAGTCGGCATTGTGCTTCTGTATTCAATCCCGATACAATTTCTCTGTTTCATGGTCAATGTGAAGATAAAAGGGATACAGTAAACCAGCACTGGTGCATCGGAAGGTAATACTGGTCTCCCAGGAGCCGCTCAAAGCACAAACTCTTAGAAGATTCACTCTTCTTGTACTTCAGTCGGCATTGTGCCTTTTGTATTTATTCCCGATGCAATTTCTGTGCTTCATGTTCAATGTGAAGGTCCAAGGCATACAATAAACCAGCACAGGTGCATCGGAAGCTAATACTGGTCTCCCAGGAGCCGCTCAAAGCACAAACTCTTAGAAGATTCACTCTTCTTGTACTTAAATCGGCATTGTGCATTTTGTATTTAATCCCGATGCAATTTCTGTGTTTCATGGTCAATGTGAAGGTCCAAGGGATACAATAAACCTGCACTGGTGCATCGGAAGCTAATACTGGTCTCCCAGGAGCCGCTCTAAGCACAAACTCTTAGAAGATTCACTCTTCTTGTACTTCAGTCGGCATTGTGCATTTTGTATTTAATCCCGATGCAATTTCTGTGTTTCATGGTCAATGTGAAGGTCCAAGGGATACAATAAACCTGCACTGGTGCATCGGAAGCTAATACTGGTCTCCCAGGAGCCGCTCAAAGCACAAACTCTTAGAAAATTCACTCTTCTTGTACTTAAGTCGGCATTGTGCATTTTGTATTTAATCCCGATGCAATTTCTGTGTTTCATGGTCAATGTGAAGGTCCAAGGGATACAATAAACCTGCACTGGTGCATCGGAAGTAAATACTGGTCTCCCAGGAGCCGCTCAAAGCACAAACTCTTAAAAGATTCACTCTTCTTGTACTTCAGTCGGCATTGTGCCTTTTGTATTTAATCCCGATGCAATTTCTGTGTTTCATGGTCAATGTGAAGGTCCAAGGGATACAATAAACCTCCACTGGTGCATCGGAAGCTAATACTGGTCTCCCAGGAGCCGCTGAAAGCACAAACTCTTAGAAGATTCACTCTTCTTGTACTTCAGTCGGCATTGTGCCTCTTGTATTTAATCCCGATGCTATTTCTGTGTTTCATGGTCAATGTGAAGGTCCAAGGGATACAATAAACCTGCACTGGTGCATCGGAAGCTAATACTGGTCTCCCAGGAGCCGCTCAAAGCATAAACTCTTAGAAGATTCACTCTTCTTGTACTTCAGTCAGCATTGTGCCTTTTGTATTTAATCCCGATGCAATTTCTGTGTTTCATGGTCAATGTGAAGGTCCAAGGGATACAATAAACCTGCACTGGTGCATCAGAAGCTAATACTGGTCTCCCAGGAGCCGCTGAAAGCACAAACTCTTAGAAGATTAACTCTTCTTGTACTTAAGTCGGCATTGTGCATTTTGTATTTAATCCCGATACAATTTCTCTGTTTCATGGTCAATGTGAAAGTCCAAGGGATACAATAAACCTACACTGGTGCATCCGAAGCTAATACTGGTCTCCCAGGAGCCGCTCAAAGCACAAACTCTTAGAAGATTCACTCTTCTTGTACTTCAGTCGGCATTGTGCATTTTGTATTTAATCCCGATGCAATTTCTGTGTTTCATGGTCAATGTGAAGGTCCAAGGGATAGAATAAACCTGCACTGGTGCATCGGAAGCTAATACTGGTCTCCCAGGAGCCGCTCAAAGCACAAACTCTTAGAAGATTCACTCTTCTTGTACTTAAATCGGCATTGTGCATTTTGTATTTAATCCCGATGCAATTTCTGTGTTTCATGGTCAATGTGAAGGTCCAAGGGATACAATAAACCTGCACTGGTGCATCGGAAGCTAATACTGGTCTCCCAGGAGCCGCTCAAAGCACAAACTCTTAGAAGATTCACTCTTCTTGTACTTCAGTCGGCATTGTGCATTTTGTATTTAATCCCGATGCAATTTCTGTGTTTCATGGTCAATGTGAAGGTCCAAGGGATACAATAAACCTGCACTGGTGCATCGGAAGCTAATACTGGTCTCCCAGGAGCCGCTCAAAGCACAAACTCTTAGAAAATTCACTCTTCTTGTACTTAAGTCGGCATTGTGCATTTTGTATTTAATCCCGATGCAATTTCTGTGTTTCATGGTCAATGTGAAGGTCCAAGGGATACAATAAACCTGCACTGGTGCATCGGAAGTAAATACTGGTCTCCCAGGAGCCGCTCAAAGCACAAACTCTTAAAAGATTCACTCTTCTTGTACTTCAGTCGGCATTGTGCCATTTGTATTTAATCCCGATGCAATTTCTGTGTTTCATGGTCAATGTGAAGGTCCAAGGGATACAATAAACCTGCACTGGTGCATCGGAAGCTAATACTGGTCTCCCAGGAGCCGCTGAAAGCACAAACTCTTAGAAGATTCACTCTTCTTGTACTTCAGTCGGCATTGTGCCTCTTGTATTTAATCCCGATGCTATTTCTGTGTTTCATGGTCAATGTGAAGGTCCAAGGGATACAATAAACCTGCACTGGTGCATCGGAAGCTCATACTGGTCTCCCAGGAGCCGCTCAAAGCACAAACTCTTAGAAGATTAACTCTTCTTGTACTTAAGTCGGCATTGTGCATTTTGTATTTAATCCCGATGCAATTTCTCTGTTTCATGGTCAATGTGAAAGTCCAAGGGATACAATAAACCTGCACTGGTGCATCGGAAGCTAATACTGGTCTCCCAGGAGCCGCTCAAAGCACAAACTCTTAGAAGATTCACTCTTCTTGTACTTAAATCGGCATTGTGCATTTTGTATTTAATCCTGATGCAATTTCTGTGTTTCATGGTCAATGTGAAGGTCCAAGGGATACAATAAACCTGCACTGGTGCATCGGAAGCTAATACTGGTCTCCCAGGCGCCGCTCAAAGCACAAACTCTTAGAAAATTCACTCTTCTTGTACTTCAGTCGGCATTGTGCATTTTGTATTTAATCCCGATGCAATTTCTGTGTTTCATGGTCAATGTGAAGGTCCAAGGGATACAATAAACCTGCACTGGTGCATCGGAAGCTAATACTGGTCTCCCAGGAGCCCCTCAAAGCACAAACTCTTAGAAGATTCACTCTTCTTGTACTTCAGTCGGCATTGTGCCTTTTGTATCTAATCCCGATGAAATTTCTGTGTTTCATGGTCAATGTGAAGGCCCCAGGGATACAATAATCCTGCACTGGTTCATCGGAAGCTAATACTGGTCCCGCAGGAGCCGCTCAAAGCACAAACTCTTAGAAGATTCACTCTTCTTGTACTTAAGTCGGCATAGTGCCTTTTGTATTTAATCCCGATGCTATTTCTGCATTTCATGGTCAATGTGAAGGTCCGAGGGATACAATAAACCTGCACTGGTGCATCCTAAGCTAATAGTGGTCTCCCAGGAGCCGCTCAAAGCACAAACTCTTAGAAGATTCACTCTTCTTGTACTTCAGTCGGCATTGTGCATTTTGTATTTAATCCCGATGCAATTTCTGTGTTTCATGGTCAATGTGAAGGTCCAAGGGATACAATAAACCTGCACTGGTGCATCGGAAGCTAATACTGGTCTCCCAGGAGCCGCTCAAAGCACAAACTCTTAGAAGATTCACTCTTCTTTTACTTCAGTCGGCATTGTGCATAAAGGCGCTACAGTCTGGAACCGCGTGACCGCTACGGTCGCAGGTTCGAATCCTGCCTCCGGCTTGGATGTGTGTGATGTCCTTAGGTTAGTTAGGTTTAAGTAGTTCTAAGTTCTAGGGGACTGATGACCTTAGAAGTTAAGTCACATAGTGCTCAGAGCCATTTGAACCATTTTTGGCATTGTGCCTTTTGTATTTAATCCCGATGCAATTTCTGTGTTTCATGGTCAATGTGAAGGTCCAAGGGATACAGTAAACCTGCACTGGTGCATCGGAATCTAATACTGGTCTCCCAGGAGCCGCTCAAAGCACATACTCTTAGAAGATTCACTCTTCTTGTACTTAAGCCGGCATTGTGCCTTCTGTATTTAATCCCGATGCAATTTCTGTGTTTCATGGTCAATGTGAAGGTCCAAGGGATACAATAAACCTGCACTGGTGCATCCTAAGCTAATACTGATCTCCCAGGACCCGCTCAAAGCACAAACTCTTAGAAGATTCACTCCTCTTGTACTTCAGTCGGCATTGTGCCTCTTGTATTCAATCCCGATACAATTTCTGTGTTTCATGGTCAATGTGAAGGTCCAAGGGTTGCAGTAAACCTGCACTGGTGCATCGGAAGCTAATACTGGTCTCCCAGGAGCTGCTCAAAGCACAAACTCTTAGATGATTCACTCTTCTTGTACTTCAGTCGGCATTGTGCCTTTTGTATTTAATCCCGATGCAATTTCTGTGATTCATGGTCAATGTGAAGGTCCAAGGGATACAATAAACCTGCACTGGTGCATCGGAAGCTAATACTGGTCTCCCAGGAGCCGCTCAAAGCATAAACTCTTAGAAGATTCACTCTTCTTGTACTTCAGTCGGCATTGTGCCTTTTGTATTTAATCCCGATGCAATTTCTGTGTTTCATGGTCAATGTGAAGGTCCAAGGGATACAATACACCTGCACTGGTGCATCAGAAGCTAATACTGGTCTCCCAGGAGACGCTCAAAGCACAAACTCTTAGAAGATTAACTCTTCTTGTACTTAAGTCGGCATTGTGCATTTTGTATTTAATCCAGATGCAATTTCTCTGTTTCATGGTCAATGTGAAAGTCCAAGGGATACAATAAACCTGCACTGGTGCATCGGAAGCTAATACTGGTCTCCCAGGAGCCGCTCAAAGCACAAACTCTTAGAAGATTCACTCTTCTTGTACTTCAGTCGGCATTGTGCATTTTGTATTTAATCCCGATGCAATTTCTGTGTTTCATGGTCAATGTGAAGGTCCAAGGGATACAATAAACCTGCACTGGTGCATCGGAAGCTAATACTGGTCTCCCAGGAGCCGCTCAAAGCACAAACTCTTAGAAGATTCACTCTTCTTGTACTTAAATCGGCATTGTGCATTTTGTATTTAATCCCGATGCAATTTCTGTGTTTCATGGTCAATGTGAAGGTCCAAGGGATACAATAAACCTGCACTGGTGCATCGGAAGCTAATACTGGTCTCCCAGGAGCCGCTCTAAGCACAAACTCTTAGAAGATTCACTCTTCTTGTACTTCAGTCGGCATTGTGCATTTTGTATTTAATCCCGATGCAATTTCTGTGTTTCATGGTCAATGTGAAGGTCCAAGGGATACAATAAACCTGCACTGGTGCATCGGAAGCTAATACTGGTCTCCCAGGAGCCGCTCAAAGCACAAACTCTTAGAAAATTCACTCTTCTTGTACTTAAGTCGGCATTGTGCATTTTGTATTTAATCCCGATGCAATTTCTGTGTTTCATGGTCAATGTGAAGGTCCAAGGGATACAATAAACCTGCACTGGTGCATCGGAAGTAAATACTGGTCTCCCAGGAGCCGCTCAAAGCACAAACTCTTAAAAGATTCACTCTTCTTGTACTTCAGTCGGCATTGTGCCTTTTGTATTTAATCCCGATGCAATTTCTGTGTTTCATGGTCAATGTGAAGGTCCAAGGGATACAATAAACCTCCACTGGTGCATCGGAAGCTAATACTGGTCTCCCAGGAGCCGCTGAAAGCACAAACTCTTAGAAGATTCACTCTTCTTGTACTTCAGTCGGCATTGTGCCTCTTGTATTTAATCCCGATGCTATTTCTGTGTTTCATGGTCAATGTGAAGGTCCAAGGGATACAATAAACCTGCACTGGTGCATCGGAAGCTAATACTGGTCTCCCAGGAGCCGCTCAAAGCATAAACTCTTAGAAGATTCACTCTTCTTGTACTTCAGTCAGCATTGTGCCTTTTGTATTTAATCCCGATGCAATTTCTGTGTTTCATGGTCAATGTGAAGGTCCAAGGGATACAATAAACCTGCACTGGTGCATCAGAAGCTAATACTGGTCTCCCAGGAGCCGCTGAAAGCACAAACTCTTAGAAGATTAACTCTTCTTGTACTTAAGTCGGCATTGTGCATTTTGTATTTAATCCCGATACAATTTCTCTGTTTCATGGTCAATGTGAAAGTCCAAGGGATACAATAAACCTACACTGGTGCATCCGAAGCTAATACTGGTCTCCCAGGAGCCGCTCAAAGCACAAACTCTTAGAAGATTCACTCTTCTTGTACTTCAGTCGGCATTGTGCATTTTGTATTTAATCCCGATGCAATTTCTGTGTTTCATGGTCAATGTGAAGGTCCAAGGGATAGAATAAACCTGCACTGGTGCATCGGAAGCTAATACTGGTCTCCCAGGAGCCGCTCAAAGCACAAACTCTTAGAAGATTCACTCTTCTTGTACTTAAATCGGCATTGTGCATTTTGTATTTAATCCCGATGCAATTTCTGTGTTTCATGGTCAATGTGAAGGTCCAAGGGATACAATAAACCTGCACTGGTGCATCGGAAGCTAATACTGGTCTCCCAGGAGCCGCTCAAAGCACAAACTCTTAGAAGATTCACTCTTCTTGTACTTCAGTCGGCATTGTGCATTTTGTATTTAATCCCGATGCAATTTCTGTGTTTCATGGTCAATGTGAAGGTCCAAGGGATACAATAAACCTGCACTGGTGCATCGGAAGCTAATACTGGTCTCCCAGGAGCCGCTCAAAGCACAAACTCTTAGAAAATTCACTCTTCTTGTACTTAAGTCGGCATTGTGCATTTTGTATTTAATCCCGATGCAATTTCTGTGTTTCATGGTCAATGTGAAGGTCCAAGGGATACAATAAACCTGCACTGGTGCATCGGAAGTAAATACTGGTCTCCCAGGAGCCGCTCAAAGCACAAACTCTTAAAAGATTCACTCTTCTTGTACTTCAGTCGGCATTGTGCCATTTGTATTTAATCCCGATGCAATTTCTGTGTTTCATGGTCAATGTGAAGGTCCAAGGGATACAATAAACCTGCACTGGTGCATCGGAAGCTAATACTGGTCTCCCAGGAGCCGCTGAAAGCACAAACTCTTAGAAGATTCACTCTTCTTGTACTTCAGTCGGCATTGTGCCTCTTGTATTTAATCCCGATGCTATTTCTGTGTTTCATGGTCAATGTGAAGGTCCAAGGGATACAATAAACCTGCACTGGTGCATCGGAAGCTCATACTGGTCTCCCAGGAGCCGCTCAAAGCACAAACTCTTAGAAGATTAACTCTTCTTGTACTTAAGTCGGCATTGTGCATTTTGTATTTAATCCCGATGCAATTTCTCTGTTTCATGGTCAATGTGAAAGTCCAAGGGATACAATAAACCTGCACTGGTGCATCGGAAGCTAATACTGGTCTCCCAGGAGCCGCTCAAAGCACAAACTCTTAGAAGATTCACTCTTCTTGTACTTAAATCGGCATTGTGCATTTTGTATTTAATCCTGATGCAATTTCTGTGTTTCATGGTCAATGTGAAGGTCCAAGGGATACAATAAACCTGCACTGGTGCATCGGAAGCTAATACTGGTCTCCCAGGCGCCGCTCAAAGCACAAACTCTTAGAAAATTCACTCTTCTTGTACTTCAGTCGGCATTGTGCATTTTGTATTTAATCCCGATGCAATTTCTGTGTTTCATGGTCAATGTGAAGGTCCAAGGGATACAATAAACCTGCACTGGTGCATCGGAAGCTAATACTGGTCTCCCAGGAGCCCCTCAAAGCACAAACTCTTAGAAGATTCACTCTTCTTGTACTTCAGTCGGCATTGTGCCTTTTGTATCTAATCCCGATGAAATTTCTGTGTTTCATGGTCAATGTGAAGGCCCCAGGGATACAATAATCCTGCACTGGTTCATCGGAAGCTAATACTGGTCCCGCAGGAGCCGCTCAAAGCACAAACTCTTAGAAGATTCACTCTTCTTGTACTTAAGTCGGCATAGTGCCTTTTGTATTTAATCCCGATGCTATTTCTGCATTTCATGGTCAATGTGAAGGTCCGAGGGATACAATAAACCTGCACTGGTGCATCCTAAGCTAATAGTGGTCTCCCAGGAGCCGCTCAAAGCACAAACTCTTAGAAGATTCACTCTTCTTGTACTTCAGTCGGCATTGTGCATTTTGTATTTAATCCCGATGCAATTTCTGTGTTTCATGGTCAATGTGAAGGTCCAAGGGATACAATAAACCTGCACTGGTGCATCGGAAGCTAATACTGGTCTCCCAGGAGCCGCTCAAAGCACAAACTCTTAGAAGATTCACTCTTCTTTTACTTCAGTCGGCATTGTGCATAAAGGCGCTACAGTCTGGAACCGCGTGACCGCTACGGTCGCAGGTTCGAATCCTGCCTCCGGCTTGGATGTGTGTGATGTCCTTAGGTTAGTTAGGTTTAAGTAGTTCTAAGTTCTAGGGGACTGATGACCTTAGAAGTTAAGTCACATAGTGCTCAGAGCCATTTGAACCATTTTTGGCATTGTGCCTTTTGTATTTAATCCCGATGCAATTTCTGTGTTTCATGGTCAATGTGAAGGTCCAAGGGATACAGTAAACCTGCACTGGTGCATCGGAATCTAATACTGGTCTCCCAGGAGCCGCTCAAAGCACATACTCTTAGAAGATTCACTCTTCTTGTACTTAAGCCGGCATTGTGCCTTCTGTATTTAATCCCGATGCAATTTCTGTGTTTCATGGTCAATGTGAAGGTCCAAGGGATACAATAAACCTGCACTGGTGCATCCTAAGCTAATACTGATCTCCCAGGACCCGCTCAAAGCACAAACTCTTAGAAGATTCACTCCTCTTGTACTTCAGTCGGCATTGTGCCTCTTGTATTCAATCCCGATACAATTTCTGTGTTTCATGGTCAATGTGAAGGTCCAAGGGTTGCAGTAAACCTGCACTGGTGCATCGGAAGCTAATACTGGTCTCCCAGGAGCTGCTCAAAGCACAAACTCTTAGATGATTCACTCTTCTTGTACTTCAGTCGGCATTGTGCCTTTTGTATTTAATCCCGATGCAATTTCTGTGATTCATGGTCAATGTGAAGGTCCAAGGGATACAATAAACCTGCACTGGTGCATCGGAAGCTAATACTGGTCTCCCAGGAGCCGCTCAAAGCATAAACTCTTAGAAGATTCACTCTTCTTGTACTTCAGTCGGCATTGTGCCTTTTGTATTTAATCCCGATGCAATTTCTGTGTTTCATGGTCAATGTGAAGGTCCAAGGGATACAATACACCTGCACTGGTGCATCAGAAGCTAATACTGGTCTCCCAGGAGACGCTCAAAGCACAAACTCTTAGAAGATTAACTCTTCTTGTACTTAAGTCGGCATTGTGCATTTTGTATTTAATCCAGATGCAATTTCTCTGTTTCATGGTCAATGTGAAAGTCCAAGGGATACAATAAACCTGCACTGGTGCATCGGAAGCTAATACTGGTCTCCCAGGAGCCGCTCAAAGCACAAACTCTTAGAAGATTCACTCTTCTTGTACTTCAGTCGGCATTGTGCATTTTGTATTTAATCCCGATGCAATTTCTGTGTTTCATGGTCAATGTGAAGGTCCAAGGGATACAATAAACCTGCACTGGTGCATCGGAAGCTAATACTGGTCTCCCAGGAGCCGCTCAAAGCACAAACTCTTAGAAGATTCACTCTTCTTGTACTTAAATCGGCATTGTGCATTTTGTATTTAATCCCGATGCAATTTCTGTGTTTCATGGTCAATGTGAAGGTCCAAGGGATACAATAAACCTGCACTGGTGCATCGGAAGCTAATACTGGTCTCCCAGGAGCCGCTCAAAGCACAAACTCTTAGAAGATTCACTCTTCTTGTACGTAAGTCGGCATTGTGCATTTTGTATTTAATCCCGATGCAATTTCTGTGTTTCATGGTCAATGTGAAGGTCCAAGGGATACAATAAACCTGCACTGGTGCATCGGAAGCTAATACTGGTCTCCCAGGAGCCGCTCAAAGCACAAACTCTTAGAAAATTCACTCTTCTTGTACTTAAGTCGGCATTGTGCATTTTGTATTTAATCCCGATGCAATTTCTGTGTTTCATGGTCAATGTGAAGGTCCAAGGGATACAATAAACCTGCACTGGTGCATCGGAAGTAAATACTGGTCTCCCAGGAGCCGCTCAAAGCACAAACTCTTAAAAGATTCACTCTTCTTGTACTTCAGTCGGCATTGTGCCTTTTGTATTTAATCCCGATGCAATTTCTGTGTTTCATGGTCAATGTGAAGGTCCAAGGGATACAATAAACCTGCACTGGTGCATCGGAAGCTAATACTGGTCTCCCAGGAGCCGCTGAAAGCACAAACTCTTAGAAGATTCACTCTTCTTGTACTTCAGTCGGCATTGTGCCTCTTGTATTTAATCCCGATGCTATTTCTGTGTTTCATGGTCAATGTGAAGGTCCAAGGGATACAATAAACCTGCACTGGTGCATCGGAAGCTCATACTGGTCTCCCAGGAGCCGCTCAAAGCACAAACTCTTAGAAAATTCACTCTTCTTGTACTTAAGTCGGCATTGTGCCTTTTGTATTTAATCCCGATGCAATTTCTGTGTTTCATGGTAAATGTGAAGGTCGAAGGGATACAATAAACCTGCACTGGTGCATCGGAAGCTAATACTGGTCTCCCAGGAGCCGCTCAAAGCACAAACTCTTAGAAGATTCACTCTTCTTGTACTTCAGTCGGCATTGTGCCTTTTCTATTTAATACCGATGCAATTTCTGTGTTTCATGGTCAATGTGAAGGTCCAAGGGATACAATAAACCTGCACTGATGCATCGGAAGCTAATACTGGTCTCCCAGGAGCCGCTCAACGCACAAACTCTTAGAAGATTCACTCTTCTTGTACTTCAGTCGGCATTGTGCCTTTTGTATTTATTCCCGATGCAATTTCTGTGTTTCATGGTCAATGTGAAGGTCCAAGGGATACAATAAACCTGCACTGGTGCATCGGAAGCTAATACTGATCTCCCAGGAGCCGCTCAAAGCTCAAGCTCTTAGAAGATTCACTCTTCTTGTACTTAAGTCGGCATTGTGCCTTTTGTATTTAATCCCGATGCAATTTCTGTGTTTCATGGTCAATGTGAAAGTCCAAGGGATACAATAAACCTGCACTGGTGCATCGGAAGCTAATACTGGTCTCCCAGGAGCCGCTCAAAGCACAAACTCTTAGAAGATTCACTCTTCTTGTACTTCAGTCGGCATTGTGCCTTTTGTATTTAATCCCGATGCAATTTCTGTGTTTCATGTTCAATGTGAAGGACCAAGGCATACAATAAACCTGCACTGGTGCATCGGAAGCTAATACTGGTCTCCCAGGAGCCGCTCAAAGCACAAACTCTTAGAAGATTCACTCTTCTTGTACTTCAGTCGGCATTGTGCTTCTTGTATTTAATCCCGAAGCTATTCCTGTGTTTCATGGTCAATGTGAAGGTCCAAGGGTCACAATAAACCTGCACTGGTGCATCGGAAGCTAATACTGGTCTCCCAGGATCCGCTCAAAGCACAAACTCTTACAAATTTCACTCTTCTTGTACTTAAGTCGGCATTGTGCCTTTTGTATTTAATCCCGATACAATTTCTGTGTTTCATGGTCAATGTGAAGGTCCAAGGGATACAATAAACCTGCACTGGTGCATCGGAAGCTAATACTGGTCTCCCAGGAGCCGCTCAAAGCACAAACTCTTAGAAGATTCACTCTTCTTGTACTTCAGTCGGCATTGTGCCTTTTGTATTTAATCCCGATGCAATTTCTGTGTTTCATGGTCAATGTGAAGGTCCAAGGGATACAATAAACCTGCATTGGTGCATCGGAAGCTAATACTGGTCTCCCAGGAGTCGCTCAAAGCACTAACTCTTAGAAGATTCACTCTTCTTGTACTTCAGTCGGCATTGTGCTTCTGTATTCAATCCCGATACAATTTCTCTGTTTCATGGTCAATGTGAAGATAAAAGGGATACAGTAAACCAGCACTGGTGCATCGGAAGGTAATACTGGTCTCCCAGGAGCCGCTCAAAGCACAAACTCTTAGAAGATTCACTCTTCTTGTACTTCAGTCGGCATTGTGCCTTTTGTATTTATTCCCGATGCAATTTCTGTGCTTCATGTTCAATGTGAAGGTCCAAGGCATACAATAAACCAGCACAGGTGCATCGGAAGCTAATACTGGTCTCCCAGGAGCCGCTCAAAGCACAAACTCTTAGAAGATTCACTCTTCTTGTACTTAAATCGGCATTGTGCATTTTGTATTTAATCCCGATGCAATTTCTGTGTTTCATGGTCAATGTGAAGGTCCAAGGGATACAATAAACCTGCACTGGTGCATCGGAAGCTAATACTGGTCTCCCAGGAGCCGCTCTAAGCACAAACTCTTAGAAGATTCACTCTTCTTGTACTTCAGTCGGCATTGTGCATTTTGTATTTAATCCCGATGCAATTTCTGTGTTTCATGGTCAATGTGAAGGTCCAAGGGATACAATAAACCTGCACTGGTGCATCGGAAGCTAATACTGGTCTCCCAGGAGCCGCTCAAAGCACAAACTCTTAGAAAATTCACTCTTCTTGTACTTAAGTCGGCATTGTGCATTTTGTATTTAATCCCGATGCAATTTCTGTGTTTCATGGTCAATGTGAAGGTCCAAGGGATACAATAAACCTGCACTGGTGCATCGGAAGTAAATACTGGTCTCCCAGGAGCCGCTCAAAGCACAAACTCTTAAAAGATTCACTCTTCTTGTACTTCAGTCGGCATTGTGCCTTTTGTATTTAATCCCGATGCAATTTCTGTGTTTCATGGTCAATGTGAAGGTCCAAGGGATACAATAAACCTCCACTGGTGCATCGGAAGCTAATACTGGTCTCCCAGGAGCCGCTGAAAGCACAAACTCTTAGAAGATTCACTCTTCTTGTACTTCAGTCGGCATTGTGCCTCTTGTATTTAATCCCGATGCTATTTCTGTGTTTCATGGTCAATGTGAAGGTCCAAGGGATACAATAAACCTGCACTGGTGCATCGGAAGCTAATACTGGTCTCCCAGGAGCCGCTCAAAGCATAAACTCTTAGAAGATTCACTCTTCTTGTACTTCAGTCGGCATTGTGCCTTTTGTATTTAATCCCGATGCAATTTCTGTGTTTCATGGTCAATGTGAAGGTCCAAGGGATACAATAAACCTGCACTGGTGCATCAGAAGCTAATACTGGTCTCCCAGGAGCCGCTGAAAGCACAAACTCTTAGAAGATTAACTCTTCTTGTACTTAAGTCGGCATTGTGCATTTTGTATTTAATCCCGATACAATTTCTCTGTTTCATGGTCAATGTGAAAGTCCAAGGGATACAATAAACCTACACTGGTGCATCCGAAGCTAATACTGGTCTCCCAGGAGCCGCTCAAAGCACAAACTCTTAGAAGATTCACTCTTCTTGTACTTCAGTCGGCATTGTGCATTTTGTATTTAATCCCGATGCAATTTCTGTGTTTCATGGTCAATGTGAAGGTCCAAGGGATAGAATAAACCTGCACTGGTGCATCGGAAGCTAATACTGGTCTCCCAGGAGCCGCTCAAAGCACAAACTCTTAGAAGATTCACTCTTCTTGTACTTAAATCGGCATTGTGCATTTTGTATTTAATCCCGATGCAATTTCTGTGTTTCATGGTCAATGTGAAGGTCCAAGGGATACAATAAACCGGCACTGGTGCATCGGAAGCTAATACTGGTCTCCCAGGAGCCGCTCAAAGCACAAACTCTTAGAAGATTCACTCTTCTTGTACTTCAGTCGGCATTGTGCATTTTGTATTTAATCCCGATGCAATTTCTGTGTTTCATGGTCAATGTGAAGGTCCAAGGGATACAATAAACCTGCACTGGTGCATCGGAAGCTAATACTGGTCTCCCAGGAGCCGCTCAAAGCACAAACTCTTAGAAAATTCACTCTTCTTGTACTTAAGTCGGCATTGTGCATTTTGTATTTAATCCCGATGCAATTTCTGTGTTTCATGGTCAATGTGAAGGTCCAAGGGATACAATAAACCTGCACTGGTGCATCGGAAGTAAATACTGGTCTCCCAGGAGCCGCTCAAAGCACAAACTCTTAAAAGATTCACTCTTCTTGTACTTCAGTCGGCATTGTGCCATTTGTATTTAATCCCGATGCAATTTCTGTGTTTCATGGTCAATGTGAAGGTCCAAGGGATACAATAAACCTGCACTGGTGCATCGGAAGCTAATACTGGTCTCCCAGGAGCCGCTGAAAGCACAAACTCTTAGAAGATTCACTCTTCTTGTACTTCAGTCGGCATTGTGCCTCTTGTATTCAATCCCGATACAATTTCTGTGTTTCATGGTCAATGTGAAGGTCCAAGGGTTGCAGTAAACCTGCACTGGTGCATCGGAAGCTAATACTGGTCTCCCAGGAGCTGCTCAAAGCACAAACTCTTAGATGATTCACTCTTCTTGTACTTCAGTCGGCATTGTGCCTTTTGTATTTAATCGTGATGCAATTTCTGTGATTCATGGTCAATGTGAAGGTCCAAGGGATACAATAAACCTGCACTGGTGCATCGGAAGCTAATACTGGTCTCCCAGGAGCCGCTCAAAGCATAAACTCTTAGAAGATTCACTCTTCTTGTACTTCAGTCGGCATTGTGCCTTTTGTATTTAATCCCGATGCAATTTCTGTGTTTCATGGTCAATGTGAAGGTCCAAGGGATACAATAAACCTGCACTGGTGCATCAGAAGCTAATACTGGTCTCCCAGGAGCCGCTCAAAGCACAAACTCTTAGAAGATTAACTCTTCTTGTACTTAAGTCGGCATTGTGCATATTGTATTTAATCCCGATGCAATTTCTCTGTTTCATGGTCAATGTGAAGGTCCAAGGGATACAATAAACCTGCACTGGTGCATCGGAAGTAAATACTGGTCTCCCAGGAGCCGCTCAAAGCACAAACTCTTAAAAGATTCACTCTTCTTGTACTTCAGTCGGCATTGTGCCATTTGTATTTAATCCCGATGCAATTTCTGTGTTTCATGGTCAATGTGAAGGTCCAAGGGATACAATAAACCTGCACTGGTGCATCGGAAGCTAATACTGGTCTCCCAGGAGCCGCTGAAAGCACAAACTCTTAGAAGATTCACTCTTCTTGTACTTCAGTCGGCATTGTGCCTCTTGTATTCAATCCCGATACAATTTCTGTGTTTCATGGTCAATGTGAAGGTCCAAGGGTTGCAGTAAACCTGCACTGGTGCATCGGAAGCTAATACTGGTCTCCCAGGAGCTGCTCAAAGCACAAACTCTTAGATGATTCACTCTTCTTGTACTTCAGTCGGCATTGTGCCTTTTGTATTTAATCGTGATGCAATTTCTGTGATTCATGGTCAATGTGAAGGTCCAAGGGATACAATAAACCTGCACTGGTGCATCGGAAGCTAATACTGGTCTCCCAGGAGCCGCTCAAAGCATAAACTCTTAGAAGATTCACTCTTCTTGTACTTCAGTCGGCATTGTGCCTTTTGTATTTAATCCCGATGCAATTTCTGTGTTTCATGGTCAATGTGAAGGTCCAAGGGATACAATAAACCTGCACTGGTGCATCAGAAGCTAATACTGGTCTCCCAGGAGCCGCTCAAAGCACAAACTCTTAGAAGATTAACTCTTCTTGTACTTAAGTCGGCATTGTGCATATTGTATTTAATCCCGATGCAATTTCTCTGTTTCATGGTCAATGTGAAAGTCCAAGGGATACAATAAACCTGCACTGGTGCATCGGAAGCTAATACTGGTCTCCCAGGAGCCGCTCAAAGCACAAACTCTTTGAAGATTCACTCTTCTTGTACTTAAATCGGCATTGTGCATTTTGTATTTAATCCCGATGCAATTTCTGTGTTTCATGGTCAATGTGAAGGTCCAAGGGATACAATAAACCTGCACTGGTGCATCGGAAGCTAATACTGGTCTCCCAGGAGCCGCTCAAAGCACAAACTCTTAGAAGATTCACTCTTCTTGTACTTCAGTCGGCATTGTGCATTTTGTATTTAATCCCGATGCAATTTCTGTGTTTCATGGTCAATGTGAAGGTCCAAGGGATACAATAAACCTGCACTGGTGCATCGGAAGCTAATACTGGTCTCCCAGGAGCCCCTCAAAAGACAAACTCTTAGAAGATTCACTCTTCTTGTACTTCAGTCGGCATTGTGCCTTTTGTATCTAATCCCGATGAAATATCTGTGTTTCATGGTCAATGTGAAGGCCCCAGGGATACAATAATCCTGCACTGGTTCATCGGAAGCTAATACTGGTCCCGCAGGAGCCGCTCAAAGCACAAACTCTTAGAAGATTCACTCTTCTTGTACTTAAGTCGGCATAGTGCCTTTTGTATTTAATCCCGATGCAATTTCTGCATTTCATGGTCAATGTGAAGGTCCGAGGGATACAATAAACCTGCACTGGTGCATCCTAAGCTAATAGTGGTCTCCCAGGAGCCGCTCAAAGCACAAACTCTTAGAAGATTCACTCTTCTTGTACTTCAGTCGGCATTGTGCATTTTGTATTTAATCCCGATGCAATTTCTGTGTTTCATGGTCAATGTGAGGGTCCAAGGGATACAATAAACCTGCACTGGTGCATCGGAAGCTAATACTGGTCTCCCAGGAGCCGCTCAAAGCACAAACTCTTAGAAAATTCACTCTTCTTGTACTTAAGTCGGCATTGTGCATTTTGTATTTAATCCCGATGCAATTTCTGTGTTTCATGGTCAATGTGAAGGTCCAAGGGATACAATAAACCTGCACTGGTGCATCGGAAGTAAATACTGGTCTCCCAGGAGCCGCTCAAAGCACAAACTCTTAAAAGATTCACTCTTCTTGTACTTCAGTCGGCATTGTGCCATTTGTATTTAATCCCGATGCAATTTCTGTGTTTCATGGTCAATGTGAAGGTCCAAGGGATACAATAAACCTGCACTGGTGCATCGGAAGCTAATACTGGTCTCCCAGGAGCCGCTGAAAGCACAAACTCTTAGAAGATTCACTCTTCTTGTACTTCAGTCGGCATTGTGCCTCTTGTATTCAATCCCGATACAATTTCTGTGTTTCATGGTCAATGTGAAGGTCCAAGGGTTGCAGTAAACCTGCACTGGTGCATCGGAAGCTAATACTGGTCTCCCAGGAGCTGCTCAAAGCACAAACTCTTAGATGATTCACTCTTCTTGTACTTCAGTCGGCATTGTGCCTTTTGTATTTAATCGTGATGCAATTTCTGTGATTCATGGTCAATGTGAAGGTCCAAGGGATACAATAAACCTGCACTGGTGCATCGGAAGCTAATACTGGTCTCCCAGGAGCCGCTCAAAGCATAAACTCTTAGAAGATTCACTCTTCTTGTACTTCAGTCGGCATTGTGCCTTTTGTATTTAATCCCGATGCAATTTCTGTGTTTCATGGTCAATGTGAAGGTCCAAGGGATACAATAAACCTGCACTGGTGCATCAGAAGCTAATACTGGTCTCCCAGGAGCCGCTCAAAGCACAAACTCTTAGAAGATTAACTCTTCTTGTACTTAAGTCGGCATTGTGCATATTGTATTTAATCCCGATGCAATTTCTCTGTTTCATGGTCAATGTGAAGGTCCAAGGGATACAATAAACCTGCACTGGTGCATCGGAAGTAAATACTGGTCTCCCAGGAGCCGCTCAAAGCACAAACTCTTAAAAGATTCACTCTTCTTGTACTTCAGTCGGCATTGTGCCATTTGTATTTAATCCCGATGCAATTTCTGTGTTTCATGGTCAATGTGAAGGTCCAAGGGATACAATAAACCTGCACTGGTGCATCGGAAGCTAATACTGGTCTCCCAGGAGCCGCTGAAAGCACAAACTCTTAGAAGATTCACTCTTCTTGTACTTCAGTCGGCATTGTGCCTCTTGTATTCAATCCCGATACAATTTCTGTGTTTCATGGTCAATGTGAAGGTCCAAGGGTTGCAGTAAACCTGCACTGGTGCATCGGAAGCTAATACTGGTCTCCCAGGAGCTGCTCAAAGCACAAACTCTTAGATGATTCACTCTTCTTGTACTTCAGTCGGCATTGTGCCTTTTGTATTTAATCGTGATGCAATTTCTGTGATTCATGGTCAATGTGAAGGTCCAAGGGATACAATAAACCTGCACTGGTGCATCGGAAGCTAATACTGGTCTCCCAGGAGCCGCTCAAAGCATAAACTCTTAGAAGATTCACTCTTCTTGTACTTCAGTCGGCATTGTGCCTTTTGTATTTAATCCCGATGCAATTTCTGTGTTTCATGGTCAATGTGAAGGTCCAAGGGATACAATAAACCTGCACTGGTGCATCAGAAGCTAATACTGGTCTCCCAGGAGCCGCTCAAAGCACAAACTCTTAGAAGATTAACTCTTCTTGTACTTAAGTCGGCATTGTGCATATTGTATTTAATCCCGATGCAATTTCTCTGTTTCATGGTCAATGTGAAAGTCCAAGGGATACAATAAACCTGCACTGGTGCATCGGAAGCTAATACTGGTCTCCCAGGAGCCGCTCAAAGCACAAACTCTTTGAAGATTCACTCTTCTTGTACTTAAATCGGCATTGTGCATTTTGTATTTAATCCCGATGCAATTTCTGTGTTTCATGGTCAATGTGAAGGTCCAAGGGATACAATAAACCTGCACTGGTGCATCGGAAGCTAATACTGGTCTCCCAGGAGCCGCTCAAAGCACAAACTCTTAGAAGATTCACTCTTCTTGTACTTCAGTCGGCATTGTGCATTTTGTATTTAATCCCGATGCAATTTCTGTGTTTCATGGTCAATGTGAAGGTCCAAGGGATACAATAAACCTGCACTGGTGCATCGGAAGCTAATACTGGTCTCCCAGGAGCCCCTCAAAAGACAAACTCTTAGAAGATTCACTCTTCTTGTACTTCAGTCGGCATTGTGCCTTTTGTATCTAATCCCGATGAAATATCTGTGTTTCATGGTCAATGTGAAGGCCCCAGGGATACAATAATCCTGCACTGGTTCATCGGAAGCTAATACTGGTCCCGCAGGAGCCGCTCAAAGCACAAACTCTTAGAAGATTCACTCTTCTTGTACTTAAGTCGGCATAGTGCCTTTTGTATTTAATCCCGATGCAATTTCTGCATTTCATGGTCAATGTGAAGGTCCGAGGGATACAATAAACCTGCACTGGTGCATCCTAAGCTAATAGTGGTCTCCCAGGAGCCGCTCAAAGCACAAACTCTTAGAAGATTCACTCTTCTTGTACTTCAGTCGGCATTGTGCATTTTGTATTTAATCCCGATGAAATTTCTGTGTTTCATGGTCAATGTGAAGGTCCAAGGGATACAATAAACCTGCACTGGTGCATCGGAAGCTAATACTGGTCTCCCAGGAGCCGCTCAAAGCACAAACTCTTAGAAGATTCACTCTTCTTTTACTTCAGTCGGCATTGTGCATAAAGGCGCTACAGTCTGGAACCGCGTGACCGCTACGGTCCCAGGTTCGAATCCTGCCTCGGGCTTGGATGTGTGTGATGTCCTTAGGTTAGTTAGGTTTAAGTAGTTCTAAGTTCTAGGGGACTGATGACCTTAGAAGTTAAGTCCCATAGTGCTCAGAGCCATTTGAACCATTTTTGACATTGTGCCTTTTGTATTTAACCCCGATGCAATTTCTGTGTTTCATGGTCAATGTGAAGGTCCAAGGGATACAGTAAACCTGCACTGGTGCATCGGAATCTAATACTGGTCTCCCAGGAGCCGCTCAAAGCACATACTCTTAGAAGATTCACTCTTCTTGTACTTAAGCCGGCATTGTGCCTTCTGTATTTAATCCCGATGCAATTTCTGTGTTTCATGGTCAATGTGAAGGTCCAAGGGATACAATAAACCTGCACTGGTGCATCCTAAGCTAATACTGATCTCCCAGGACCCGCTCAAAGCACAAACTCTTAGAAGATTCACTCCTCTTGTACTTCAGTCGGCATTGTGCCTCTTGTATTCAATCCCGATACAATTTCTGTGTTTCATGGTCAATGTGAAGGTCCAAGGGTTGCAGTAAACCTGCACTGGTGCATCGGAAGCTAATACTGGTCTCCCAGTAGCTGCTCAAAGCACAAACTCTTAGATGATTCACTCTTCTTGTACTTCAGTCGGCATTGTGCCTTTTGTATTTAATCCCGATGCAATTTCTGTGATTCATGGTCAATGTGAAGGTCCAAGGGATACAATAAACCTGCACTGGTGCATCGGAAGCTAATACTGGTCTCCCAGGAGCCGCTCAAAGCATAAACTCTTAGAAGATTCACTCTTCTTGTACTTCAGTCGGCATTGTGCCTTTTGTATTTAATCCCGATGCAATTTCTGTGTTTCATGGTCAATGTGAAGGTCCAAGGGATACAATAAACCTGCACTGGTGCATCAGAAGCTAATACTGGTCTCCCAGGGGCCGCTCAAAGCACAAACTCTTAGAAGATTAACTCTTCTTGTACTTAAGTCGGCATTGTGCATTTTGTATTTAATCCAGATGCAATTTCTCTGTTTCATGGTCAATGTGAAAGTCCAAGGGATACAATAAACCTGCACTGGTGCATCGGAAGCTAATACTGGTCTCCCAGGAGCCGCTCAAAGCACAAACTCTTAGAAGATTCACTCTTCTTGTACTTCAGTCGGCATTGTGCATTTTGTATTTAATCCCGATGCAATTTCTGTGTTTCATGGTCAATGTGAAGGTCCAAGGGATACAATAAACCTGCACTGGTGCATCGGAAGCTAATACTGGTCTCCCAGGAGCCGCTCAAAGCACAAACTCTTAGAAGATTCACTCTTCTTGTACTTAAATCGGCATTGTGCATTTTGTATTTAATCCCGATGCAATTTCTGTGTTTCATGGTCAATGTGAAGGTCCAAGGGATACAATAAACCTGCACTGGTGCATCGGAAGCTAATACTGGTCTCCCAGGAGCCGCTCAAAGCACAAACTCTTAGAAGATTCACTCTTCTTGTACTTCAGTCGGCATTGTGCATTTTGTATTTAATCCCGATGCAATTTCTGTGTTTCATGGTCAATGTGAAGGTCCAAGGGATACAATAAACCTGCACTGGTGCATCGGAAGCTAATACTGGTCTCCCAGGAGCCGCTCAAAGCACAAACTCTTAGAAAATTCACTCTTCTTGTTCTTAAGTCGGCATTGTGCATTTTGTATTTAATCCCGATGCAATTTCTGTGTTTCATGGTCAATGTGAAGGTCCAAGGGATACAATAAACCTGCACTGGTGCATCGGAAGTAAATACTGGTCTCCCAGGAGCCACTCAAAGCACAAACTCTTAAAAGATTCACTCTTCTTGTACTTCAGTCGGCATTGTGCCTTTTGTATTTAATCCCGATGCAATTTCTGTGTTTCATGGTCAATGTGAAGGTCCAAGGGATACAATAAACCTGCACTGGTGCATCGGAAGCTAATACTGGTCTCCCAGGAGCCGCTGAAAGCACAAACTCTTAGAAGATTCACTCTTCTTGTACTTCAGTCGGCATTGTGCCTCTTGTATTTAATCCCGATGCTATTTCTGTGTTTCATGGTCAATGTGAAGGTCCAAGGGATACAATAAACCTGCACTGGTGCATCGGAAGCTCATACTGGTCTCCCAGGAGCCGCTCAAAGCACAAACTCTTAGAAAATTCACTCTTCTTGTACTTAAGTCGGCATTGTGCCTTTTGTATTTAATCCCGATGCAATTTCTGTATTTCATGGTAAATGTGAAGGTCGAAGGGATACAATAAACCTGCACTGGTGCATCGGAAGCTAATACTGGTCTCCCAGGAGCCGCTCAAAGCACAAACTCTTAGAAGATTCACTCTTCTTGTACTTCAGTCGGCATTGTGCCTTTTCTATTTAATACCGATGCAATTTCTGTGTTTCATGGTCAATGTGAAGGTCCAAGGGATACAATAAACCTGCACTGGTGCATTGGAAGCTAATACTGGTCTCCCAGGAGCCGCTCAAAGCACAAACTCTTAGAAGATTCACTCTTCTTGTACTACAGTCGGCATTGTGCTTCTGTATTCAATCCCGATACAATTTCTGTGTTTCATGGTCAATGTGAAGGTCCAAGGGATACAGTAAACCTGCACTGGTGCATCGGAAGGTAATACTGGTCTCCCAGGAGCCGCTCAAAGCACAAACTCTTAGAAGATTCACTCTTCTTGTACTTCAGTCGGCATTGTGCCTTTTGTATTTAATCCCGACGCAATTTCTGTGTTTCATTGTCAATGTGAAGGTCCAAGGGATACAGTAAACCTGCACTGGTGCATCGGAATCTAATACTGGTCTCCCAGGAGCCGCTCAAAGCACAAACTCTTAGACGATTCACTCTTCTTGTACTTCAGTCAGCATTGTGCCTTTTGTATTTAATCAAGATGCAATTTCTGTGTTTCATCGTCAATGGGAAGGTCCAAGGGATACAGTAAACCTGCACTGGTGCATCGGAATCTAATACTGGTCTCCCAGGAGCCGCTCAAAGCACAAACTCTTAGAAGATTCACTCTTCTTGTACTTCAGTCGGCATTGTGCATTTTGTATTTAATCCCGATGCAATTTTTGTGTTTCATGGTCAATGTGAAGGTCCAAGGGATACAATAAACCTGCACTGGTGCATCGGAAGCTAATACTGGTCTCCAAGGAGCCGCTCATAGCACAAACTCTTAGAAGATTCACTCTTCTTTTACTTCAGTCGGCATTGTGCATAAAGGCGCTACAGTTTGGAACCGCGTGACCGCTACGGTCACAGGTTCGAATCCTGCCTCGGGCTTGGATGTGTGTGATGTCCTTAGGTTAGTTAGGTTTAAGTAGTTCTAAGTTCTAGGGGACTGATGACCTTAGAAGTTAAGTCCCATAGTGCTCAGAGCCATTTGAACCGTTTTAGGCATTGTGCCTTTTGTATTTAATCCCGATGCAATTTCTGTGTTTCATGGTCAATGTGAAGGTCCAAGGGATACAGTAAACCTGCACTGGTGCATCGGAATCTAATACTGGTCTCCCAGGAGCCGCTCAAAGCACAAACTCTTAGAAGATTCACTCTTCTTGTACTTCAGTCGGCATTGTGAATTTTGTATTTAATCCCGATGCAATTTCTGTGTTTCATGTTCAATGTGAAGGTCCAAGGGATACAATAAACCTGCACTGGTGCATCGGAAATTAATACTGGTCTCCCAGGAGCCGCTCAAGGCACAAACTCTTACAAGATTAACACTTCTTGTACTTCAGTCGGCATTGTGCCTTTTGTATTTAATCCCGATGCAATTTCTGTGTTTCATGGTCAATGTGAAGGTCCAAGGGATACAATAAACCTGCACTGATGCATCGGAAGCTAATACTGGTCTCCCAGGAGCCGCTCAACGCACAAACTCTTAGAAGATTCACTCTTCTTGTACTTCAGTCGGCATTGTGCCTTTTGTATTTATTCCCGATGCAATTTCTGTGTTTCATGGTCAATGTGAAGGTCCAAGGGATACAATAAACCTGCACTGGTGAATCGGAAGCTAATACTGATCTCCCAGGAGCCGCTCAAAGCTCAAGCTCTTAGAAGATTCACTCTTCTTGTACTTAAGTCGGCATTGTGCCTTTTGTATTTAATCCCGATGCAATTTCTGTGTTTCTTCGTCAATGAGAAGGTACAAGGGATACAATAAACCTGCACTAGTGTATCGGAAGCTAATACTGGTCTCCCAGTAGCCGCTCAAAGCACAAACTCTTAGAAGATTCAATCTTCTTGTACTTCAGTCGGCATTGTGCGTTTTGTATTCAATCCCGATACGATTTCTGTGTTTCATGGTCAATGTGAAGGTCCAAGGGTTGCAGTAAACCTGCACTGGTGCATCGGAAGCTAATACTGGTCTCTCAGGAGTCGCTCAAAGCACAAACTCTTAGAAGATTCACTCTTCTTGTACTTCAGTCGGCATTGTGCCTTTTGTATTTAATCCCGATGCAAATTCTGTGTTTCATGGTCAATGTGAAGGTCCAACGGATGCAATAAACCTGCACTGGTGCATCGGAAGCTAATACTGGTCTCCCAGGAGCCGCTCAAAGCACAAACTCTTAGAAGATTAACTCTTCTTGTACGTAAGTCGGCATTGTGCATTTTGTATTTAATCCCGATGCAATTTCTGTGTTTCATGGTCAATGTGAAAGTCCAAGGGATACAATAAACCTGCACTGGTGCATCGGAAGCTAATACTGGTCTCCCAGGAGCCGCTCAAAGCACAAACTCTTAGAAGATTCACTCTTCTTGTACTTCAGTCGGCATTGTGCCTTTTGTATTTAATCCCGATGCAATTTCTGTGTTTCATGTTCAATGTGAAGGACCAAGGCATACAATAAACCTGCACTGGTGCATCGGAAGCTAATACTGGTCTCCCAGGAGCCGCTCAAAGCACAAACTCTTAGAAGATTCACTCTTCTTGTACTTCAGTCGGCATTGTGCTTCTTGTATTTAATCCCGAAGCTATTTCTGTGTTTCATGGTCAATGTGAAGGTCCAAGGGACACAATAAACCTGCACTGGTGCATCGGAAGCTAATACTGGTCTCCCAGGATCCGCTCAAAGCACAAACTCTTACAAATTTCACTCTTCTTGTACTTAAGTCGGCATTGTGCCTTTTGTATTTAATCCCGATGCAATTTCTGTGTTTCATGGTCAATGTGAAGGTCCAAGGGATACAATAAACCTGCACTGGTGCATCGGAAGCTAATACTGGTCTCCCAGGAGCCGCTCAAAGCACAAACTCTTAGAAGATTCACTCTTCTTGTACTTCATTCGGCATTGTGCCTTTTGTATTTAATCCCGATGCAATTTCTGTGTTTCATGGTCAATGTGAAGGTCCAAGGGATACAATAAACCTGCACTGGTGCATCGGAAGCTAATACTGGTCTCCCAGGAGTCGCTCAAAGCACTAACTCTTTAGAAGATTCACTCTTCTTGTACTTCAGTCGGCATTGTGCTTCTGTATTCAATCCCGATACAATTTCTCTGTTTCATGGTCAATGTGAAGATAAAAGGGATACAGTAAACCAGCACTGGTGCATCGGAAGGTAATACTGGTCTCCCAGGAGCCGCTCAAAGCACAAACTCTTAGGAGATTCACTCTTCTTGTACTTCAGTCGGCATTGTGCCTTTTGTATTTAATCCCGATGCAATTTCTGTGTTTCATGTTCAATGTGAAGGTCCAAGGCATACAATAAACCAGCACAGGTGCATCGGAAGCTAATACTGGTCTCCGAGGAGCCGCTCAAAGCACAAACTCTTAGAAGATTCACTCTCCTTGTACTTCAGTCGGCATTGTGCGTTTTGTATTCAATCCCGATACAATTTCTGAGTTTCATGGTTAATGTGAAGGTCCAAGGGATACAGTAAACCTGCACTGGTGCATCGGAAGCTAATACTGGTCTCCCAGGAGCCGCTCAAAGCACAAACTCTTTGAAGATTCACTCTTCTTGTACTTAAATCGGCATTGTGCATTTTGTATTTAATCCCGATGCAATTTCTGTGTTTCATGGTCAATGTGAAGGTCCAAGGGATACAATAAACCTGCACTGGTGCATCGGAAGCTAATACTGGTCTCCCAGGAGCCGCTCAAAGCACAAACTCTTAGAAGATTCACTCTTCTTGTACTTCAGTCGGCATTGTGCATTTTGTATTTAATCCCGATGCAATTTCTGTGTTTCATGGTCAATGTGAAGGTCCAAGGGATACAATAAACCTGCACTGGTGCATCGGAAGCTAATACTGGTCTCCCAGGAGCCCCTCAAAGGACAAACTCTTAGAAGATTCACTCTTCTTGTACTTCAGTCGGCATTGTGCCCTTTGTATCTAATCCCGATGAAATTTCTGTGTTTCATGGTCAATGTGAAGGCCCCAGGGATACAATAATCCTGCACTGGTTCATCGGAAGCTAATACTGGTCCCGCAGGAGCCGCTCAAAGCACAAACTCTTAGAAGATTCACTCTTCTTGTACTTAAGTCGGCATAGTGCCTTTTGTATTTAATCCCGATGCAATTTCTGCATTTCATGGTCAATGTGAAGGTCCGAGGGATACAATAAACCTGCACTGGTGCATCCTAAGCTAATAGTGGTCTCCCAGGAGCCGCTCAAAGCACAAACTCTTAGAAGATTCACGCTTCTTGTACTTCAGTCGGCATTGTGCATTTTGTATTTAATCCCGATGCAATTTCTGTGTTTCATGGTCAATGTGAAGGTCCAAGGGATACAATAAACCTGCACTGGTGCATCGGAAGCTAATACTGGTCTCCCAGGAGCCGCTCAAAGCACAAACTCTTAGAAGATTCACTCTTCTTTTACTTCAGTCGGCATTGTGCATAAAGGCGCTACAGTCTGGAACCGCGTGACCGCTACGGTCGCAGGTTCGAATCCTGCCTCGGGCTTGGATGTGTGTGATGTCCTTAGGTTAGTTAGGTTTAAGTAGTTCTAAGTTCTAGGGGACTGATGACCTTAGAAGTTAAGTCCCATAGTGCTCAGAGCCATTTGAACCATTTTTGGCATTGTGCCTTTTGTATTTAATCCCGATGCAATTTCTGTGTTTCATGGTCAATGTGAAGGTCCAAGGGATACAGTAAACCTGCACTGGTGCATCGGAATCTAATACTGGTCTCCCAGGAGCCGCTCAAAGCACATACTCTTAGAAGATTCACTCTTCTTGTACTTAAGCCGGCATTGTGCCTTCTGTATTTAATCCCGATGCAATTTCTGTGTTTCATGGTCAATGTGAAGGTCCAAGGGATACAATAAACCTGCACTGGTGCATCCTAAGCTAATACTGATCTCCCAGGACCCGCTCAAAGCACAAACTCTTAGAAGATTCACTCCTCTTGTACTTCAGTCGGCATTGTGCCTCTTGTATTCAATCCCGATACAATTTCTGTGTTTCATGGTCAATGTGAAGGTCCAAGGGTTGCAGTAAACCTGCACTGGTGCATCGGAAGCTAATACTGGTCTCCCAGTAGCTGCTCAAAGCACAAACTCTTAGATGATTCACTCTTCTTGTACTTCAGTCGGCATTGTGCCTTTTGTATTTAATCCCGATGCAATTTCTGTGATTCATGGTCAATGTGAAGGTCCAAGGGATACAATAAACCTGCACTGGTGCATCGGAAGCTAATACTGGTCTCCCAGGAGCCGCTCAAAGCATAAACTCTTAGAAGATTCACTCTTCTTGTACTTCAGTCGGCATTGTGCCTTTTGTATTTAATCCCGATGCAATTTCTGTGTTTCATGGTCAATGTGAAGGTCCAAGGGATACAATAAACCTGCACTGGTGCATCAGAAGCTAATACTGGTCTCCCAGGAGCCGCTCAAAGCACAAACTCTTAGAAGATTCACTCTTCTTGTACTTATGTCGGCATTGTGCATTTTGTATTTAATCCAGATGCAATTTCTCTGTTTCATGGTCAATGTGAAAGTCCAAGGGATACAATAAACCTGCACTGGTGCATCGGAAGCTAATACTGGTCTCCCAGGAGCCGCTCAAAGCACAAACTCTTAGAAGATTCACTCTTCTTGTACTTCAGTCGGCATTGTGCATTTTGTATTTAATCCCGATGCAATTTCTGTGTTTCATGGTCAATGTGAAGGTCCAAGGGATACAATAAACCTGCACTGGTGCATCGGAAGCTAATACTGGTCTCCCAGGAGCCGCTCAAAGCACAAACTCTTAGAAGATTCACTCTTCTTGTACTTAAATCGGCATTGTGCATTTTGTATTTAATCCCGATGCAATTTCTGTGTTTCATGGTCAATGTGAAGGTCCAAGGGATACAATAAACCTGCACTGGTGCATCGGAAGCTAATACTGGTCTCCCAGGAGCCGCTCAAAGCACAAACTCTTAGAAGATTCACTCTTCTTGTACTTCAGTCGGCATTGTGCATTTTGTATTTAATCCCGATGCAATTTCTGTGTTTCATGGTCAATGTGAAGGTCCAAGGGATACAATAAACCTGCACTGGTGCATCGGAAGCTAATACTGGTCTCCCAGGAGCCGCTCAAAGCACAAACTCTTAGAAAATTCACTCTTCTTGTACTTAAGTCGGCATTGTGCATTTTGTATTTAATCCCGATGCAATTTCTGTGTTTCATGGTCAATGTGAAGGTCCAAGGGATACAATAAACCTGCACTGGTGCATCGGAAGTAAATACTGGTCTCCCAGGAGCCGCTCAAAGCACAAACTCTTAAAAGATTCACTCTTCTTGTACTTCAGTCGGCATTGTGCCTTTTGTATTTAATCCCGATGCAATTTCTGTGTTTCATGGTCAATGTGAAGGTCCAAGGGATACAATAAACCTGCACTGGTGCATCGGAAGCTAATACTGGTCTCCCAGGAGCCGCTGAAAGCACAAACTCTTAGAAGATTCACTCTTCTTGTACTTCAGTCGGCATTGTGCCTCTTGTATTTAATCCCGATGCTATTTCTGTGTTTCATGGTCAATGTGAAGGTCCAAGGGATACAATAAACCTGCACTGGTGCATCGGAAGCTCATACTGGTCTCCCAGGAGCCGCTCAAAGCACAAACTCTTAGAAAATTCACTCTTCTTGTACTTAAGTCGGCATTGTGCCTTTTGTATTTAATCCCGATGGAATTTCTGTGTTTAATGGTAAATGTGAAGGTCGAAGGGATACAATAAACCTGCACTGGTGCATCGGAAGCTAATACTGGTCTCCCAGGAGCCGCTCAAAGCACAAACTCTTAGAAGATTCACTCTTCTTGTACTTCAGTCGGCATTGTGCCTTTTCTATTTAATACCGATGCAATTTCTGTGTTTCATGGTCAATGTGAAGGTCCAAGGCATACAATAATCCTGCACTGGTGCATCGGAAGCTAATACTGGTCTCCCAGGAGCCGCTCAAAGCACAAACTCTTAGAAGATTCACTCTTCTTGTACTACAGTCGGCATTGTGCTTCTGTATTCAATCCCGATACAATTTCTGTGTTTCATGGTCAATGTGAAGGTCCAAGGGATACAGTAAACCTGCACTGGTGCATCGGAAGGTAATACTGGTCTCCCAGGAGCCGCTCAAAGCACAAACTCTTAGAAGATTCACTCTTCTTGTACTTCAGTCGGCATTGTGCCTTTTGTATTTAATCCCGACGCAATTTCTGTGTTTCATTGTCAATGTGAAGGTCCAAGGGATACAGTAAACCTGCACTGGTGCATCGGAATCTAATACTGGTCTCCCAGGAGCCGCTCAAAGCACAAACTCTTAGACGATTCAGTCTTCTTGTACTTCATTCAGCATTGTGCCTTTTGTATTTAATCAAGATGCAATTTCTGTGTTTCATCGTCAATGGGAAGGTCCAAGGGATACAGTAAACCTGCACTGGTGCATCGGAATCTAATACTGGTCTCCCAGGAGCCGCTCAAAGCACAAACTCTTAGAAGATTCACTCTTCTTGTACTTCAGTCGGCATTGTGCATTTTGTATTTAATCCCGATGCAATTTTTGTGTTTCATGGTCAATGTGAAGGTCCAAGGGATACAATAAACCTGCACTGGTGCATCGGAAGCTATTACTGGTCTCCAAGGAGCCGCTCATAGCACAAACTCTTAGAAGATTCACTCTTCTTTTACTTCAGTCGGCATTATGCATAAAGGCGCTACAGTTTGGAACCGCGTGACCGCTACGGTAGCAGGTTCGAATCCTGCCTCGGGCTTGGATGTGTGTGATGTCCTTAGGTTAGTTAGGTTTAAGTAGTTCTAAGTTCTAGGGGACTGATGACCTTAGAAGTTAAGTCCCATAGTGCTCAGAGCCATTTGAACCGTTTTAGGCATTGTGCCTTTTGTATTTAATCCCGATGCAATTTCTGTGTTTCATGGTCAATGTGAAGGTCCAAGGGATACAGTAAACCTGCACTGGTGCATCGGAATCTAATACTGGTCTCCCAGGAGCCGCTCAAAGCACAAACTCTTAGAAGATTCACTCTTCTTGTACTTCAGTCGGCATTGTGAATTTTGTATTTAATCCCGATGCAATTTCTGTGTTTCATGTTCAATGTGAAGGTCCAAGGGATACAATAAACCTGCACTGGTGCATCGGAAATTAATACTGGTCTCCCAGGAGCCGCTCAAGGCACAAACTCTTACAAGATTAACACTTCTTGTACTTCAGTCGGCATTGTGCCTTTTGTATTTAATCCCGATGCAATTTCTGTGTTTCATGGTCAATGTGAAGGTCCAAGGGATACAATAAACCTGCACTGATGCATCGGAAGCTAATACTGGTCTCCCAGGAGCCGCTCAACGCACAAACTCTTAGAAGATTCACTCTTCTTGTACTTCAGTCGGCATTGTGCCTTTTGTATTTATTCCCGATGCAATTTCTGTGTTTCATGGTCAATGTGAAGGTCCAAGGGATACAATAAACCTGCACTGGTGCATCGGAAGCTAATACTGATCTCCCAGGAGCCGCTCAAAGCTCAAGCTCTTAGAAGATTCACTCTTCTTGTACTTAAGTCGGCATTGTGCCTTTTGTATTTAATCCCGATGCAATTTCTGTGTTTCTTCGTCAATGTGAAGGTACAAGGGATACAATAAACCTGCACTAGTGTATCGGAAGCTAATACTGGTCTCCCAGTAGCCGCTCAAAGCACAAACTCTTAGAAAATTCAATCTTCTTGTACTTCAGTCGGCATTGTGCCTTTTGTATTCAATCCCGATACGATTTCTGTGTTTCATGGTCAATGTGAAGGTCCAAGGGTTGCAGTAAACCTGCACTGGTGCATCGGAAGCTAATACTGGTCTCTCAGGAGTCGCTCAAAGCACAAACTCTTAGAAGATTCACTCTTCTTGTACTTCAGTCGGCATTGTGCCTTTTGTATTTAATCCCGATGCAAATTCTGTGTTTCATGGTCAATGTGAAGGTCCAACGGATGCAATAAACCTGCACTGGTGCATCGGAAGCTAATACTGGTCTCCCAGGAGCCGCTCAAAGCACAAACTCTTAGAAGATTAACTCTTCTTGTACGTAAGTCGGCATTGTGCATTTTGTATTTAATCCCGATGCAATTTCTGTGTTTCATGGTCAATGTGAAAGTCCAAGGGATACAATAAACCTGCACTGGTGCATCGGAAGCTAATACTGGTCTCCCAGGAGCCGCTCAAAGCACAAACTCTTAGAAGATTCACTCTTCTTGTACTTCAGTCGGCATTGTGCCTTTTGTATTTAATCCCGATGCAATTTCTGTGTTTCATGTTCAATGTGAAGGACCAAGGCATACAATAAACCTGCACTGGTGCATCGGAAGCTAATACTGGTCTCCCAGGAGCCGCTCAAAGCACAAACTCTTAGAAGATTCACTCTTCTTGTACTTCAGTCGGCATTGTGCTTCTTGTATTTAATCCCGAAGCTATTTCTGTGTTTCATGGTCAATGTGAAGGTCCAAGGGACACAATAAACCTGCACTGGTGCATCGGAAGCTAATACTGGTCTCCCAGGATCCGCTCAAAGCACAAACTCTTACAAATTTCACTCTTCTTGTACTTAAGTCGGCATTGTGCCTTTTGTATTTAATCCCGATGCAATTTCTGTGTTTCATGGTCAATGTGAAGGTCCAAGGGATACAATAAACCTGCACTGGTGCATCGGAAGCTAATACTGGTCTCCCAGGAGCCGCTCAAAGCACAAACTCTTAGAAGATTCACTCTTCTTGTACTTCAGTCGGCATTGTGCCTTTTGTATTTAATCCCGATGCAATTTCTGTGTTTCATGGTCAATGTGAAGGTCCAAGGGATACAATAAACCTGCACTGGTGCATCGGAAGCTAATACTGGTCTCCCAGGAGTCGCTCAAAGCACTAACTCTTAGAAGATTCACTCTTCTTGTACTTCAGTCGGCATTGTGCTTCTGTATTCAATCCCGATACAATTTCTCTGTTTCATGGTCAATGTGAAGATAAAAGGGATACAGTAAACCAGCACTGGTGCATCGGAAGGTAATACTGGTCTCCCAGGAGCCGCTCAAAGCACAAACTCTTAGAAGATTCACTCTTCTTGTACTTCAGTCGGCATTGTGCCTTTTGTATTTAATCCCGATGCAATTTCTGTGTTTCATGTTCAATGTGAAGGTCCAAGGCATACAATAAACCAGCACAGGTGCATCGGAAGCTAATACTGGTCTCCGAGGAGCCGCTCAAAGCACAAACTCTTAGAAGATTCACTCTCCTTGTACTTCAGTCGGCATTGTGCGTTTTGTATTCAATCCCGATACAATTTCTGAGTTTCATGGTTAATGTGAAGGTCCAAGGGATACAGTAAACCTGCACTGGTGCATCGGAAGCTAATACTGGTCTCCCAGGAGCCGCTCAAAGCACAAACACTTAGAAGATTCACTCTTCTTTTACTTCATTCGGCATTGTGCCTTTTGTATTTAATCCCGATGCAATTTCTGTGTTTCATGGTCAATGTGAAGGTTCAAGGGATACAGTAAACCTGCACTGGTGCATCGGAATCTAATACCGGTCTCCCAGGAGCCGCTCAAAGCACAAACTCTTAGAAGATTCACTCTTCTTGTACTTCAGTCGGCATTGTGCCTTTTGTATTTAATCCCGATGCAATTTCTGTGTTTCATGGTCAATGTGAAGGTCCAAGGGATACAATAAACCTGCACTGGTGCATCGGAAGCTAATACTGGTCTCCCAGGAGCCGCTCATAGCACAAACTCTAAGAAGATTCACTCTTCTTGTACTTCAGTCGGCATTGTGCTTCTGTATTCAATCCCGATACAATTTCTGTGTTTCATGGTCAATGTGAAGGTCCAAGGGATACAGTAAACCTGCACTGGTGCATCGGAAGGTAATACTGGTCTCCCAGGAGCCGCTCAAAGCACAAACTCTTAGAAGGTTCACTCTTCTTATACTTCAGTCGGAATTGTGCATTTTGTATTTAATCCCGACGCAATTTCTGTGTTTCATTGTCAATGTGAAGGTCCAAGGGATACAGTAAACCTGCACTGGTGCATCGGAAGCTAATACTGGTCTCCCAGGAGCCGCTTAAAGCACAAACTCTTAGAAGATTCACTCTTCTTGAACTTCAGTCGGCATTGTGCCTTTTGTATTTAATCCCTATGCAATTTCTGTGTTTCACGGTCAATGTGAAGGTCCAAGGGATACAATAAACCTGCACTGGTGCATCGGAAATTAATACTGGTCTCCCAGGAGCCGCTCAAGGCACAAACTCTTACAAGATTAACACTTCTTGTACTTCAGTCGGCATTGTGCCTTTTGTATTTAATCCCGATGCAATTTCTGTGTTTCATGGTCAATGTGAAGGTCCAAGGGATACAATAAACCTGCACTGATGCATCGGAAGCTAATACTGGTCTCCCAGGAGCCGCTCAACGCACAAACTCTTAGAAGATTCACTCTTCTTGTACTTCAGTCGGCATTGTGCCTTTTGTATTTATTCCCGATGCAATTTCTGTGTTTCATGGTCAATGTGAAGGTCCAAGGGATACAATAAACCTGCACTGGTGCATCGGAAGCTAATACTGATCTCCCAGGAGCCGCTCAAAGCTCAAGCTCTTAGAAGATTCACTCTTCTTGTACTTAAGTCGGCATTGTGCCTTTTGTATTTAATCCCGATGCAATTTCTGTGTTTCTTCGTCAATGTGAAGGTACAAGGGATACAATAAACCTGCACTAGTGTATCGGAAGCTAATACTGGTCTCCCAGTAGCCGCTCAAAGCACAAACTCTTAGAAGATTCAATCTTCTTGTACTTCAGTCGGCATTGTGCCTTTTGTATTCAATCCCGATACGATTTCTGTGTTTCATGGTCAATGTGAAGGTCCAAGGGTTGCAGTAAACCTGCACTGGTGCATCGGAAGCTAATACTGGTCTCTCAGGAGTCGCTCAAAGCACAAACTCTTAGAAGATTCACTCTTCTTGTACTTCAGTCGGCATTGTGCCTTTTGTATTTAATCCCGATGCAAATTCTGTGTTTCATGGTCAATGTGAAGGTCCAACGGATGCAATAAACCTGCACTGGTGCATCGGAAGCTAATACTGGTCTCCCAGGAGCCGCTCAAAGCACAAACTCTTAGAAGATTAACTCTTCTTGTACGTAAGTCGGCATTGTGCATTTTGTATTTAATCCCGATGCAATTTCTGTGTTTCATGGTCAATGTGAAAGTCCAAGGGATACAATAAACCTGCACTGGTGCATCGGAAGCTAATACTGGTCTCCCAGGAGCCGCTCAAAGCACAAACTCTTAGAAGATTCACTCTTCTTGTACTTCAGTCGGCATTGTGCCTTTTGTATTTAATCCCGATGCAATTTCTGTGTTTCATGTTCAATGTGAAGGACCAAGGCATACAATAAACCTGCACTGGTGCATCGGAAGCTAATACTGGTCTCCCAGGAGCCGCTCAAAGCACAAACTCTTAGAAGATTCACTCTTCTTGTACTTCAGTCGGCATTGTGCTTCTTGTATTTAATCCCGAAGCTATTTCTGTGTTTCATGGTCAATGTGAAGGTCCAAGGGACACAATAAACCTGCACTGGTGCATCGGAAGCTAATACTGGTCTCCCAGGATCCGCTCAAAGCACAAACTCTTACAAATTTCACTCTTCTTGTACTTAAGTCGGCATTGTGCCTTTTGTATTTAATCCCGATGCAATTTCTGTGTTTCATGGTCAATGTGAAGGTCCAAGGGATACAATAAACCTGCACTGGTGCATCGGAAGCTAATACTGGTCTCCCAGGAGCCGCTCAAAGCACAAACTCTTAGAAGATTCACTCTTCTTGTACTTCAGTCGGCATTGTGCCTTTTGTATTTAATCCCGATGCAATTTCTGTGTTTCATGGTCAATGTGAAGGTCCAAGGGATACAATAAACCTGCACTGGTGCATCGGAAGCTAATACTGGTCTCCCAGGAGTCGCTCAAAGCACTAACTCTTAGAAGATTCACTCTTCTTGTACTTCAGTCGGCATTGTGCTTCTGTATTCAATCCCGATACAATTTCTCTGTTTCATGGTCAATGTGAAGATAAAAGGGATACAGTAAACCAGCACTGGTGCATCGGAAGGTAATACTGGTCTCCCAGGAGCCGCTCAAAGCACAAACTCTTAGAAGATTCACTCTTCTTGTACTTCAGTCGGCATTGTGCCTTTTGTATTTAATCCCGATGCAATTTCTGTGTTTCATTGTCAATGTGAAGGTCCAAGGGATACAGTAAACCTGCACTGGTGCATCGGAAGCTAATACTGGTCTCCCAGGAGCCGCTTAAAGCACAAACTCTTAGAAGATTCACTCTTCTTGAACTTCAGTCGGCATTGTGCCTTTTGTATTTAATCCCTATGCAATTTCTGTGTTTCACGGTCAATGTGAAGGTCCAAGGGATACAGTAAACCTGCACTGGTGCATCGGAAGCTAATACTGGTCTCCCAGGAGCCTCTCAAAGCACAAACTCTTAGATGATTCACTCTTCTTGTACTTCAGTCAGCATTGTGCATTTTGTATTTAATCAAGATATAATTTCTGTGTTTCATCGTCAATGGGAAGGTCCAAGGGATACAGTAAACCTGCACTGGTGCATCGGAATCTAATACTGGTCTCCCAGGAGCCGCTCAAAGCACAAACTCTTAGAAGATTCACTCTTCTAGTACTTCAGTCGGCATTTTGCCTTTTGTATTTAATCCCGATGCAATTTCTGTGTTTCATGGTCAATGTGAAGGTCCAGGGATACAATAAACCTGCACTGGTGCATCGGAAGCTAATACTGGTCTCCCAGGAGCCGCTCAAAGTACAAACTCTTAGAGGATTCACTCTTCTTGTACTTCAGTCGGCATTGTGCATTTTGTATTTAATCCCGATGCAATTTCTGTGTTTCATGGTCAATGTGAAGGTCCAAGGGATACAATAAACCTGCACTGGTGCATCGGAAGCTAATACTGGTCTCCCAGGAGCCGCTCAAAGCACAAACTCTTAGAAGATTCACTCTTCTTATAATTCAGTCGGCATTGTGCTTTTGTATTCAATCCCGATACAATTTCTGTGTTTCATGGTCAATGTGAAGGACCAAGGGATACAATAAAGCTGCACTGGTGCATCGGAAGCTAATACTGGTCTCCCAGGAGCCGCTCAAAGCACAAACTCTTAGAAGATTCACTCTTCTTTTGCTTTAGTCGGCATTGTGCCTTTTGTATTTAATCCCGATGCAATTTCTGTGTTTCATGGTCAATGTGAAGGTCCAAGGGATACAATAAACCTGCACTGGTGCATCGGAAGCTAATACTGGTCTCCCAGGAGCCGCTCAATGCACAAACTCTTAGAAGATTCACTCTTCTTGTACTTCAGTCGGCATTGTGCCTTTTGTATTTATTCCCGATGCAATTTCTGTGTTTCATGGTCAATGTGAAGGTCCAAGGGATACAATAAACCTGCACTGGTGCATCGGAAGCTAATACTGCTCTCCCAGGAGCCGCTCAAAGCACAAACTCTTAGAAGATTCAATCTTCTTGTACTTCAGTCGGCATTGTGCCTTTTGTATTCAATCCCGATACGATTTCTGTGTTTCATGATCAATGTGAAGATCCAAGGGTTGCAGTAAACCTCCACTGGTGCATCGGAAGCTAATACTGGTCTCTCAGGAGTCGCTCAAAGTACAACCTCTAAGAAGATTCACTCTTCTTGTACTTAAGTCGACATTGTACGTTTTGTATTTAATCCCGATGCAATTTCTGTGTTTCATGGTCAATGTGAACGTCCACGGGATACAGTAAACCTGCACTGGTGCATCGGAAGCTAATACTGGTCTCCCACGAGCCGCTCAAAGCACAAACTCTTACAAGATTCACTCTTCTTATTATTCAGTCGGCATTGTGCTTTTGTATTCAATCCCTATACAATTTCTGTGTTTCATGGTCAATGTGAAGGACCAAGGGATACAGTAAACCTGCACTGGTGCATCGGAAGGTAATACTGGTCTCCCAGGAGCCGCTCAAAGCACAAACTCTTAGAAGATTCACTCTTCTTGTAGTCGGCATTGTGCATTTTGTATTTAATCCCGATGCAATTTCTGTGTTTCATGGTCAATGTGAAGGTCCAAGGGATACAATAAACCTGCACTGGTGCATCGGAAGCTAATACTGGTCTCCCAGGAGCCGCTCAAAGCACAAACTCTTAGAAGATTCACTCTTCTTTTACTTCAGTCGGCATTGTGCCTTTTGTATTTAATCCCGATGCAATTTCTGTGTTTCATGGTCAATGTGAAGGTCCAAGGGATACAGTAAACCTGCACTGGTGCATCGGAATCTAATACCGGTCTCCCAGGAGCCGCTCAAAGCACAAACTCTTAGAAGATTCACTCTTCTTGTACTTCAGTCGGCATTGTGCCTTTTGTATTTAATCCCGATGCAATTTCTGTGTTTCATGGTCAATGTGAAGGTCCAAGGGATACAATAAACCTGCACTGGTGCATCGGAAGCTAATACTGGTCTCCCAGGAGCCGCTCAAAGCACAAACTCTTAGAAGATTCACTCTTCTTATAATTCAGTCGGCATTGTGCTTTTGTATTCAATCCCGATACAATTTCTGTGTTTCATGGTCAGTGTGAAGGTCCAAGGGATACAGTAAACCTGCACTGGTGCATCGGAAGGTAATACTGGTCTCCCAGGAGCCGCTCAAAGCACAAACTGTTAGAAGATTCACTCTTCTTGTACTTCAGTCGGCATTGTGCATTTTGTATTTAATCCCGATGCAATTTCTGTGTTTCATGGTCAATGTGAAGGTCCAAGGGATACAATAAACCTGCACTGGTGCATCGGAAGCTAATACTGGTCTCCCAGGAGCCGCTCAAAGCACAAACTCTTAGAAGATTCACTCTTCTTTTACTTTAGTCGGCATTGTGCCTTTTGTATTTAATCCCGATGCAATTTCTGTGTTTCATGGTCAATGTGAAGGTCCAAGGGATACAATAAACCTGCACTGGTGCATCGGAAGCTAATACTGGTCTCCCACGAGCCGCTCACTGCACAAACTCTTAGAAGATTCACTCTTCTTGTACTTCAGTCGGCATTTTGCCTTTTGTATTTATTCCCGATGCAATTTCTGTGTTTCATGGTCAATGTGAAGGTCCAAGGGATACAATAAACCTGCACTGGTGCATCGGAAGCTAATACTGGTCTCCCAGGAGCCGCTCAAAGCACAAACTCTTAGAAGATTCAATCTTCTTGTACTTCAGTCAGCATTGTGCCTTTTGTATTCAATCCCGATACGATTTCTGTGTTTCATGATCAATGTGAAGGTCCAAGGGTTGCAGTAAACCTGCACTGGTGCATCGGAAGCTAATACTGGTCTCTCAGGAGTCGCTCAAAGCACAAACTCTTAGAAGATTCACTCTTCTTGTACTTAAGTCGGCATTGTACGTTTTGTATTTAATCCCGATGCAATTTCTGTGTTTCATGGTCAATGTGAAGGTCCACGGGATACAGTAAACCTGCACTGGTGCATCGGAAGCTAATACTGGTCTCCCAGGAGCCGCTCAAAGCACAAACTCTTAGAGGATTCACTCTTCTTGTACTTCAGTCGGCATTGTGCCTTTTGTATTTAATCCCGATGCAATTTCTGTGTTTCATGGTCAATGTGAAGGTCCAAGGGATACAATAAACCTGCACTGGTGCATCGGAAGCTAATACTGGTCTCCCAGGAGCCGCTCAAAGCACAAACTCTTAGAAGATTCACTCTTCTTATAATTCAGTCGGCATTGTGTTTTTGTATTCAATCCCGATACAATTTCTGTGTTTCAAGGTCAATGTGAAGGTCCAAGGGATACAGTAAACCTGCACTGGTGCATCGGAAGGTAATACTGGTCTCCCAGGAGCCGCTCAAAGCACAAACTGTTAGAAGATTCACTCTTCTTGTACTTCAGTCGGCATTGTGCATTTTGTATTTAATCCCGATGCAATTTCTGTGTTTCATGGTCAATGTGAAGGTCCAAGGGATACAATAAACCTGCACTGATGCATCGGAAGCTAATACTGGTCTCCCAGGAGCCGCTCAAAGCACAAACTCTTAGAAGATTCACTCTTCTTATAATTCAGTCGGCATTGTGCTTTTGTATTCAATCCCGATACAATTTCTGTGTTTCATGGTCAATGTGAAGGACCAAGGGATACAGTAAACCTGCACTGGTGCATCGGAAGGTAATACTGGTCTCCCAGGAGCCGCTCAAAGCACAAACACTTAGAAGATTCACTCTTCTTGTAGTCGGCATTGTGCATTTTGTATTTAATCCCGATGCAATTTCTGTGTTTCATGGTCAATGTGAAGGTCCAAGGGATACAATAAACCAGCACTGGTGCATCGGAAGCTAATACTGGTCTCCCAGGAGCCACTCAAAGCACAAACTCTTAGAAGATTCACTCTTCCTTTACTTCAGTCGGCATTGTGCCTTTTGTATTTAATCCCGATGCAATTTCTGTGTTTCATGGTCAATGTGAAGGTCCAAGGGATACAGTAAACCTGCACTGGTGCATCGGAATCTAATACCGGTCTCCCAGGAGCCGCTCAAAGCACAAACTCTTAGAAGATTCACTCTTCTTGTACTTCAGTCGGCATTGTGCCTTTTGTATTTAATCCCGATGCAATTTCTGTGTTTCATGGTCAATGTGAAGGTCCAAGGGATACAATAAACCTGCACTGGTGCATCGGAAGCAGTTACTGGTCTCCCAGGAGCCGCTCAAAGCACAAGCTCTTAGAAGATTCACTCTTCTTATAATTCAGTCGGCATTGTGCTTTTGTATTCAATCCCGATACAATTTCTGTGTTTCATGGTCAATGTGAAGGTCCAAGGGATACAGTAAACCTGCACTGGTGCATCGGAAGGTAATACTGGTCTCCCAGGAGCCGCTCAAAGCACAAACTGTTAGAAGATTCACTCTTCTTGTACTTCAGTCGGCATTGTGCATTTTGTATTTAATCCCGATGCAATTTCTGTGTTTCATGGTCAATGTGAAGGTCCAAGGGATACAATAAACCTGCACTGGTGCATCGGAAGCTAATACTGGTCTCCCAGGAGCCGCTCAAAGCACAAACTCTTAGAAGATTCACTCTTCTTTTACTTTAGTCGGCATTGTGCCTTTTGTATTTAATCCCGATGCAATTTCTGTGTTTCATGGTCAATGTGAAGGTCCAAGGGATACAATAAACCTGCACTGGTGCATCGGATGCTAATACTGGTCTCCCAGGAGCCGCTCAATGCACAAACTCTTAGAAGATTCACTCTTCTTGTACTTCAGTCGGCATTTTGCCTTTTGTATTTATTCCCGATGCAATTTCTGTGTTTCATGGTCAATGTGAAGGTCCAAGGGATACAATAAACCTGCACTGGTGCATCGGAAGCTAATACTGGCCTCCCAGGAGCCGCTCAAAGCACAAACTCTTAGAAGATTCAATCTTCTTGTACTTCAGTCGGCATTGTGCCTTTTGTATTCAATCACGATACGATTTCTGTGTTTCATGATCAATGTGAAGGTCCAAGGGTTGCAGTAAACTTGCACTGGTGCATCGGAAGGTAATACTGGTCTCTCAGGAGTCGCTCAAAGCACAAACTCTTAGAAGATTCACTCTTCTTGTACTTAAGTCGGCATTGTACGTTTTGTATTTAATCCCGATGCAATTTCTGTGTTTCATGGTCAATTTGAAGGTCCACGGGATACAGTAAACCTGCACTGGTGCATCGGAAGCTAATACTGGTCTCCCAGGAGCCGCTCAAAGCACAAACTCTTAGAGGATTCACTCTTCTTGTACTTCAGTCGGCATTGTGCCTTTTGTATTTAATCCCGATGCAATTTCTGTGTTTCATGGTCAATGTGAAGGTCCAAGGGATACAATAAACCTGCACTGGTGCATCGGAAGCTAATACTGGTCTCCCAGGAGCCGCTCAAAGCACAAACTCTTAGAAGATGCACTCTTCTTATAATTCAGTCGGCTTTGTGTTTTTGAATTCAATCCCGATACAATTTCTGTGTTTCATGGTCAATGTGAAGGTCCAAGGGATACAGTAAACCTTCACTGGTGCATCGGAAGGTAATACTGGTCTCCCAGGAGCCGCTCAAAGCACAAACTGTTAGAAGATTCACTCTTCTTGTACTTCAGTCGGCATTGTGCATTTTGTATTTAATCCCGATGCAATTTCTGTGTTTCATGGTCAATGTGAAGGTCCAAGGGATACAATAAACCTGCACTGATGCATCGGAAGCTAATACTGGTCTCCCAGGAGCCGCTCAAAGCACAAACTCTTAGAAGATTCACTCTTCTTATAATTCAGTCGGCATTGTGCTTTTGTATTCAATCCCGATACAATTTCTGTGTTTCATGGTCAATGTGAAGGACCAAGGGATACAGTAAACCTGCACTGGTGCATCGGAAGGTAATACTGGTCTCCCAGGAGCCGCTCAAAGCACAAACTCTTAGAAGATTCACTCTTCTTGTAGTCGGCATTGTGCATTTTGTATTTAATCCCGATGCAATTTCTGTGTTTCATGGTCAATGTGAAGGTCCAAGGGTTACAATAAACCTGCACTGGTGCATCGGAAGCTAATACTGGTCTCCCAGGAGCCGCTCAAAGCAAAAACTCTTAGAAGATTCACTCTTCTTTTACTTCAGTCGGCATTGTGCCTTTTGTATTTAATACCGATGCAATTTCTGTGTTTCATGGTCAATGTGAAGGTCCAAGGGATACAGTAAACCTGCACTGGTGCATCGGAATCTAATACCGGTCTCCCAGGAGCCGCTCAAAGCACAAACTCTTAGAAGATTCACTCTTCTTGTACTTCAGTCGGCATTGTGCCTTTTGTATTTAATCCCGATGCATTTTCTGTGTTTCATGGTCAATGTGAAGGTCCAAGAGATACAATAAACCTGCACTGGTGCATCGGAAGCTAATACTGGTCTCCCAGGAGCCGCTCATAGCACAAACTCTAAGAAGATTCACTCTTCTTGTACTTCAGTCGGCATTGTGCTTCTGTATTCAATCCCGATACAATTTCTGTGTTTCATGGTCAATGTGAAGGTCCACGGGATACAGTAAACCTGCACTGGTGCATCGGAAGGTAATACTGGTCTCCCAGGAGCCGCTCAAAGCACAAACTCTTAGAAGATTCACCCTTCTTGTACTTCAGTCGGCATTGTGCCTTTTGTATTTAATCCAGACGCAATTTCTGTGTTTCATTGTCAATGTGAAGGTCCAAGGGATACAGTAAACCTGCACTGGTGCATCGGAAGCTAATACTGGTCTCCCAGGAGCCGCTCAAAGCACAAACTCTTCGAAGATTCACTCTTCTTGTACTTCAGTCGGCATTGTGCCTTTTGTATTTAATCCCTATGCAATTTCTGTGTTTCACGGTCAATGTGAAGGTCCAAGGGATACAGTAAACCTGCACTGGTGCATCGGAATCTAATACTGGTCTCCCAGGAGCCGCTCAAACACAAACTCTTAGAAGATTCACTCTTCTTCTAATTCAGTCAGCATTGTGCATTTTGTATTTAATCAAGATGCAATTTCTGTGTTTCATCGTAAATGGGAAGGTCCAAGGGATACAGTAAACCTGCACTGGTGCATCGGAATCTAATACTGGTCTCCCAGGAGCCGCTCAAAGCACAAACTCTTAGAAGATTCACTCTTCTAGTACTTCACTCGGCATTTTGCCTTTTGTATTTAATCCCGATGCAATTTCTGTGTTTCATAGTCAATGTGAAGGTCCAAGGGATACAATAAACCTGCACTGGTGCATCGGAAGCTAATACTGGTCTCCCAGGAGGCGCTCAAAGTGCAAACTCTTAGAGGATTCACTCTTCTTGTACTTCAGTAGGCATTGTGCCTTTTGTATTTAATCCCGATGCAATTTCTGTGTTTCATGGTCAATGTGAAGGTCCAAGGGATACAATAAACCTGCACTGGTGCATCGGAAGCTAATACTGGTCTCCCAGGAGCCGCTCAAAGCACAAACTCATAGAAGATTCACTCTTCATATAATTCAGTCGGCATTGTGCTTTTGTATTCAATCCCGATACAATTTCTGTGTTTCATGGTCAATGTGAAGGTCCAAGGGATACAGTAAACCTGCACTGGTGCATAGGAAGGTAATAACGGTCTCCCAGGAGCCGCTCAAAGCACAAACTGTTAGAAGATTCACTCTTCTTGTACTTCAGTCGGCATTGTGCATTTTGTATTTAATCCCGATGCAATTTCTGTGTTTCATGGTCAATGTGAAGGTCCAAGGGATACAATAAACCTGCACTGGTGCATCGGAAGCTAATACTGGTCTCCGAGGAGCCGCTCAAAGCACAAACTCTTAGAAGATTCACTCTTCTTTTACTTTAGTCGGCATTGTTTCTTTTGTATTTAATCCCGATGCAATTTCTGTGTTTCATGGTCAATGTGAAGGTCCAAGGGATACAATAAACCTGCACTGGTGCATGGGAAGCTAATACTGGTCTCCCAGGAGCCGCTCAAAGCACAAACTCTTAGAAGATTCACTCTTCTTGTACTTCAGTCGGCATTGTGCCTTTTGTATTTATTCCCGATTTAATTTCTGTGTTTCATGGTCAATGCGAAGGTACAAGGGATACAATAAACCTGCACTGGTGCATCGGAAGCTAATACTGGTCTCCCAGGAGCCGCTCAAAGCTCAAGCTCTTAGAAGATTCACTCTTCTTGTACTTAAGTCGGCATTGTGCCTTTTGTATTTAATCCCGATGCAATTTCTGTGTTTCTTCGTCAATGTGAAGGTACAAGGGATACAATAAACCTGCACTAGTGTATCGTAAGCTGATACTGGTCTCCCAGGAGCCGCTCAAAGCACAAATTCTTACAAGATTCAATCTTCTTGTACTTCAGTCGGCATTGTGCCTTTTGTATTCAATCCCGATACGATTTCTGTGTTTCATGATCAATGTGAAGGTCCAAGGGTTGCAGTAAACCTGCACTGGTGCATCGGAAGCTAATACTGGTCTCTCAGGAGTCGCTCAAAGCGCAAACTCTTAGAAGATTCACTCTTCTTGTACTTAAGTCGGCATTGTGCGTTTTGTATTTAATCCCGATGCAATTTCTGTGTTTCATGGTAATTGTGAAGGTCCACGGGATACAGTAAACCTGCACTGGTGCATCGGAAGCTATTACTGGTCTCCCAGGAGCCGCTCAAAGCACAAACTCTTAGAGGATTCAGTCTTCTTGTACTTCAGTCGGCATTGTGCCTTTTGTATTTAATCCCGATGCAATTTCTGTGTTTCATGGTCAATGTGAAGGTCCAAGGGATGCAATAAACCTGCACTGGTGCATCGGAAGCTAATACTAGTCTCCCAGGAGCCGCTCAAAGCACAAACTCTTAGAAGATTCACTCTTCTTATAATTCAGTCGGCATTGTGTTTTTGTATTCAATCCCGATACAATTTCTGTGTTTCATGGTCAATGTGAAGGTCCAAGGGATACAGTAAACCTGCACTGGTGCATCGGAAGGTAATACTGGTCTCCCAGGAGCCGCTAAAAGCACAAACTGTTAGAAGATTCACTCTTCTTGTACTTCAGTCAGCATTGTGCATTTTGTATTAATCCCGATGAAATTTCTGTGTTTCATGGTCAATGTGAAGGTCCAAGGGATACAGTAAACCTGCACTGGTGCATCGGAATCTAGTACTGGTCTCCCAGGAGCCGCTCAAAGCACAAACTCTTAGAAGATTCACTCTTCTTTTACTTCAGTCGGCATTGTGCCTTTTGTATTTAATGCCGATGCAATTCCTGTGTTTCATGGTCAATGTGAAGGTCCAAGGGATACAGTAAACCTGCACTGGTGCATCGGAATCTAGTACTGGTCTCCCAGGAGCCGCTCAAAGCACAAACTCTTAGAAGATTCACTCTTCTTGTACTTCAGTTGGCATTGTGAATTTTGTATTTAATCCTGATGCAATTTCTGTGTTTCATGTTCAATGTGAAGGTCCAAGGGCTACAATAAACCTGCACTGGTGCATCGAAAATTAATACTGGTCTCCCAGGAGCCGCTCAAAGCACAAACTCTTACAAGATTAACTCTTCTTGTACTTCAGTCGGCATTGTGCCTTTTGTATTTAATCCCGATGCAATTTCTGTGTTTCATTGTCAATGTGAAGGTCCAAGGGATACAATAAACCTGCACTGGTGCATCGGAAGCTAATACTGGTCTCCCAGGAGCCGCTCAATGCACAAACTCTTAGAAGATTCACTCTTCTTGTACTTTAGTCGGCATTGTGCATTTTGTATTTATTCCCGATGCAATTTCTGTGTTTCATGGTCAATGTGAAGGTCAAAGGGATACAATAAACCTGCACTGGTGCATCGGAAGCTAATACTGGTCTCCCAGGAGCCGCTCAAAGCTCAAGCTCTTAGAAGATTCACTCTTCTTGTACTTAAGTCGGCATTGTGCCTTTTGTATTTAATCCCGATGCAATTTCTGTGTTTCTTCGTCAATGTGAAGGTACAAGGGATACAATAAACCTGCACTGGTGCATCCGAAGCTAATACTGGTCTCCCAGGAGCCGCTCAAATCACAAATTCTTAGAAGATTCACTCTTCTTGTACTTAAATCGAATTTGTGATTTTTGTATTCAATCCCGATACAATTTCTGTGTTTCATGGTCGATGTGAAGGTCCAAGGGTTGCAGTAAACCTGCACTGGTGCATCGGAAACTGATACTGGTCTCCCAGGAGACGCTCAAAACACAAACTCTTAGAAGATTCACTCTTCTTGTACTTAAGTCGGCATTGTGCCTTTTGTATTTAATCCCGATGCAATTTCTGTGTTTCATGGTCAATGTGAAGGTCCAAGGGATACAATAAACCTGCACTGGTGCATCGGAAGCTAATACTGGTCTCCCAGGAGCCGCTCAAAGCACAAACTCTTAGAAGATTCACTCTTCATGTACTTCAGTCGGCATTGTGCCTTTTGTATTTAATCCCGATGAAATTTCTGTGTTTCATGGTCAATGTGAAGGTCCAAGGGATACAATAAACCTGCACGTGTGCATCGGAAGCTAATACTGGTCTCCCAGGAGCCGCTCAAATCACAAACTCTTAGAAAATTCACTCTTCTTGTACTTAAGTCGGCATTGTGCCTTTTGTATTTAATCCCGATGCAATTTCTGTGTTTCATGGTCAATGTGAAGGTCCAAGGGATACAATAAACCTGCACTGGTGCATCGGAAGCTAATTTTGGTCTTCCAGGAGCCGCTCAAAACACAATCACTTAGAAGATTCACTCTTCTTGTACTTCAGTCGGCATTGTGCCTTTTGTATTTATTCCCGCTGCAATTTCTGTGTTTCATGGTCAATGTGAAGGTCCAAGGGATACAATAAACCTGCACTGGTGCATCGGAAACTAATACTGGTCACCCAGGAGCCGCTCAAAGCACAAACCCTTAGAAGATTCACTTTTCCTATACTTCAGTCGGCATTGTGATTTTGTATTCAATCCCGATACAATTTCTGTGTTTCATGGTCAATGTGAAGTTCCAAGGGATACAGTAAACCTGCACTGGTGCATCGGAATCTAATTCTGGTCTCACAGGAGCCGGTCAAAGCACAAACTCTTAGAAGATTCACTCTTCTTGTACTTAAGTCGGCATTGTGCCTTTTGTATTTAATCCCGATGCAATTTCTGTGTTTCATGGTCAATGTGAAGCTGCAAGGGATACAGTAAACCTGCACTGGTGCATCGAAAGCTAATACTGGTATCCCAGGATCCGCTCAAAGAACAAACTCTTAGAAGATTCACTCTTATTGTACTTCAGTCGGCATTGCGCCTTTTGGATTAATCCCGATGCAATTTCTGTATTTCATGGTCAATGTGAAGGTCCAAGGGATACAATAAACCTGCACTGGTGCATCGGAAGCTGATACTGGTCTCCCAGGAGCCGCTCAAACCACAAACTCATAGAAGATTCACTCTTCTTGTACTTAAGTCGGCATTGTGCCTTTTGTATTTAATCCCGATGCAATTTCTGTGTTTCATGGTCAATGTGAAGGTCCAAGGGATACAATAAACCTGCACTGGTGCATCGGAAGCTAATACTGGTCCCCCAGGAGCCGCTCAAATCACAAATTCTTAGAAGATTCACTCTTCTTGTACTTAAATCGAATTTGTGACTTTTGTATTCAATCCCGATACAATTTCTGTGTTTCATGGTCGATGTGAAGGTCCAAGGGTTGCAGTAAACCTGCACTGGTGCATCGGAAGCTAATACTGGTCTCCCAGGAGCCGCTCAAAACACAAACTCTTAGAAGAATCACTCCTCTTGTACTTCAGTCGGCAATGTGCTTTTTGTATTTAATACCGATGCAATTTCTGTGTTTCATGGTCAATGTGAAGGTCCAAGGGATACAATAAACCTGCACTGGTGCATCGGAAGCTAATACTGGTCTCCCAGGAGCCGCTCAAAGCACAAACTCTTAGAAGATTCACTCTTCTTTTACTTTAGTCGGCATTGTGCCTTTTGTATTTAATCCCGATGCAATTTCTCTGTTTCATGGTCAATGTGAAGGTCCAAGGGATACAATAAACCTGCACTGGTGCATCGGATGCTAATACTGGTCTCCCAGGAGCCGCTCAATGCACAAACTCTTAGAAGATTCTCTCTTCTTGTACTTCAGTCGGCATTTTGCCTTTTGTATTTATTCCCGATGCAATTTCTGTGTTTCATGGTCAATGTGAAGGTCCAAGGGATACAATAAACCTGCACTGGTGCATCGGAAGCTAATACTGGTCTCCCAGGAGCCGCTCAAAGCACAAACTCTTAGAAGATTCAATCTTCTTGTACTTCAGTCGGCATTGTGCCTTTTGTATTCAATCACGATACGATTTCTGTGTTTCATGATCAATGTGAAGGTCCAAGGGTTGCAGTAAACCTGCACTGGTGCATCGGAAGCTAATACTGGTCTCTCAGGAGTCGCTCAAAGCACAAACTCTTAGAAGATTCACTCTTCTTGTACTTAAGTCGGCATTGTACGTTTTGTATTTAATCCCGATGCAATTTCTGTGTTTCATGGTCAATTTGAAGGTCCACGGGATACAGTAAACCTGCACTGGTGCATCGGAAGCTAATACTGGTCTCCCAGGAGCCGCTCAAAGCACAAACTCTTAGAGGATTCACTCTTCTTGTACTTCAGTCGGCATTGTGCCTTTTGTATTTAATCCCGATGCAATTTCTGTGTTTCATGGTCAATGTGAAGGTCCAAGGGATACAATAAAACTGCACTGGTGCATCGGAAGCTAATACTGGTCTCCCAGGAGCCGCTCAAAGCACAAACTCTTAGAAGATTCACTCTTCTTATAATTCAGTCGGCATTGTGTTTTTGAATTCAATCCCGATACAATTTCTGTGTTTCATGGTCAATGTGAAGGTCCAAGGGATACAGTAAACCTTCACTGGTGCATCGGAAGGTAATACTGGTCTCCCAGGAGCCGCTCAAAGCACAAACTGTTAGAAGATTCACTCTTCTTGTACTTCAGTCGGCATTGTGCATTTTGTATTTAATCCCGATGCAATTTCTGTGTTTCATGGTCAATGTGAAGGTCCAAGGGATACAATAAACCTGCACTGATGCATCGGAAGCTAATACTGGTCTCCCAGGAGCCGCTCAAAGCACAAACTCTTAGAAGATTCACTCTTCTTATAATTCAGTCGGCATTGTGCTTTTGTATTCAATCCCGATACAATTTCTGTGTTTCATGGTCAATGTGAAGGACCAAGGGATACAGTAAACCTGCACTGGTGCATCGGAAGGTAATACTGGTCTCCCAGGAGCCGCTCAAAGCACAAACTCTTAGAAGATTCACTCTTCTTGTAGTCGGCATTGTGCATTTTGTATTTAATCCCGAGGCAATTTCTGTGTTTCATGGTCAATGTGAAGGTCCAAGGGATACAATAAACCTGCACTGGTGCATCGGAAGCTAATACTGGTCTCCCAGGAGCCGCTCAAAGCACAAACTCTTAGAAGATTCACTCTTCTTTTACTTCAGTCGGCATTGTGCCTTTTGTATTTAATACCGATGCAATTTCTGTGTTTCATGGTCAATGTGAAGGTCCAAGGGATACAGTAAACCTGCACTGGTGCATCGGAATCTAATACCGGTCTCCCAGGAGCCGCTCAAAGCACAAACTCTTAGAAGATTCACTCTTCTTGTACTTCAGTCGGCATTGTGCCTTTTGTATTTAATCCCGATGCAATTTCTGTGTTTCATGATCAATGTGAAGGTCCAAGAGATACAATAAACCTGCACTGGTGCATCGGAAGCTAATACTGGTCTCCCAGGAGCCGCTCATAGCACAAACTCTAAGAAGATTCACTCTTCTTGTACTTCAGTCGGCATTGTGCTTCTGTATTCAATCCCGATACAATTTCTGTGTTTCATGGTCAATGTGAAGGTCCAAGGGATACAGTAAACCTGCACTGGTGCATCGGAAGGTAATACTGGTCTCCCAGGAGCCGCTCAAAGCACAAACTCTTAGAAGATTCACCCTTCTTGTACTTCAGTCGGCATTGTGCCTTTTGTATTTAATCCCGACGCAATTTCTGTGTTTCATTGTCAATGTGAAGGTCCAAGGGATACAGTAAACCTGCACTGGTGCATCGGAAGCTAATACTGGTCTCCCAGGAGCCGCTCAAAGCACAAACTCTTAGAAGATTCACTCTTCTTGTACTTCAGTCGGCATTGTGCCTTTTGTATTTAATCCCTATGCAATTTCTGTGTTTCACGGTCAATGTGAAGGTCCAAGGGATACAGTAAACCTGCACTGGTGCATCGGAATCTAATACTGGTCTCCCAGGAGCCGCTCAAAGCACAAACTCTTAGAAGATTCACTCTTCTAGTACTTCACTCGGCATTTTGCCTTTTGTATTTAATCCCGATGCAATTTCTGTGTTTCATGGTCAATGTGAAGGTCCAAGGGATACAATAAACCTGCACTGGTGCATCGGAAGCTAATACTGGTCTCCCAGGAGGCGCTCAAAGTACAAACTCTTAGAGGATTCACTCTTCTTGTACTTCAGTAGGCATTGTGCCTTTTGTATTTAATCCCGATGCAATTTCTGTGTTTCATGATCAATGTGAAGGTCCAAGGGATACAATAAACCTGCACTGGTGCATCGGAAGCTAATACTGGTCTCCCAGGAGCCGCTCAAAGCACAAACTCATAGAAGATTCACTCTTCTTATAATTCAGTCGGCATTGTGCTTTTGTATTCAATCCCGATACAATTTCTGTGTTTCATGGTCAATGTGAAGGTCCAAGGGATACAGTAAAGCTGCACTGGTGCATCGGAAGGTAATACTGGTCTCCCAGGAGCCGCTCAAAGCACAAACTGTTAGAAGATTCACTCTTCTTGTACTTCAGTCGGCATTGTGCATTTTGTATTTAATCCCGATGCAATTTCTGTGTTTCATGGTCAATGTGAAGGTCCAAGGGATACAATAAACCTGCACTGGTGCATCGGAAGCTAATACTGGTCTCCGAGGAGCCGCTCAAAGCACAAACTCTTAGAAGATTCACTCTTCTTTTACTTTAGTCGGCATTGTGCCTTTTGTATTTAATCCCGATGCAATTTCTGTGTTTCATGGTCAATGTGAAGGTCCAAGGGATACAATAAACCTGCACTGGTGCATGGGAAGCTAATACTGGTCTCCCAGGAGCCGCTCAAAGCACAAACTCTTAGAAGATTCACTCTTCTTGTACTTCAGTCGGCATTGTGCCTTTTGTATTTATTCCCGATGCAATTTCTGTGTTTCATGGTCAATGTGAGGGTACAAGGGATACAATAAACCTGCACTGGTGCATCGGAAGCTAATACTGGTCTCCCAGGAGCCGCTCAAAGCTCAAGCTCTTAGAAGATTCACTCTTCTTGTACTTAAGTCGGCATTGTGCCTTTTGTATTTAATAACGATGCAATTTCTGTGTTTCTTCGTAAATGTGAAGGTACAAGGGATACAATAAACCTGCACTAGTGTATCGTAAGCTAATACTGGTCTCCCAGGAGCCGCTCAAAGCACAAACTCTTACAAGATTCAATCTTCTTGTACTTCAGTCGGCATTGTGCCTTTTGTATTCCATCCCGATACGATTTCTGTGTTTCATGATCAATGTGAAGGTCCAAGGGTTGCAGTAAACCTGCACTGGTGCATCGGAAGCTAATACTGGTCTCTCAGGAGTCGCTCAAAGCACAAACTCTTAGAAGATTCACTCTTCGTGTACTTAAGTCGGCATTGTGCGTTTTGTATTTAATCCCGATGCAATTTCTGTGTTTCATGGTAATTGTGAAGGTCCACGGGATACAGTAAACCTGCACTGGTGCATCGGAAGCTATTACTGGTCTCCCAGGAGCCGCTCAAAGCACAAACTCTTAGAGGATTCAGTCTTCTTGTACTTCAGTCGGCATTGTGCCTTTTGTATTTAATCCCCATGCAATTTCTGTGTTTCATGGTCAATGTGAAGGTCCAAGGGATGCAATAAACCTGCACTGGTGCATCGGAAGCTAATACTGGTCTCCCAGGAGGCGCTCAAAGTACAAACTCTTAGAGGATTCACTCTTCTTGTACTTCAGTAGGCATTGTGCCTTTTGTATTTAATCCCGATGCAATTTCTGTGTTTCATGATCAATGTGAAGGTCCAAGGGATACAATAAACCTGCACTGGTGCATCGGAAGCTAATACTGGTCTCCCAGGAGCCGCTCAAAGCACAAACTCATAGAAGATTCACTCTTCTTATAATTCAGTCGGCATTGTGCTTTTGTATTCAATCCCGATACAATTTCTGTGTTTCATGGTCAATGTGAAGGTCCAAGGGATACAGTAAAGCTGCACTGGTGCATCGGAAGGTAATACTGGTCTCCCAGGAGCCGCTCAAAGCACAAACTGTTAGAAGATTCACTCTTCTTGTACTTCAGTCGGCATTGTGCATTTTGTATTTAATCCCGATGCAATTTCTGTGTTTCATGGTCAATGTGAAGGTCCAAGGGATACAATAAACCTGCACTGGTGCATCGGAAGCTAATACTGGTCTCCGAGGAGCCGCTCAAAGCACAAACTCTTAGAAGATTCACTCTTCTTTTACTTTAGTCGGCATTGTGCCTTTTGTATTTAATCCCGATGCAATTTCTGTGTTTCATGGTCAATGTGAAGGTCCAAGGGATACAGTAAAGCTGCACTGGTGCATCGGAAGCTAATACTGGTCTCCGAGGAGCCGCTCAAAGCACAAACTCTTAGAAGATTCACTCTTCTTTTACTTTAGTCGGCATTGTGCCTTTTGTATTTAATCCCGATGCAATTTCTGTGTTTCATGGTCAATGTGAAGGTCCAAGGGATACAATAAACCTGCACTGGTGCATGGGAAGCTAATACTGGTCTCCCAGGAGCCGCTCAAAGCACAAACTCTTAGAAGATTCACTCTTCTTGTACTTCAGTCGGCATTGTGCCTTTTGTATTTATTCCCGATGCAATTTCTGTGTTTCATGGTCAATGTGAGGGTACAAGGGATACAATAAACCTGCACTGGTGCATCGGAAGCTAATACTGGTCTCCCAGGAGCCGCTCAAAGCTCAAGCTCTTAGAAGATTCACTCTTCTTGTACTTAAGTCGGCATTGTGCCTTTTGTATTTAATAACGATGCAATTTCTGTGTTTCTTCGTCAATGTGAAGGTACAAGGGATACAATAAACCTGCACTAGTGTATCGTAAGCTAATACTGGTCTCCCAGGAGCCGCTCAAAGCACAAACTCTTACAAGATTCAATCTTCTTGTACTTCAGTCGGCATTGTGCCTTTTGTATTCCATCCCGATACGATTTCTGTGTTTCATGATCAATGTGAAGGTCCAAGGGTTGCAGTAAACCTGCACTGGTGCATCGGAAGCTAATACTGGTCTCTCAGGAGTCGCTCAAAGCACAAACTCTTAGAAGATTCACTCTTCTTGTACTTAAGTCGGCATTGTGCGTTTTGTATTTAATCCCGATGCAATTTCTGTGTTTCATGGTAATTGTGAAGGTCCACGGGATACAGTAAACCTGCACTGGTGCATCGGAAGCTATTACTGGTCTCCCAGGAGCCGCTCAAAGCACAAACTCTTAGAGGATTCAATCTTCTTGTACTTCAGTCGGCATTGTGCCTTTTGTATTTAATCCCGATGCAATTTCTGTGTTTCATGGTCAATGTGAAGGTCCAAGGGATGCAATAAACCTGCACTGGTGCATCGGAAGCTAATACTGGTCTCCCAGGAGCCGCTCAAAGCACAAACTCTTAGAAGATTCACTCTTCTTATAATTCAGTCGGCATTGTGTTTTTGTATTCAATCCCGATACAATTTCTGTGTTTCATGGTCAATGTGAAGGTCCAAGGGATACAGTAAACCTGCACTGGTGCATCGGAAGGTAATACTGGTCTCCCAGGAGCCGCTAAAAGCACAAACTGTTAGAAGATTCACTCTTCTTGTACTTCAGTCGGCATTGTGCATTTTGTATTTAACCCCGATGCAATTTCTGTGTTTCATTGTCAATGTGAAGGTCCAAGGGATACAATAAACCTGCACTGGTGCATCGGAAGCTAATACTGGTCTCCCAGGAGCCGCTCAAAGCACAAACTCTTAGAAGATTCACTCTTCTTGTACTTCAGTCGGCATTGTGCCTTTTGTATTTAATCCCTATGCAATTTCTGTGTTTCACGGTCAATGTGAAGGTCCAAGGGATACAGTAAACCTGCACTGGTGCATCGGAATCTAATACTGGTCTCCCAGGAGCCGCTCAAAGCACAAACTCTTAGAAGATTCACTCTTCTAGTACTTCACTCGGCATTTTGCCTTTTGTATTTAATCCCGATGCAATTTCTGTGTTTCATGGTCAATGTGAAGGTCCAAGGGATTCAATAAACCTGCACTGGTGCATCGGAAGCTAATACTGGTCTCCCAGGAGGCGCTCAAAGTACAAACTCTTAGAGGATTCACTCTTCTTGTACTTCAGTAGGCATTGTGCCTTTTGTATTTAATCCCGATGCAATTTCTGTGTTTCATGATCAATGTGAAGGTCCAAGGGATACAATAAACCTGCACTGGTGCATCGGAAGCTAATACTGGTCTCCCAGGAGCCGCTGAAAGCACAAACTCATAGAAGATTCACTCTTCTTATAATTCAGTCGGCATTGTGCTTTTGTATTCAATCCCGATACAATTTCTGTGTTTCATGGTCAATGTGAAGGTCCAAGGGATACAGTAAAGCTGCACTGGTGCATCGGAAGGTAATACTGGTCTCCCAGGAGCCGCTCAAAGCACAAACTGTTAGAAGATTCACTCTTCTTGTACTTCAGTCGGCATTGTGCATTTTGTATTTAATCCCGATGCAATTTCTGTGTTTCATGGTCAATGTGAAGGTCCAAGGGATACAATAAACCTGCACTGGTGCATCGGAAGCTAATACTGGTCTCCGAGGAGCCGCTCAAAGCACAAACTCTTAGAAGATTCACTCTTCTTTTACTTTAGTCGGCATTGTGCCTTTTGTATTTAATCCCGATGCAATTTCTGTGTTTCATGGTCAATGTGAAGGTCCAAGGGATACAATAAACCTGCACTGGTGCATGGGAAGCTAATACTGGTCTCCCAGGAGCCGCTCAAAGCACAAACTCTTAGAAGATTCACTCTTCTTGTACTTCAGTCGGCATTGTGCCTTTTGTATTTATTCCCGATGCAATTTCTGTGTTTCATGGTCAATGTGAGGGTACAAGGGATACAATAAACCTGCACTGGTGCATCGGAAGCTAATACTGGTCTCCCAGGAGCCGCTCAAAGCTCAAGCTCTTAGAAGATTCACTCTTCTTGTACTTAAGTCGGCATTGTGCCTTTTGTATTTAATCCCGATGCAATTTCTGTGTTTCTTCGTCAATGTGAAGGTACAAGGGATACAATAAACCTGCACTAGTGTATCGTAAGCTAATACTGGTCTCCCAGGAGCCGCTCAAAGCACAAACTCTTACAAGATTCAATCTTCTTGTACTTCAGTCGGCATTGTGCCTTTTGTATTCAATCCCGATACGATTTCTGTGTTTCATGATCAATGTGAAGGTCCAAGGGTTGCAGTAAACCTGCACTGGTGCATCGGAAGCTAATACTGGTCTCTCAGGAGTCGCTCAAAGCACAAACTCTTAGAAGATTCACTCTTCTTGTACTTAAGTCGGCATTGTGCGTTTTGTATTTAATCCCGATGCAATTTCTGTGTTTCATGGTAATTGTGAAGGTCCACGGGATACAGTAAACCTGCACTGGTGCATCGGAAGCTATTACTGGTCTCCCAGGAGCCGCTCAAAGCACAAACTCTTAGAGGATTCAGTCTTCTTGTACTTCAGTCGGCATTGTGCCTTTTGTATTTAATCCCGATGCAATTTCTGTGTTTCATGGTCAATGTGAAGGTCCAAGGGATGCAATAAACCTGCACTGGTGCATCGGAAGCTAATACTGGTCTCCCAGGAGCCGCTCAAAGCACAAACTCTTAGAAGATTCACTCTTCTTATAATTCAGTCGGCATTGTGTTTTTGAATTCAATCCCGATACAATTTCTGTGTTTCATGGTCAATGTGAAGGTCCAAGGGATACAGTAAACCTTCACTGGTGCATCGGAAGGTAATACTGGTCTCCCAGGAGCCGCTCAAAGCACAAACTGTTAGAAGATTCACTCTTCTTGTACTTCAGTCGGCATTGTGCATTTTGTATTTAATCCCGATGCAATTTCTGTGTTTCATGGTCAATGTGAAGGTCCAAGGGATACAATAAACCTGCACTGATGCATCGGAAGCTAATACTGGTCTCCCAGGAGCCGCTCAAAGCACAAACTCTTAGAAGATTCACTCTTCTTATAATTCAGTCGGCATTGTGCTTTTGTATTCAATCCCGATACAATTTCTGTGTTTCATGGTCAATGTGAAGGACCAAGGGATACAGTAAACCTGCACTGGTGCATCGGAAGGTAATACTGGTCTCCCAGGAGCCGCTCAAAGCACAAACTCTTAGAAGATTCACTCTTCTTGTAGTCGGCATTGTGCATTTTGTATTTAATCCCGAGGCAATTTCTGTGTTTCATGGTCAATGTGAAGGTCCAAGGGATACAATAAACCTGCACTGGTGCATCGGAAGCTAATACTGGTCTCCCAGGAGCCGCTCAAAGCACAAACTCTTAGAAGATTCACTCTTCTTTTACTTCAGTCGGCATTGTGCCTTTTGTATTTAATACCGATGCAATTTCTGTGTTTCATGGTCAATGTGAAGGTCCAAGGGATACAGTAAACCTGCACTGGTGCATCGGAATCTAATACCGGTCTCCCAGGAGCCGCTCAAAGCACAAACTCTTAGAAGATTCACTCTTCTTGTACTTCAGTCGGCATTGTGCCTTTTGTATTTAATCCCGATGCAATTTCTGTGTTTCATGATCAATGTGAAGGTCCAAGAGATACAATAAACCTGCACTGGTGCATCGGAAGCTAATACTGGTCTCCCAGGAGCCGCTCATAGCACAAACTCTAAGAAGATTCACTCTTCTTGTACTTCAGTCGGCATTGTGCTTCTGTATTCAATCCCGATACAATTTCTGTGTTTCATGGTCAATGTGAAGGTCCAAGGGATACAGTAAACCTGCACTGGTGCATCGGAAGGTAATACTGGTCTCCCAGGAGCCGCTCAAAGCACAAACTCTTAGAAGATTCACCCTTCTTGTACTTCAGTCGGCATTGTGCCTTTTGTATTTAATCCCGACGCAATTTCTGTGTTTCATTGTCAATGTGAAGGTCCAAGGGATACAGTAAACCTGCACTGGTGCATCGGAAGCTAATACTGGTCTCCCAGGAGCCGCTCAAAGCACAAACTCTTAGAAGATTCACTCTTCTTGTACTTCAGTCGGCATTGTGCCTTTTGTATTTAATCCCTATGCAATTTCTGTGTTTCACGGTCAATGTGAAGGTCCAAGGGATACAGTAAACCTGCACTGGTGCATCGGAATCTAATACTGGTCTCCCAGGAGCCGCTCAAAGCACAAACTCTTAGAAGATTCACTCTTCTAGTACTTCACTCGGCATTTTGCCTTTTGTATTTAATCCCGATGCAATTTCTGTGTTTCATGGTCAATGTGAAGGTCCAAGGGATACAATAAACCTGCACTGGTGCATCGGAAGCTAATACTGGTCTCCCAGGAGGCGCTCAAAGTACAAACTCTTAGAGGATTCACTCTTCTTGTACTTCAGTAGGCATTGTGCCTTTTGTATTTAATCCCGATGCAATTTCTGTGTTTCATGATCAATGTGAAGGTCCAAGGGATACAATAAACCTGCACTGGTGCATCGGAAGCTAATACTGGTCTCCCAGGAGCCGCTCAAAGCACAAACTCATAGAAGATTCACTCTTCTTATAATTCAGTCGGCATTGTGCTTTTGTATTCAATCCCGATACAATTTCTGTGTTTCATGGTCAATGTGAAGGTCCAAGGGATACAGTAAAGCTGCACTGGTGCATCGGAAGGTAATACTGGTCTCCCAGGAGCCGCTCAAAGCACAAACTGTTAGAAGATTCACTCTTCTTGTACTTCAGTCGGCATTGTGCATTTTGTATTTAATCCCGATGCAATTTCTGTGTTTCATGGTCAATGTGAAGGTCCAAGGGATACAATAAACCTGCACTGGTGCATCGGAAGCTAATACTGGTCTCCGAGGAGCCGCTCAAAGCACAAACTCTTAGAAGATTCACTCTTCTTTTACTTTAGTCGGCATTGTGCCTTTTGTATTTAATCCCGATGCAATTTCTGTGTTTCATGGTCAATGTGAAGGTCCAAGGGATACAATAAACCTGCACTGGTGCATGGGAAGCTAATACTGGTCTCCCAGGAGCCGCTCAAAGCACAAACTCTTAGAAGATACAACCTTCTTGTACTTCAGTCGGCATTGTGCCTTTTGTATTTATTCCCGATGCAATTTCTGTGTTTCATGGTCAATGTGAGGGTACAAGGGATACAATAAACCTGCACTGGTGCATCGGAAGCTAATACTGGTCTCCCAGGAGCCGCTCAAAGCTCAAGCTCTTAGAAGATTCACTCTTCTTGTACTTAAGTCGGCATTGTGCCTTTTGTATTTAATAACGATGCAATTTCTGTGTTTCTTCGTAAATGTGAAGGTACAAGGGATACAATAAACCTGCACTAGTGTATCGTAAGCTAATACTGGTCTCCCAGGAGCCGCTCAAAGCACAAACTCTTACAAGATTCAATCTTCTTGTACTTCAGTCGGCATTGTGCCTTTTGTATTCCATCCCGATACGATTTCTGTGTTTCATGATCAATGTGAAGGTCCAAGGGTTGCAGTAAACCTGCACTGGTGCATCGGAAGCTAATACTGGTCTCTCAGGAGTCGCTCAAAGCACAAACTCTTAGAAGATTCACTCTTCGTGTACTTAAGTCGGCATTGTGCGTTTTGTATTTAATCCCGATGCAATTTCTGTGTTTCATGGTAATTGTGAAGGTCCACGGGATACAGTAAACCTGCACTGGTGCATCGGAAGCTATTACTGGTCTCCCAGGAGCCGCTCAAAGCACAAACTCTTAGAGGATTCAGTCTTCTTGTACTTCAGTCGGCATTGTGCCTTTTGTATTTAATCCCCATGCAATTTCTGTGTTTCATGGTCAATGTGAAGGTCCAAGGGATGCAATAAACCTGCACTGGTGCATCGGAAGCTAATACTGGTCTCCCAGGAGGCGCTCAAAGTACAAACTCTTAGAGGATTCACTCTTCTTGTACTTCAGTAGGCATTGTGCCTTTTGTATTTAATCCCGATGCAATTTCTGTGTTTCATGATCAATGTGAAGGTCCAAGGGATACAATAAACCTGCACTGGTGCATCGGAAGCTAATACTGGTCTCCCAGGAGCCGCTCAAAGCACAAACTCATAGAAGATTCACTCTTCTTATAATTCAGTCGGCATTGTGCTTTTGTATTCAATCCCGATACAATTTCTGTGTTTCATGGTCAATGTGAAGGTCCAAGGGATACAGTAAAGCTGCACTGGTGCATCGGAAGGTAATACTGGTCTCCCAGGAGCCGCTCAAAGCACAAACTGTTAGAAGATTCACTCTTCTTGTACTTCAGTCGGCATTGTGCATTTTGTATTTAATCCCGATGCAATTTCTGTGTTTCATGGTCAATGTGAAGGTCCAAGGGATACAATAAACCTGCACTGGTGCATCGGAAGCTAATACTGGTCTCCGAGGAGCCGCTCAAAGCACAAACTCTTAGAAGATTCACTCTTCTTTTACTTTAGTCGGCATTGTGCCTTTTGTATTTAATCCCGATGCAATTTCTGTGTTTCATGGTCAATGTGAAGGTCCAAGGGATACAGTAAAGCTGCACTGGTGCATCGGAAGCTAATACTGGTCTCCGAGGAGCCGCTCAAAGCACAAACTCTTAGAAGATTCACTCTTCTTTTACTTTAGTCGGCATTGTGCCTTTTGTATTTAATCCCGATGCAATTTCTGTGTTTCATGGTCAATGTGAAGGTCCAAGGGATACAATAAACCTGCACTGGTGCATGGGAAGCTAATACTGGTCTCCCAGGAGCCGCTCAAAGCACAAACTCTTAGAAGATTCACTCTTCTTGTACTTCAGTCGGCATTGTGCCTTTTGTATTTATTCCCGATGCAATTTCTGTGTTTCATGGTCAATGTGAGGGTACAAGGGATACAATAAACCTGCACTGGTGCATCGGAAGCTAATACTGGTCTCCCAGGAGCCGCTCAAAGCTCAAGCTCTTAGAAGATTCACTCTTCTTGTACTTAAGTCGGCATTGTGCCTTTTGTATTTAATAACGATGCAATTTCTGTGTTTCTTCGTCAATGTGAAGGTACAAGGGATACAATAAACCTGCACTAGTGTATCGTAAGCTAATACTGGTCTCCCAGGAGCCGCTCAAAGCACAAACTCTTACAAGATTCAATCTTCTTGTACTTCAGTCGGCATTGTGCCTTTTGTATTCCATCCCGATACGATTTCTGTGTTTCATGATCAATGTGAAGGTCCAAGGGTTGCAGTAAACCTGCACTGGTGCATCGGAAGCTAATACTGGTCTCTCAGGAGTCGCTCAAAGCACAAACTCTTAGAAGATTCACTCTTCTTGTACTTAAGTCGGCATTGTGCGTTTTGTATTTAATCCCGATGCAATTTCTGTGTTTCATGGTAATTGTGAAGGTCCACGGGATACAGTAAACCTGCACTGGTGCATCGGAAGCTATTACTGGTCTCCCAGGAGCCGCTCAAAGCACAAACTCTTAGAGGATTCAATCTTCTTGTACTTCAGTCGGCATTGTGCCTTTTGTATATAATCCCGATGCAATTTCTGTGTTTCATGGTCAATGTGAAGGTCCAAGGGATGCAATAAACCTGCACTGGTGCATCGGAAGCTAATACTGGTCTCCCAGGAGCCGCTCAAAGCACAAACTCTTAGAAGATTCACTCTTCTTATAATTCAGTCGGCATTGTGTTTTTGTATTCAATCCCGATACAATTTCTGTGTTTCATGGTCAATGTGAAGGTCCAAGGGATACAGTAAACCTGCACTGGTGCATCGGAAGGTAATACTGGTCTCCCAGGAGCCGCTAAAAGCACAAACTGTTAGAAGATTCACTCTTCTTGTACTTCAGTCGGCATTGTGCATTTTGTATTTAACCCCGATGCAATTTCTGTGTTTCATTGTCAATGTGAAGGTCCAAGGGATACAATAAACCTGCACTGGTGCATCGGAAGCTAATACTGGTCTCCCAGGAGCCGCTCAAAGCACAAACTCTTAGAAGATTCACTCTTCTTGTACTTCAGTCGGCATTGTGCCTTTTGTATTTAATCCCTATGCAATTTCTGTGTTTCACGGTCAATGTGAAGGTCCAAGGGATACAGTAAACCTGCACTGGTGCATCGGAATCTAATACTGGTCTCCCAGGAGCCGCTCAAAGCACAAACTCTTAGAAGATTCACTCTTCTAGTACTTCACTCGGCATTTTGCCTTTTGTATTTAATCCCGATGCAATTTCTGTGTTTCATGGTCAATGTGAAGGTCCAAGGGATTCAATAAACCTGCACTGGTGCATCGGAAGCTAATACTGGTCTCCCAGGAGGCGCTCAAAGTACAAACTCTTAGAGGATTCACTCTTCTTGTACTTCAGTAGGCATTGTGCCTTTTGTATTTAATCCCGATGCAATTTCTGTGTTTCATGATCAATGTGAAGGTCCAAGGGATACAATAAACCTGCACTGGTGCATCGGAAGCTAATACTGGTCTCCCAGGAGCCGCTGAAAGCACAAACTCATAGAAGATTCACTCTTCTTATAATTCAGTCGGCATTGTGCTTTTGTATTCAATCCCGATACAATTTCTGTGTTTCATGGTCAATGTGAAGGTCCAAGGGATACAGTAAAGCTGCACTGGTGCATCGGAAGGTAATACTGGTCTCCCAGGAGCCGCTCAAAGCACAAACTGTTAGAAGATTCACTCTTCTTGTACTTCAGTCGGCATTGTGCATTTTGTATTTAATCCCGATGCAATTTCTGTGTTTCATGGTCAATGTGAAGGTCCAAGGGATACAATAAACCTGCACTGGTGCATCGGAAGCTAATACTGGTCTCCGAGGAGCCGCTCAAAGCACAAACTCTTAGAAGATTCACTCTTCTTTTACTTTAGTCGGCATTGTGCCTTTTGTATTTAATCCCGATGCAATTTCTGTGTTTCATGGTCAATGTGAAGGTCCAAGGGATACAATAAACCTGCACTGGTGCATGGGAAGCTAATACTGGTCTCCCAGGAGCCGCTCAAAGCACAAACTCTTAGAAGATTCACTCTTCTTGTACTTCAGTCGGCATTGTGCCTTTTGTATTTATTCCCGATGCAATTTCTGTGTTTCATGGTCAATGTGAGGGTACAAGGGATACAATAAACCTGCACTGGTGCATCGGAAGCTAATACTGGTCTCCCAGGAGCCGCTCAAAGCTCAAGCTCTTAGAAGATTCACTCTTCTTGTACTTAAGTCGGCATTGTGCCTTTTGTATTTAATCCCGATGCAATTTCTGTGTTTCTTCGTCAATGTGAAGGTACAAGGGATACAATAAACCTGCACTAGTGTATCGTAAGCTAATACTGGTCTCCCAGGAGCCGCTCAAAGCACAAACTCTTACAAGATTCAATCTTCTTGTACTTCAGTCGGCATTGTGCCTTTTGTATTCAATCCCGATACGATTTCTGTGTTTCATGATCAATGTGAAGGTCCAAGGGTTGCAGTAAACCTGCACTGGTGCATCGGAAGCTAATACTGGTCTCTCAGGAGTCGCTCAAAGCACAAACTCTTAGAAGATTCACTCTTCTTGTACTTAAGTCGGCATTGTGCGTTTTGTATTTAATCCCGATGCAATTTCTGTGTTTCATGGTAATTGTGAAGGTCCACGGGATACAGTAAACCTGCACTGGTGCATCGGAAGCTATTACTGGTCTCCCAGGAGCCGCTCAAAGCACAAACTCTTAGAGGATTCAGTCTTCTTGTACTTCAGTCGGCATTGTGCCTTTTGTATTTAATCCCGATGCAATTTCTGTGTTTCATGGTCAATGTGAAGGTCCAAGGGATGCAATAAACCTGCACTGGTGCATCGGAAGCTAATACTGGTCTCCCAGGAGCCGCTCAAAGCACAAACTCTTAGAAGATTCACTCTTCTTATAATTCAGTCGGCATTGTGTTTTTGTATTCAATCCCGATACAATTTCTGTGTTTCATGGTCAATGTGAAGGTCCAAGGGATACAGTAAACCTGCACTGGTGCATCGGAAGGTAATACTGGTCTCCCAGGATCCGCTAAAAGCACAAACTGTTAGAAGATTCACTCTTCTTGTACTTCAGTCGGCATTGTGCATTTTGTATTTAACCCCGATGCAATTTCTGTGTTTCATTGTCAATGTGAAGGTCCAAGGGATACAATAAACCTGCACTGGTGCATCGGAAGCTAATACTGGTCTCCCAGGAGCCGCTCAATGCACAAACTCTTAGAAGATTCACTCTTCTTGTACTTCAGTCAGCATTGTGCCTTTTGTATTTATTCCCGATGCAATTTCTGTGTTTCATGGTCAATGTGAAGGTCCAAGGGATACAATAAACCTGCACTGGTGCATCGGAAGCTAATACTGGTCTCCCAGGAGCCGCTCAAAGCTCAAGCTCTTAGAAGATTCACTCTTCTTGTACTTAAGTCGGCATTGTGCCTTTTGTATTTAATCCCGATGCAATTTCTGTGTTTCTTCGTCAATGTGAAGGTACAAGGGATACAATAAACCTGCACTGGTGCATCCGAAGCTAATACTGGTCTCCCAGGAGCCGCTCAAATCACAAATTCTTAGAAGATTCACTCTTCTTGTACTTAAATCGAATTTGTGACTTTTGTATTCAATCCCGATACAATTTCTGTGTCTCATGGTCGATGTGAAGGTCCAAGGGTTGCAGTAAATCTGCACTGGTGCATCCGAAACTGATACTGGTCTCCCAGGAGACGCTCAAAACACAAACTCTTAGAAGATTCACTCTTCTTGTACTTAAGTCGGCATTGTGCCTTTTGTATTTAATCCCGATGCAATTTCTGTGTTTCATGGTCAATGTGAAGGTCCAAGGGATACAATAAACCTGCACTGGTGCATCGGAAGCTAATACTGGTCTCCCAGGAGCCGCTCAAAGCACAAACTCTTAGAAGATTCACTCTTCTTGTACTTCAGTCGGCATTGTGCCTTTTGTATTTAATCCCGATGTAATTTCTGTGTTTCATGGTCAATGTGAAGGTCCAAGGGATACAATAAACCTGCACGTGTGCATCGGAAGTTAATACTGGTCTCCCAGGAGCCGCTCAAATCACAAACTCTTAGAAAATTCACTCTTCTTGTACTTAAGTCGGCATTGTGCCTTTTGTATTTAATCCCGATGCAATTTCTGTGTTTCATGGTCAATGTGAAGGTCCAAGGGATACAATAAACCTGCACTGGTGCATCGGAAGCTAATACTGGTCTTCCAGGAGCCGCTCAAAACACAATCACTTAGAAGATTCACTCTTCTTGTACTTCAGTCGGCATTGTGCCTTTTGTATTTATTCCCGATGCAATTTCTGTGTTTCATGGTCAATGTGAAGGTCCAAGGGATACAATAAACCTGCACTGGTGCATCGGAAACTAATACTGGTCTCCCAGGAGCCGCTCAAAGCACAAACTCTTAGAAGATTCACTTTTCCTATACTTCAGTCGGCATTGTGATTTTGTATTCAATCCCGATACAATTTCTGTGTTTCATGGTCAATGTGAAGGTCCAAGGGATACAGTAAACCTGCACTGGTGCATCGGAATCTAATTCTGGTCTCCCAGGAGCCGGTCAAAGCACAAACTCTTAGAAGATTCACTCTTCTTGTACTTAAGTCGGCATTGTGCCTTTTGTATTTAATCCCGATGCAATTTCTGTGTTTCATGGTCATTGTGAAGCTGCAAGCGATACAGTAAACCTGCACTGGTGCATCGAAAGCTAATACTGGTCTCCCAGGATCCGCTCAAAGAACAAACTCTTAGAAGATTCACTCTTCTTGTACTTCAGTCGGCATTGTGCCTTTTGGATTAATCCCGATGCAATTTCTGTATTTCATGGTCAATGTGAAGGTCCAAGGGATACAATAAACCTGCACTGGTGCATCGGAAGCTGATACTGGTCTCCCAGGAGCCGCTCAAACCACAAACTCATAGAAGATTCACTCTTCTTGTACTTAAGTCGGCATTGTGCCTTTTGTATTTAATCCCGATGCAATTTCTGTGTTTCATGGTCAATGTGAAGGTCCAAGGGATACAATAAACCTGCACTGGTGCATCGGAAGCTAATACTGTTCCCCCAGGAGCCGCTCAAATCACAAATTCTTAGACGATTCACTCTTCTTGTACTTAAATCGAATTTGTGACTTTTGTATTCAATCCCGATACAGTTTCTGTGTTTCATGGTCGATGTGAAGGTCCAAGGGTTGCAGTAAACCTGCACTGGTGCATCGGAAGCTAATACTGGTCTCCCAGGAGCCGCTCAAAATACAAACTCTTAGAAGAATCACTCCTCTTGTACTTCAGTCGGCAATGTGCCTTTTGTATTTAATACCGATGCAATTTCTGTGTTTCATGGTCAATGTGAAGGTCCAAGGGATACAGTAAACCTGCACTGGTGCATCCGAAGCTAATACTGGTCTCCCAGGAGCCTCTCAAAGCACAAACTCATAGAAGATTCACTCTTCTTGTACTTCAGTCGGCATTGTGATTTTTGTATTTAATCCCGATGCAAATTCTGTGTTTCATCGTCAATGTGAAGGTCCAAGGGATACAATAAACCTGCACTGGTGCATCGGAAGCTAATACTGGTCTCCCAGGAGCCGCTCAAAGCATAAACTCTTAGAAGATTCACTCTTCTTGTACTTCAGTCGGCATTGTGCCTTTTGTATTCAATCCCGATACAATTTCTGTGTTTCATGGTCAATGTGAAGGTCCAAGGGTTGTAGTAAACCTGCACTGGTGCATCGGAAACTAATACTGGTCTCCCAGGAGCCGCTCAAAGCACAACCTCTTAGAAGTTTCACTCTTCTTGTACTTCAGTCGGCATTGTGCCTTTTGTATTTAATCTCGATGCAATTTCTGTGTTTCATGGTCAATGTGAAGGTCCAAGGGATACAATAAACCTGCACTGGTGCATTGGAAGCTAATACTGGTCCCCCAGGAGCCGCTCAAAGCACAAACTCTTAGAAGATTCACTCTTCTTGTACTTAAGTCGGCATTGTGCCTTTTGTATTTAATCCCGATGCTATTTCTGTGTTTCATGGTCAATGTGAAGGTCCAAGGGATACAATAAACCTGCACTGGTGCATCGGAAGCTAAAACTGGTCTCCCAGGAGTCGCTTGAATCTCAAACTCTTAAAAAATTCACTCTTCTTGTACTTAAGTCGGCATTGTGCCTTTTGTATTTAATCCCGATGCAATTTCTGTGTTTCATGGTCAATGTGAAGGTCCAAGGGATACAATAAACCTGCACTGGTGCATCGGAAGCTAATACTGGTCTCCCAGGAGCCGCTCAAAGCACAAACTCTTAGAAGATTCACTCTTCTTGTACTTCAGTCGGCATTGTGCTTTTGTATTCAGTCCCGATATAATTTCTGTGTTTCATGGTCAATGTGAAGGTCCAAGGGATACAGTAAACCTGCACTGGTGCATCGAAAGCTAATACTGGTCTCCCAGGAGCCGCTCAAAGAACAAACTCTTAGAAGATTCACTCTTCTTGTACCTCAGTCGGCATTGTGCCTTTTGTATTTAATCCCGATGCAATTTCTGTATTTCATGGTCAATGTGAAGGTCCAAGGGATACAATAAACCTGCACTGGTGCATCGGAAGCTAATACTGGTCTCCCAGGAGCCGCTCAAACCACAAACTCATAGAAGATTCACTCTTCTTGTACTTAAGTCGGCATTGTCCCTTTTGTATTTAATCCCGATGCAATTTCTGTGTTTCATGGTCAATGTGAAGGTCCAAGGGATACAATAATCCTGCACTGGTGCATCGGAAGCTAATACTGGTCTCCCAGGGGCCGCTCAAAGCACAAACTCTTAGAAAATTCACTCTTCTTGTACTTAAGTCGGCATTGTGCCTTTTGTATTTAATCCCGATGCAATTTCTGTGTTTCATGGTCAATGTGAAGGTCCAAGGGATACAATAATCCTGCACTGGTGCATCGGAAGCTAATACTGGTCTCCCAGGAGCTGCTCAAAGCACAAACTCTTAGAGGATTCACTCTTCTTGTACTTCAGCCGGCATTGTGCTTTATGCATTTAATACCGATGCAATTTCTGTGTTTCATCGTCAATGTGAAGGCCCAAGGGATACAGTAAACTTGCACTGGTGCATCGGAATCTAATACTGCTCTCCCAGGAGCCGCTCAAAGCACCAACTCTTAGAAGATTCACTCTTCTTGTACTTCAGTCGGCATTGTGCCTTTTGTATTCAATCCCGATAAAATTTCTGTGTTTCATGGTCAATGTGAAGGTGCAAGGGATACAGTAAACCTGCACTGGTGCATTGGAAGGTAATACTGGTCTCCCAGGAGCCGCTCAAAGCACAAACTCTTAGAAGATTCACTCTTCTTGTACTTCAGTCGGCATTGTGCCTTTTGTATTTAATCCCGATGCAATTTCTGTGATTCATGGTCAATGTGAAGGTCCAAGGGACACAATAAACCTACACTGGTGTTTCGGAAGCTAATACTGGTCTCCCAGGAGCCGCTCAAAGCACAAACTCTTAGAATATTCACTCTTCTTGTACTTCAGTCGGCATTGTGCCTTTTGTATTTACTCCCGATGCAATTTCTGTGTTTCATGGTCAACGTGAAGGTCCAAGGGATACAGTAAACCTGCACTGGTGCATCGGAATCTAATACTGGTCTCCCAGGAGCCGCTAAAAACACAAACTCCTAGAAGATTCACTCTTCTTGTACTTCAGTCGGCATTGTGCCTTTTGTATTTAATCCCGATGCAATATCTGTGTTTCGTGGTCAATGTGAAGGTCCAAAGGATACAATTAACCTGCACTGGTGCTTCGGAAGCTAATAGTGGTCTCCCAGGAGCCGCTCAAAGCACAAACACTTAGAAGATTCACTCTTCTTGTACTTAAGTCGGCATTGTGCCTTTTGTATTCAATCCCGAAACAATTTCTGGGTTTCATGGTCAATGTGAAGGTCCAAGAGTTGCAGTGAACCTGAACTGGTGCATCGGAAGCTAATAATGGTCTCCCAGGAGCCGCTCAAAGCACAAACTATTAGAAGATTCACTCTTCTTGTACTTAAGTCGGCATTGTGCATTTTGTATTTAATCCCGATGCAATTTCTGTGTTTCATGGTCAATGTGAAGGTCCAAGGGATACAGTAAACCTGCACTGGTGCAACGGAATCTAATACTGGTCTCCCAGGAGCCGCTCAATACACAAACTCATGGAAGGTTCGCTCTTCTTGTACTTCAGTCGGCATTGTGCATTTTGTATTTAATCCCGATGCAATTTCTGTGTTTCATGGTCAATGTGAAGGTCCAAATGATACAATAAACCTGCACCGGTGCATCGGAAGCTAATACTGGTCTCCGAGGAGCCGCTCAAAGCACAAACTCATAGAAGATTCACTCTTCTTGTACTAAAGTCTGCATTGTGCCTTTTGTATTCAATCCCGATACAATTTCTGTATTTCATGGTCAATGTGAAGGTCCAAGGGTTGCATTAAACCTGCACTGGTGCATCGGAAGCTAATACTGGTCTCTCAGGAGCCGCTCAAAGCACAAACTCTTAGAAGATTCACTCTTCTTGTACTTCAGTCGGCATTGTGCCTTTTGTATTTAATCCCGATGCAATTTCTGTGTTTCATGGTCAATGTGAAGGTCCAAGGGACACAATAAATCTGCACTGGTGCATCGGACGCTAATACTGGTCTCCCAGGAGCCGCTCAAAGCACAAACTCTTAGAAAATTCACTCTTCTTGTACTTAAGTCGGCATTGTGCCTATTGTATTTAATCCCGATGCATTTTCTGTGTTTCATGGTCAATGTGAAGGTCCAAGTGGATACAATAAACCTGCACTGGTGCATCGAAAGCTAATACTGGTGGTCCCAGGAGCAGCTCAAAACACAAACTCTTAGAAGATTCACTCTTCTTGTACTTCAGTCGGCATTGTGCCTTTTGTATTTAATCCCGATGCAATTTCTGTGTTTCATGGTCAATGTGAAGGTCCAAGGGATACAATAAACCTGCACTGGTGCATCGGAAGCTAATACCGGTCTCTCAGGAGCCGCTCAAAGGACAAACTCTTAGAAGATTCACTCTTCTTGTACTTAAATCGAATTTGTGCCTTTTGTATTCAATCCCGATACAATTTCTGTGTTTCATGGTCAATGTGAAGGTCCGAAGGATACAGTAAACCTGGACTGGTGCATCAGAAGCTAATACTGGTCTCCCAGGAGCCGCTCAAAGCACAAACTCTTAGAAGATTCACTCTTCTTGTACTTCAGTCGGCATTGTGCATTTTGTATTTATTCCCGATGCATTTTCTGTGTTTCATGGTCAATGTGAAGGTAGAAGGGATACAATAAACCTGCACTGGTGCATCGGAGGCTAATACTGGTCTCCCAGGAGCCGCTCAAAGCACAAACTCTTAGAAGATTCACTCTTCTTGTACTTAAGTCGGCATTGTGCCTTTTGTATTTAATCCCGATGCAATTTCTGTGTTTCATCGTCAATGTGAAGGTCCAAGGGATACAATAAACCACCACTGGTGCATCGGAAGCTAGTACTGGTCTCCCAGGAGCCGCTCAAAGCACAAACTCTTAGAACATTCACTCTTCTTGTACTTCAGTCGGCATTGTGCCTTTTGTATTTAATCCCGATGCAATTTCTGTGATTCATGGTCAATATGAAGGTCCAAGGGATACAATAAACCTGCACTGGTGCATCGGAAGCTAATTTTGCTCTCCCAGGAGCCGCTCAAAGCACAAACTCTTAGAAGATTCACTCTTCTTGTACTTCAGTCGGCATTGTGCCTTTTGTATTCAATCCCGATGCAATTTCTGTGTTTCATGGTCAATGTGAAGGTCCGAGGGATACAGTAAACCTGCACTGGTGCATCGGAAGCTAATACTGGTCTCCCAGGAGCCGCTCAAAGCACAAACTCTTAGAAGATTCACTCTTCTTGTACTTCAGTCGGCATTGAGCATTTTGTATTTAATCCCGATGCAATTTCTGTGTTTCATGGTCAATGTGAAGGTCCAAGGGATACAATAAATCTGTACTGGTGAATCGGAAGCTAATACTGGTCTCCCAGGAGCCGCTCAAAGCACAAACTCTTAGAAAATTCACTCTTCTTGCACTTAAGTCGGCATTGTGCATTTTGTATTTAGCCCGATGCAATTTCTGTGTTTCATGGTCAATGTAAAGGTGCAAGGGATACAATAAACCTGCACTGGTGCATCGGAAGCTAATACTTTTCTCCCAGGAGCCGCTCAAAGCATAAACTCTTAGAAGATTCACACTTCTAGTACTTCAGTCGGCATTGTGCCTTTTGTATTTAATCCCGACGCAATTTCTGTGTTTCATGGTCAATGTGAAGGTCCAAGGGATACAATAAACCTGCACTGGTGCATCGGAAGCTAATACTGGTCTCCCAGGAGCCGCTCATGGCACAAACTCTTAGAAGATTCACTCTTCTTGTACTTCAGTCGGCATTGTGCTTTTTGTATTTATTCCCGATGCAATTTCTGTGTTTCATGGTCAATGTGAAGGTACAAGGGATACAATAAACCTGCACTGGTGCATCGAAAGCTAATACTGGACTCCCAGGAGCCGCTCAAAGCACAAGCTCTTAGAAGATTCACTCTTCTTGTACTTAAGTCGGCATTGTGACTTTTGTACTTAATCCCGATGCAATTTCTGTGTTTCATCGTCAATGTGAAGGTCCAAGGGATACAATAAACCTGCACTGGTGCATCGGAAGCTAATACTGGTCTCCCAGGAGCCGCTCAAAGCATAAACTCTTAGAAGATTCACTCTTCTTGTACTTCAGTCGGCATTGTGCCTTTTGTATTCAATCCCGATACAATTTCTGTGTTTCATGGTCGATGTGAAGGTCCAAGGGTTGTAGTAAACCTGCACTGGTGCATCGGAAACTAATACTGGTCTCCCAGGAGCCGCTCAAAGCACAACCTCTTAGAAGTTTCACTCTTCTTGTACTTCAGTCGGCATTGTGCCTTTTGTATTTAATCTCGATGCAATTTCTGTGTTTCATGGTCAATGTGAAGGTCCAAGGGATACAATAAACCTGCACTGGTGCATTGGAAGCTAATAATGGTACCCCAGGAGCCGCTCAAAGCACAAACTCTTAGAAGATTCACTCTTCTTGTACTTAAGTCGGCATTGTGCGTTTTGTATTTAATCCCGATGCAATTTCTGTGTTTCATGGTCAATGTGAAGGTCCAAGGGATACAATAAACCTGCACTGGTGCATCGGAAGCTAAAACTGGTCTCCCAGGAGTCGCTTAAATCTCAAACACTTAAAAAATTCACTCTTCTTGTACTTAAGTTGGCATTGTGCCTTTTGTATTTAATCCCGATGCAATTTCTGTGTTTCATGGTCAATGTGAAGGTCCAAGGGATACAATAAACCTGCACTGGTGCATCGGAAGCTAATACTGGTCTCCCAGGAGCCGCTCAAAGCACAAACTCTTAGAAGATTCACTCTTCTTGTACTTCAGTCGGCATTGTGCTTTTGTATTCAGTCCCGATACAATTTCTGTGTTTCATGGTCAATGTGAAGGTCCAAGGGATACAGTAAACCTGCACTGGTGCATCGAAAGCTAATACTGGTCTCCCAGGAGCCGCTCAAAGAACAAACTCTTAGAAGATTCACTCTTCTTGTACCTCAGTCGGCATTGTGCCTTTAGTATTTAATCCCGATGCAGTTTCTGTATTTCATGGTCAATGTGAAGGTCCAAGGGATACAATAAACCTGCACTGGTGCATCGGAAGCTAATACTGGTCTCCCAGGAGCCGCTCAAACCACAAACTCATAGAAGATTCACTCTTCTTGTACTTAAGTCGTCATTGTCCCTTTTGTATTTAATCCCGATGCAATTTCTGTGTTTCATGGTAAATGTGAAGGTCCAAGGGATACAATAATCCTGCACTGGTGCATCGGAAGCTAATACTGGTCTCCCAGGAGCCGCTCAAAGCACAAACTCTTAGAAAATTCACTCTTCTTGTACTTAAGTCGGCATTGTGCCTTTTGTATTTAATCCCGATGCAATTTCTGTGTTTCATGGTCAATGTGAAAGTCCAAGGGATACAATAAACCTGGGCTGGTGCATCGGAAGCTAATACTGGACTCCCAGGAGCCGCTCAAAGCACAAACTCTTTGAAAACTCACTCTTCATGTACTTCAGTCGGCATTGTGCGTTATGTATTTAATCCCGATGCAATTTCTGTGTTTCATGGTCAATGTGAAGGTCCAAGGGATACAATAAACCTGCACTGGTGCATCGGAAGCTAATACTGGTCTCCCAGGAGCCGCTCAAAGCACAAACTCTTAGAAGATACACTCTTCTTGTAATTCAGCCGGCATTGTGCTTTTGTATTCAATCCCGATACAATTTCTGTGTTTCATGGTCAATGTGATGGTCTAAGGGATACTGTAAATCTGCACTGGTGCATCGGAAGGTAATACTGGTCTCCCAGGAGCTGCTCAAAGCACAAACTCTTAGAAGATTCACTCTTCTTGTACTTCAGCCGGCATTGTGCTTTATGCATTTAATACCGATGCAATTTCTGTGTTTCATCGTCAATGTGAAGGCCCAAGGGATACAGTAAACTTGCACTGGTGCATCGGAATCTAATACTGCTCTCCCAGGAGCCGCTCAAAGCACAAACTCTTAGAAGATTCACTCTTCTTGTACTTCAGTCGGCATTGTGCCTTTTGTATTCAATCCCGATAAAATTTCTGTGTTTCATGGTCAATGTGAAGGTGCAAGGGATACAGTAAACCTGCACTGGTGCATCGGAAGGTAATACTGGTCTCCCAGGAGCCGCTCAAAGCACAAACTCTTAGAAGATTCACTCTTCTTGTACTTCAGTCGGCATTGTGCCTTTTGTATTTAATCCCGATGCAATTTCTGTGATTCATGGTCAATGTGAAGGTCCAAGGGACACAATAAACCTGCACTGGTGTTTCGGAAGCTAATACTGGTCTCCCAGGAGCCGCTCAAAGCACAAACTCTTAGAATATTCACTCTTCTTGTACTTCAGTCGGCATTGTGCCTTTTGTATTTAATCCCGATGCAATTTCTGTGTTTCATGGTCAACGTGAAGGTCCAAGGGATACAGTAAACCTGCACTGGTGCATCGGAATCTAATACTGGTCTCCCAGGAGCCGCTAAAAACACAAACTCTTAGAAGATTCACTCTTCTTGTACTTCAGTCGGCATTGTGCCTTTTGTATTTAATCCCGATGCAATTTCTGTGTTTCATGGTCAATGTGAAGGTCCAAAGGATACAATTAACCTGCACTGGTGCTTCGGAAGCTAATAGTGGTCTCCCAGGAGCCGCTCAAAGCACAAACACTTAGAAGATTCACTCTTCTTGTACTTAAGTCGGCATTGTGCCTTTTGTATTCAATCCCGATACAATTTCTGGGTTTCATGGTCAATGTGAAGGTCCAAGGGTTGCAGTGAACCTGAACTGGTGCATCGGAAGCTAATACTGGTCTCCCAGGAGCCGCTCAAAGCACAAACTATTAGAAGATTCACTCTTCTTGTACTTAAGTCGGCATTGTGCCTTTTGTATTTAATCCCGATGCAATTTCTGTGTTTCATGGTCAATGTGAAGGTCCAAGGGATACAGTAAACCTGCACTGGTGCATCGGAATCTAATACTGGTCTCCCAGGAGCCGCTCAATGCACAAACTCATGGAAGGTTCGCTCTTCTTGTACTTCAGTCGGCATTGTGCATTTTGTATTTAATCCCGATGCAATTTCTGTGTTTCATGGTCAATGTGAAGGTCCAAATGATACAATAAACCTGCACTGGTGCATCGGAAGCTAATACTGGTCTCCGAGGAGCCGCTCAAAGCACAAACTCTTAGAAGATTCACTCTTCTTGTACTAAAGTCTGCATTGTGCCTTTTGTATTCAATCCCGATACAATTTCTGTATTTCATGGTCAATGTGAAGGTAGAAGGGATACAATAAACCTGCACTGGTGCATCGGAAGCTATTACTGGTCTCTCAGGAGCCGCTCAAAGCACAAACTCTTAGAAGATTCACTCTTCTTGTACTTCAGTCGGCATTGTGCCTTTCGTATTTAATCCCGATGCAATTTCTGTGTTTCATGGTCAATGTGAAGGTCCAAGGGACACAATAAATCTGCACTGGTGCATCGGACGCTAATACTGGTCTCCCAGGAGCCGCTCAAAGCACAAACTCTTAGAAAATTCACTCTTCTTGTACTTAAGTCGGCATTGTGCCTATTGTATTTAATCCCGATGCATTTTCTGTGTTTCATGGTCAATGTGAAGGTCCAAGTGGATACAATAAACCTGCACTGGTGCATCGAAAGCTAATACTGGTGGTCCCAGGAGCAGCTCAAAACACAAACTCTTAGAAGATTCACTCTTATTGTACTTCAGTCGGCATTGTGCCTTTTGTATTCAATCCCGATGCAATTTCTGTGTTTCATGGTCAATGTGAAGGTCCAAGGGATACAATAAACCTGCACTGGTGCATCGGAAGCTAATACCGATCTCTCAGGAGCCGCTCAAAGGACAAACTCTTAGAAGATTCACTCTTCTTGTACTTAAATCGAATTTGTGCCTTTTGTATTCAATCCCGATACAATTTCTGTGTTTCATGGTCAATGTGAAGGTCCGAAGGATACAGTAAACCTGGACTGGTGCATCGGAAGCTAATACTGGTCTCCCAGGACCCGCTCAAAGCACAAACTCTTAGAAGATTCACTCTTCTTGTACTTCAGTCGGCATTGTGCCTTTTGTATTTAATCCCGATGCAATTTCTGTGTTTCATGGTCAATGTGAAGGTGCAAGGGATACAATGTACCTGCACTGGTGCATCGGAAGCTAATACTGGTCTCCCAGGAGCCGCTCAAAGCACAAACTCTTAGAAGATTCACTCTTCTTGTACTTCAGTCGGCATTGTGCATTTTGTATTTATTCCCGATGCATTTTCTGTGTTTCATGGTCAATGTGAAGGTCCAAGGGATACAATAAACCTGCACTGGTGCATCGGAAGCTAATACTGGTCTCCCAGGAGCCGCTCAAAGCACAAACTCTTAAAAGATTCACTCTTCTTGTACTTCAGTCGGCATTGTGCCTTTTGTATTTAATCCCGATGCAATTTCTATGATTCATGGTCAATATGAAGGTCCAAGGGATACAATAAACCTGCACTGGTGCATCGGAAGCTAATTTTGGTCTCCCAGGAGCCGCTCAAAGCACAAACTCTTAGAAGATTCACTCATCTTGTACTTCAGTCGGCATTGTGCCTTTTGTATTCAATCCCGATGCAATTTCTGTGTTTCATGGTCAATGTGAAGGTCCGAGGGATACAGTAAACCTGCACTGGTGCATCGGAAGCTATTAGTGGTCTCCCAGGAGCCGCTCAAAGCACAAACTCTTAGAAGATTCACTCTTCTTGTACTTCAGTCGGCATTGAGCCTTTTGTATTTAATCCCGATGCAATTTCTGTGTTTCATGGCCAATGTGAAGGTCCAAGAGATACAATAAATCTGTACTGCTGAATCGGAAGCTAATACTGGTCTCCCAGGAGCCGCTCAAAGCACAAACTCTTAGAAAATTCACTCTTCTTGTACTAAAGTCTGCATTGTGCCTTTTGTATTCAATCCCGATACAATTTCTGTATTTCATGGTCAATGTGAAGGTCCAAGGGTTGCATTAAACCTGCACTGGTGCATCGGAAGCTAATACTGGTCTCTCAGGAGCCGCTCAAAGCACAAACTCTTAGAAGATTCACTCTTCTTGTACTTCAGTCGGCATTGTGCCTTTTGTATTTAATCCCGATGCAATTTCTGTGTTTCATGGTCAATGTGAAGGTCCAAATGATACAATAAACCTGCACTGGTGCATCGGAAGCTAATACTGGTCTCCGAGGAGCCGCTCAAAGCACAAACTCTTAGAAGATTCACTCTTCTTGTACTAAAGTCTGCATTGTGCCTTTTGTATTCAATACCGATACAATTTCTGTATTTCATGGTCAATGTGAAGGTCCAAGGGTTGCATTAAACCTGCACTGGTGCATCGGAAGCTAATACTGGTGTCTCAGGAGCCGCTCAAAGCACAAACTCTTAGAAGATTCACTCTTCTTGTACTTCAGTCGGCATTGTGCCTTTTGTATTTAATCCCGATGCAATTTCTGTGTTTCATGGTCAATGTGAAGGTCCAAGGGACACAATAAATCTGCACTGGTGCATCGGACGCTAATACTGGTCTCCCAGGTGCCGCTCAAAGCACAAACTCTTAGAAAATTCACTCTTCTTGTACTTAAGTCGGCATTGTGCCTATTGTATTTAATCCCGATGCATTTTCTGTGTTTCATGGTCAATGTGAAGGTCCAAGTGGATACAATAAACCTGCACTGGTGCATCGAAAGCTAATACTGGTGGTCCCAGGAGCAGCTCAAAACACAAACTCTTAGAAGATTCACTCTTATTGTACTTCAGTCGGCATTGTGCCTTTTGTGTTCAATCCCGATGCAATTTCTGTGTTTCATGGTCAATGTGAAGGTCCAAGGGACACAATAAATCTGCACTGGTGCATCGGACGCTAATACTGGTCTCCCAGGTGCCGCTCAAAGCACAAACTCTTAGAAAATTCACTCTTCTTGTACTAAAGTCTGCATTGTGCCTATTGTATTCAATCCCGATACAATTTCTGTGTTTCATGGTCAATGTGAAGGTCCGAAGGATACAGTAAACCTGGACTGGTGCATCGGAAGCTAATACTGGTCTCCCAGGACCCGCTCAAAGCACAAACTCTTAGAAGATTCACTCTTCTTGTACTTCAGTCGGCATTGTGCCTTTTGTATTTAATCCCGATGCAATTTCTGTGTTTCATGGTCAATGTGAAGGTGCAAGGGATACAATGTACCTGCAATGGTGCATCGGAAGCTAATACTGGTCTCCCAGGAGCCGCTCAAAGCACAAACTCTTAGAAGATTCACTCTTCTTGTACTTCAGTCGGCATTGTGCCTTTTGTATTTAATCCCGATGCAATTTCTGTGATTCATGGTCAATGTGAAGGTCCAAGGGACACAATAAACCTGCACTGGTGTTTCGGAAGCTAATACTGGTCTCCCAGGAGCCGCTCAAAGCACAAACTCTTAGAATATTCACTCTTCTTGTACTTCAGTCGGCATTGTGCCTTTTGTATTTAATCCCGATGCAATTTCTGTGTTTCATGGTCAACGTGAAGGTCCAAGGGATACAGTAAACCTGCACTGGTGCATCGGAATCTAATACTGGTCTCCCAGGAGCCGCTAAAAACACAAACTCTTAGAAGATTCACTCTTCTTGTACTTAAGTCGGCATTGTGCCTTTTGTATTTAATCCCGATGCAATTTCTGTGTTTCATGGTCAATGTGAAGGTCCAAAGGATACAATTAACCTGCACTGGTGCTTCGGAAGCTAATAGTGGTCTCCCAGGAGCCGCTCAAAGCACAAACACTTAGAAGATTCACTCATCTTGTACTTAAGTCGGCATTGTGCCTTTTGTATTCAATCCCGATACAATTTCTGGGTTTCATGGTCAATGTGAAGGTCCAAGGGTTGCAGTGAACCTGAACTGGTGCATCGGAAGCTAATACTGGTCTCCCAGGAGCCGCTCAAAGCACAAACTATTAGAAGATTCACTCTTCTTGTACTTAAGTAGGCATTGTGCCTTTTGTATTTAATCCCGATGCAATTTCTGTGTTTCATGGTCAATGTGAAGGTCCAAGGGATACAGTAAACCTGCACTGGTGCATCGGAATCTAATACTGGTCTCCCAGGAGCCGCTCAATGCACAAACTCATGGAAGGTTCGCTCTTCTTGTACTTCAGTCGGCATTGTGCATTTTGTATTTAATCCCGATGCAATTTCTGTGTTTCATGGTCAATGTGAAGGTCCAAATGATACAATAAACCTGCACTGGTGCATCGGAAGCTAATACTGGTCTCCGAGGAGCCGCTCAAAGCACAAACTCTTAGAAGATTCACTCTTCTTGTACTAAAGTCTGCATTGTGCCTTTTGTATTCAATCCCGATACAATTTCTGTATTTCATGGTCAATGTGAAGGTCCAAGGGTTGCATTAAACCTGCACTGGTGCATCGGAAGCTAATACTGGTCTCTCAGGAGCCGCTCAAAGCACAAACTCTTAGAAGATTCACTCTTCTTGTACTTCAGTCGGCATTGTGCCTTTTGTATTTAATCCCGATGCAATTTCTGTGTTTCATGGTCAATGTGAAGGTCCAAGGGACACATTAAATCTGCACTGGTGCATCGGACGCTAATACTGGTCTCCCAGGAGCCGCTCAAAGCACAAACTCTTAGAAAATTCACTCTTCTTGTACTTAAGTCGGCATTGTGCCTATTGTATTTAATCCCGATGCATTTTCTGTGTTTCATGGTCAATGTGAAGGTCCAAGTGGATACAATAAACCTGCACTGGTGCATCGAAAGCTAATACTGGTGGTCCCAGGAGCAGCTCAAAACACAAACTCTTAGAAGATTCACTCTTATTGTACTTCAGTCGGCATTGTGCCTTTTGTATTCAATCCCGATGCAATTTCTGTGTTTCATGGTCAATGTGAAGGTCCAAGTGATACAATAAACCTGCACTGGTGCATCGGAAGCTAATACCGATCTCTCAGGAGCCGCTCAAAGGACAAACTCTTAGAAGATTCACTCTTCTTGTACTTAAATCGAATTTGTGCCTTTTGTATTCAATCCCGATACAATTTCTGTGTTTCATGGTCAATGTGAAGGTCCGAAGGATACAGTAAACCTGGACTGGTGCATCGGAAGCTAATACTGGTCTCCCAGGACCCGCTCAAAGCACAAACTCTTAGAAGATTCACTCTTCTTGTACTTCAGTCGGCATTGTGCCTTTTGTATTTAATCCCGATGCAATTTCTGTGTTTCATGGTCAATGTGAAGGTGCAAGGGATACAATGTACCTGCCCTGGTGCATCGGAAGCTAATACTGGTCTCCCAGGAGCCGCTCAAAGCACAAACTCTTAGAAGATTCACTCTTCTTGTACTTCAGTCGGCATTGTGCATTTTGTATTTATTCCCGATGCATTTTCTGTGTTTCATGGTCAATGTGAAGGTAGAAGGGATACAATAAACCTGCACTGGTGCATCGGAAGCTAATACTGGTCTCCCAGGAGCCGCTCAAAGTCAAACTCTTAGAAGATTCACTCTTCTTGTACTTAAGTCGGCATTGTGCCTTTTCTATTTAATCCCGATGCAATTTCTGTGTTTCATCGTCAATGTGAAAGTCCAAGGGATAAAATAAACCACCACTGGTGCATCGGAAGCTAGTACTGGTCTCCCAGGACCCGCTCAAAGCACAAACTCTTAGAAGATTCACTCTTCTTGTACTTCAGTCGGCATTGTGCCTTTTGTATTTAATCCCGATGCAATTTCTGTGTTTCATGGTCAATGTGAAGGTGCAAGGGATACAATGTACCTGCACTGGTGCATCGGAAGCTAATACTGGTCTCCCAGGAGCCGCTCAAAGCACAAACTCTTAGAAGATTCACTCTTCTTGTACTTCAGTCGGCATTGTGCATTTTGTATTTATTCCCGATGCATTTTCTGTGTTTCATGGTCAATGTGAAGGTAGAAGGGATACAATAAACCTGCACTGGTGCATCGGAAGCTAATACTGGTCTCCCAGGAGCCGCTCAAAGCACAGAAGATTCACTCTTCTTGTACTTAAGTCGGCATTGTGCCTTTTGTATTTAATCCCGATGCAATTTCTGTGTTTCATCGTCAATGTGAAGGTCCAAGGGATACAATAAACCACCACTGGTGCATCGGAAGCTAGTACTGGTCTCCCAGGAGCCGCTCAAAGCACAAACTCTTAGAACATTCACTCTTCTTGTACTTCAGTCGGCATTGTGCCTTTTGTATTTAATCCCGATGCAATTTCTGTGATTCATGGTCAATATGAAGGTCCAAGGGAAACAATAAACCTGCACTGGTGCATCGGAAGCTAATTTTGGTCTCCCAGGAGCCGCTCAAAGCACAAACTCTTAGAAGATTCACTCTTCTTGTACTTCAGTCGGCATTGTGCCTTTTGTATTCAATCCCGATGCAATTTCTGTGTTTCATGGTCAATGTGAAGGTCCGAGGGATACAGTAAACCTGCACTGGTGCATCGGAAGCTAATACTGGTCTCCCAGGAGCCGCTCAAAGCACAAACTCTTAGAAGATTCACTCTTCTTGTACTTCAGTCGGCATTGAGCCTTTTGTATTTAATCCCGATGCAATTTCTGTGTTTCATGGTCAATGTGAAGGTCCAAGAGATACAATAAATCTGTACTGCTGAATCGGAAGCTAATACTGGTCTCCCAGGAGCCGCTCAAAGCACAAACTCTTAGAAAATTCACTCTTCTTGTACTAAAGTCTGCATTGTGCCTTTTGTATTCAATCCCGATACAATTTCTGTATTTCATGGTCAATGTGAAGGTCCAAGGGTTGCATTAAACCTGCACTGGTGCATCGGAAGCTAATACTGGTCTCTCAGGAGCCGCTCAAAGCACAAACTCTTAGAAGATTCACTCTTCTTGTACTTCAGTCGGCATTGTGCCTTTTGTATTTAATCCCGATGCAATTTCTGTGTTTCATGGTCAATGTGAAGGTCCAAATGATACAATAAACCTGCACTGGTGCATCGGAAGCTAATACTGGTCTCCGAGGAGCCGCTCAAAGCACAAACTCTTAGAAGATTCACTCTTCTTGTACTAAAGTCTGCATTGTGCCTTTTGTATTCAATACCGATACAATTTCTGTATTTCATGGTCAATGTGAAGGTCCAAGGGTTGCATTAAACCTGCACTGGTGCATCGGAAGCTAATACTGGTGTCTCAGGAGCCGCTCAAAGCACAAACTCTTAGAAGATTCACTCTTCTTGTACTTCAGTCGGCATTGTGCCTTTTGTATTTAATCCCGATGCAATTTCTGTGTTTCATGGTCAATGTGAAGGTCCAAGGGACACAATAAATCTGCACTGGTGCATCGGACGCTAATACTGGTCTCCCAGGTGCCGCTCAAAGCACAAACTCTTAGAAAATTCACTCTTCTTGTACTTAAGTCGGCATTGTGCCTATTGTATTTAATCCCGATGCATTTTCTGTGTTTCATGGTCAATGTGAAGGTCCAAGTGGATACAATAAACCTGCACTGGTGCATCGAAAGCTAATACTGGTGGTCCCAGGAGCAGCTCAAAACACAAACTCTTAGAAGATTCACTCTTATTGTACTTCAGTCGGCATTGTGCCTTTTGTGTTCAATCCCGATGCAATTTCTGTGTTTCATGGTCAATGTGAAGGTCCAAGGGACACAATAAATCTGCACTGGTGCATCGGACGTTAATACTGGTCTCCCAGGTGCCGCTCAAAGCACAAAATCTTAGAAAATTAACTCTTCTTGTACTAAAGTCTGCATTGTGCCTATTGTATTCAATCCCGATACAATTTCTGTGTTTCATGGTCAATGTGAAGGTCCGAAGGATACAGTAAACCTGGACTGGTGCATCGGAAGCTAATACTGGTCTCCCAGGAGCCGCTCAAAGTCAAACTCTTAGAAGATTCACTCTTCTTGTACTTAAGTCGGCATTGTGCCTTTTGTATTTAATCCCGATGCAATTTCTGTGATTCATGGTCAATATGAAGGTCCAAGGGATACAATAAACCTGCACTGGTGCATCGGAAGCTAATTTTGGTCTCCCAGGAGCCGCTCAAAGCACAAACCCTTAGAAGATTCACTCTTCTTGTACTTCAGTCGGCATTGTGCCTTTTGTATTCAATCCCGATGCAATTTCTGTGTTTCATGGTCAATGTGAAGGTCCGAGGGATACAGTAAACCTGCACTGGTGCATCGGAAGCTAATACTGGTCTCCCAGGAGCCGCTCAAAGCACAAACTCTTAGAAGATTCACTCTTCTTGTACTTCAGTCGGCATTGAGCCTTTTGTATTTAATCCCGATGCAATTTCTGTGTTTCATGGTCAATGTGAAGGTCCAAGAGATACAATAAATCTGTACTGCTGAATCGGAAGCTAATACTGGTCTCCCAGGAGCCGCTCAAAGCACAAACTCTTAGAAAATTCACTCTTCTTGTACTAAAGTCTGCATTGTGCCTTTTGTATTCAATCCCGATACAATTTCTGTATTTCATGGTCAATGTGAAGGTCCAAGGGTTGCATTAAACCTGCACTGGTGCATCGGAAGCTAATACTGGTCTCTCAGGAGCCGCTCAAAGCACAAACTCTTAGAAGATTCACTCTTCTTGTACTTCAGTCGGCATTGTGCCTTTTGTATTTAATCCCGATGCAATTTCTGTGTTTCATGGTCAATGTGAAGGTCCAAATGATACAATAAACCTGCACTGGTGCATCGGAAGCTAATACTGGTCTCCGAGGAGCCGCTCAAAGCACAAACTCTTAGAAGATTCACTCTTCTTGTACTAAAGTCTGCATTGTGCCTTTTGTATTCAATACCGATACAATTTCTGTATTTCATGGTCAATGTGAAGGTCCAAGGGTTGCATTAAACCTGCACTGGTGCATCGGAAGCTAATACTGGTGTCTCAGGAGCCGCTCAAAGCACAAACTCTTAGAAGATTCACTCTTCTTGTACTTCAGTCGGCATTGTGCCTTTTGTATTTAATCCCGATGCAATTTCTGTGTTTCATGGTCAATGTGAAGGTCCAAGGGACACAATAAATCTGCACTGGTGCATCGGACGCTAATACTGGTCTCCCAGGTGCCGCTCAAAGCACAAACTCTTAGAAAATTCACTCTTCTTGTACTTAAGTCGGCATTGTGCCTATTGTATTTAATCCCGATGCATTTTCTGTGTTTCATGGTCAATGTGAAGGTCCAAGTGGATACAATAAACCTGCACTGGTGCATCGAAAGCTAATACTGGTGGTCCCAGGAGCAGCTCAAAACACAAACTCTTAGAAGATTCACTCTTATTGTACTTCAGTCGGCATTGTGCCTTTTGTGTTCAATCCCGATGCAATTTCTGTGTTTCATGGTCAATGTGAAGGTCCAAGGGACACAATAAATCTGCACTGGTGCATCGGACGCTAATACTGGTCTCCCAGGTGCCGCTCAAAGCACAAACTCTTAGAAAATTAACTCTTCTTGTACTAAAGTCTGCATTGTGCCTATTGTATTCAATCCCGATACAATTTCTGTGTTTCATGGTCAATGTGAAGGTCCGAAGGATACAGTAAACCTGGACTGGTGCATCGGAAGCTAATACTGGTCTCCCAGGAGCCGCTCAAAGTCAAACTCTTAGAAGATTCACTCTTCTTGTACTTAAGTCGGCATTGTGCCTTTTGTATTTAATCCCGATGCAATTTCTGTGTTTCATCGTCAATGTGAAAGTCCAAGGGATAAAATAAACCACCACTGGTGCATCGGAAGCTAGTACTGGTCTCCCAGGACCCGCTCAAAGCACAAACTCTTAGAAGATTCACTCTTCTTGTACTTCAGTCGGCATTGTGCCTTTTGTATTTAATCCCGATGCAATTTCTGTGTTTCATGGTCAATGTGAAGGTGCAAGGGATACAATGTACCTGCACTGGTGCATCGGAAGCTAATACTGGTCTCCCAGGAGCCGCTCAAAGCACAAACTCTTAGAAGATTCACTCTTCTTGTACTTCAGTCGGCATTGTGCATTTTGTATTTATTCCCGATGCATTTTCTGTGTTTCATGGTCAATGTGAAGGTAGAAGGGATACAATAAACCTGCACTGGTGCATCGGAAGCTAATACTGGTCTCCCAGGAGCCGCTCAAAGCACAGAAGATTCACTCTTCTTGTACTTAAGTCGGCATTGTGCCTTTTGTATTTAATCCCGATGCAATTTCTGTGTTTCATCGTCAATGTGAAGGTCCAAGGGATACAATAAACCACCACTGGTGCATCGGAAGCTAGTACTGGTCTCCCAGGAGTCGCTCAAAGCACAAACTCTTAGAACATTCACTCTTCTTGTACTTCAGTCGGCATTGTGCCTTTTGTATTTAATCCCGATGCAATTTCTGTGATTCATGGTCAATATGAAGGTCCAAGGGATACAATAAACCTGCACTGGTGCATCGGAAGCTAATTTTGGTCTCCCAGGAGCCGCTCAAAGCACAAACTCTTAGAAGATTCACTCTTCTTGTACTTCAGTCGGCATTGTGCCTTTTGTATTCAATCCCGATGCAATTTCTGTGTTTCATGGTCAATGTGAAGGTCCGAGGGATACAGTAAACCTGCACTGGTGCATCGGAAGCTAATACTGGTCTCCCAGGAGCCGCTCAAAGCACAAACTCTTAGAAGATTCACTCTTCTTGTACTTCAGTCGGCATTGAGCCTTTTGTATTTAATCCCGATGCAATTTCTGTGTTTCATGGTCAATGTGAAGGTCCAAGAGATACAATAAATCTGTACTGCTGAATCGGAAGCTAATACTGGTCTCCCAGGAGCCGCTCAAAGCACAAACTCTTAGAAAATTCACTCTTCTTGTACTAAAGTCTGCATTGTGCCTTTTGTATTCAATCCCGATACAATTTCTGTATTTCATGGTCAATGTGAAGGTCCAAGGGTTGCATTAAACCTGCACTGGTGCATCGGAAGCTAATACTGGTCTCTCAGGAGCCGCTCAAAGCACAAACTCTTAGAAGATTCACTCTTCTTGTACTTCAGTCGGCATTGTGCCTTTTGTATTTAATCCCGATGCAATTTCTGTGTTTCATGGTCAATGTGAAGGTCCAAATGATACAATAAACCTGCACTGGTGCATCGGAAGCTAATACTGGTCTCCGAGGAGCCGCTCAAAGCACAAACTCTTAGAAGATTCACTCTTCTTGTACTAAAGTCTGCATTGTGCCTTTTGTATTCAATACCGATACAATTTCTGTATTTCATGGTCAATGTGAAGGACCAAGGGTTGCATTAAACCTGCACTGGTGCATCGGAAGCTAATACTGGTGTCTCAGGAGCCGCTCAAAGCACAAACTCTTAGAAGATTCACTCTTCTTGTACTTCAGTCGGCATTGTGCCTTTTGTATTTAATCCCGATGCAATTTCTGTGTTTCATGGTCAATGTGAAGGTCCAAGGGACACAATAAATCTGCACTGGTGCATCGGACGCTAATACTGGTCTCCCAGGTGCCGCTCAAAGCACAAACTCTTAGAAAATTCACTCTTCTTGTACTTAAGTCGGCATTGTGCCTATTGTATTTAATCCCGATGCATTTTCTGTGTTTCATGGTCAATGTGAAGGTCCAAGTGGATACAATAAACCTGCACTGGTGCATCGAAAGCTAATACTGGTGGTCCCAGGAGCAGCTCAAAACACAAACTCTTAGAAGATTCACTCTTATTGTACTTCAGTCGGCATTGTGCCTTTTGTGTTCAATCCCGATGCAATTTCTGTGTTTCATGGTCAATGTGAAGGTCCAAGGGACACAATAAATCTGCACTGGTGCATCGGACGCTAATACTGGTCTCCCAGGTGCCGCTCAAAGCACAAACTCTTAGAAAATTAACTCTTCTTGTACTAAAGTCTGCATTGTGCCTATTGTATTCAATCCCGATACAATTTCTGTGTTTCATGGTCAATGTGAAGGTCCGAAGGATACAGTAAACCTGGACTGGTGCATCGGAAGCTAATACTGGTCTCCCAGGACCCGCTCAAAGCACAAACTCTTAGAAGATTCACTCTTCTTGTACTTCAGTCGGCATTGTGCCTTTTGTATTTAGTCCCGATGCAATTTCTGTGTTTCATGGTCAATGTGAAGGTGCAAGGGATACAATGTACCTGCACTGGTGCATCGGAAGCTAATACTGGTCTCCCAGGAGCCGCTCAAAGCACAAACTCTTAGAAGATTCACTCTTCTTGTACTTCAGTCGGCATTGTGCCTTTTGTATTTAATCCCGATGCAATTTCTGTGATTCATGGTCAATGTGAATGTCCAAGGGACACAATAAACCTGCACTGGTGTTTCGGAAGCTAATACTGGTCTCCCAGGAGCCGCTCAAAGCACAAACTCTTAGAATATTCACTCTTCTTGTACTTCAGTCGGCATTGTGCCTTTTGTATTTAATCCCGATGCAATTTCTGTGTTTCATGGTCAACGTGAAGGTCCAAGGGATACAGTAAACCTGCACTGGTGCATCGGAATCTAATACTGGTCTCCCAGGAGCCGCTAAAAACACAAACTCTTAGAAGATTCACTCTTCTTGTACTTCAGTCGGCATTGTGCCTTTTGTATTTAATCCCGATGCAATTTCTGTGTTTCATGGTCAATGTGAAGGTCCAAAGGATACAATTAACCTGCACTGGTGCTTCGGAAGCTAATAGTGGTCTCCCAGGAGCCGCTCAAAGCACAAACACTTAGAAGATTCACTCTTCTTGTACTTAAGTCGGCATTGTGCCTTTTGTATTCAATCCCGATACAATTTCTGGGTTTCATGGTCAATGTGAAGGTCCAAGGGTTGCAGTGAACCTGAACTGGTGCATCGGAAGCTAATACTGGTCTCCCAGGAGCCGCTCAAAGCACAAACTATTAGAAGATTCACTCTTCTTGTACTTAAGTCGGCATTGTGCCTTTTGTATTTAATCCCGATGCAATTTCTGTGTTTCATGGTCAATGTGAAGGTCCAAGGGATACAGTAAACCTGCACTGGTGCATCGGAATCTAATACTGGTCTCCCAGGAGCCGCTCAATGCACAAACTCATGGAAGGTTCGCTCTTCTTGTACTTCAGTCGGCATTGTGCATTTTGTATTTAATCCCGATGCAATTTCTGTGTTTCATGGTCAATGTGAAGGTCCAAATGATACAATAAACCTGCACTGGTGCATCGGAAGCTAATACTGGTCTCCGAGGAGCCGCTCAAAGCACAAACTCTTAGAAGATTCACTCTTCTTGTACTAAAGTCTGCATTGTGCCTTTTGTATTCAATCCCGATACAATTTCTGTATTTCATGGTCAATGTGAAGGTCCAAGGGTTGCATTAAACCTGCACTGGTGCATCGGAAGCTAATACTGGTCTCTCAGGAGCCGCTCAAAGCACAAACTCTTAGAAGATTCACTCTTCTTGTACTTCAGTCGGCATTGTGCCTTTTGTATTTAATCCCGATGCAATTTCTGTGTTTCATGGTCAATGTGAAGGTCCAAGGGACACAATAAATCTGCACTGGTGCATCGGACGCTAATACTGGTCTCCCAGGAGCCGCTCAAAGCACAAACTCTTAGAAAATTCACTCTTCTTGTACTTAAGTCGGCATTGTGCCTATTGTATTTAATCCCGATGCATTTTCTGTGTTTCATGGTCAATGTGAAGGTCCAAGTGGATACAATAAACCTGCACTGGTGCATCGAAAGCTAATACTGGTGGTCCCAGGAGCAGCTCAAAACACAAACTCTTAGAAGATTCACTCTTATTGTACTTCAGTCGGCATTGTGCCTTTTGTATTCAATCCCGATGCAATTTCTGTGTTTCATGGTCAATGTGAAGGTCCAAGTGATACAATAAACCTGCACTGGTGCATCGGAAGCTAATACCGATCTCTCAGGAGCCGCTCAAAGGACAAACTCTTAGAAGATTCACTCTTCTTGTACTTAAATCGAATTTGTGCCTTTTGTATTCAATCCCGATACAATTTCTGTGTTTCATGGTCAATGTGAAGGTCCGAAGGATACAGTAAACCTGGACTGGTGCATCGGAAGCTAATACTGGTCTCCCAGGACCCGCTCAAAGCACAAACTCTTAGAAGATTCACTCTTCTTGTACTTCAGTCGGCATTGTGCCTTTTGTATTTAATCCCGATGCAATTTCTGTGTTTCATGGTCAATGTGAAGGTGCAAGGGATACAATGTACCTGCACTGGTGCATCGGAAGCTAATACTGGTCTCCCAGGAGCCGCTCAAAGCACAAACTCTTAGAAGATTCACTCTTCTTGTACTTCAGTCGGCATTGTGCATTTTGTATTTATTCCCGATGCATTTTCTGTGTTTCATGGTCAATGTGAAGGTAGAAGGGATACAATAAACCTGCACTGGTGCATCGGAAGCTAATACTGGTCTCCCAGGAGCCGCTCAAAGTCAAACTCTTAGAAGATTCACTCTTCTTGTACTTAAGTCGGCATTGTGCCTTTTGTATTTAATCCCGATGCAATTTCTGTGTTTCATCGTCAATGTGAAAGTCCAAGGGATACAATAAACCACCACTGGTGCATCGGAAGCTAGTACTGGTCTCCCAGGAGCCGCTCAAAGCACAAACTCTTAGAACATTCACTCTTCTTGTACTTCAGTCGGCATTGTGCCTTTTGTATTTAATCCCGATGCAATTTCTGTGATTCATGGTCAATATGAAGGTCCAAGGGATACAATAAACCTGCACTGGTGCATCGGAAGCTAATTTTGGTCTCCCAGGAGCCGCTCAAACACAAACTCTTAGAAGATTCACTCTTCTTGTACTTCAGTCGGCATTGTGCCTTTTGTATTCAATCCCGATGCAATTTCTGTGTTTCATGGTCAATGTGAAGGTCCGAGGGATACAGTAAACCTGCACTGGTGCATCGGAAGCTAATGCTGGTCTCCCAGGAGCCGCTCAAAGCACAAACTCTTAGAAGATTCACTCTTCTTGTACTTCAGTCGGCATTGAGCCTTTTGTATTTAATCCCGATGCAATTTCTGTGTTTCATGGTCAATGTGAAGGTCCAAGAGATACAATAAAACTGTACTGCTGAATCGGAAGCTAATACTGGTCTCCCAGGAGCCGCTCAAAGCACAAACTCTTAGAAAATTCACTCTTCTTGTACTAAAGTCTGCATTGTGCCTTTTGTATTCAATCCCGATACAATTTCTGTATTTCATGGTCAATGTGAAGGTCCAAGGGTTGCATTAAACCTGCACTGGTGCATCGGAAGCTAATACTGGTCTCTCAGGAGCCGCTCAAAGCACAAACTCTTAGAAGATTCACTCTTCTTGTACTTCAGTCGGCATTGTGCCTTTTGTATTTAATCCCGATGCAATTTCTGTGTTTCATGGTCAATGTGAAGGTCCAAATGATACAATAAACCTGCACTGGTGCATCGGAAGCTAATACTGGTCTCCGAGGAGCCGCTCAAAGCACAAACTCTTAGACGATTCACTCTTCTTGTACTAAAGTCTGCATTGTGCCTTTTGTATTCAATCCCGATACAATTTCTGTATTTCATGGTCAATGTGAAGGTCCAAGGGTTGCATTAAACCTGCACTGGTGCATCGGAAGCTAATACTGGTCTCTCAGGAGCCGCTCAAAGCACAAACTATTAGAAGATTCACTCTTCTTGTACTTCAGTCGGCATTGTGCCTTTTGTATTTAATCCCGATGCAATTTCTGTGTTTCATGGTCAATGTGAAGGTCCAAGGGACACAATAAATCTGCACTGGTGCATCGGACGCTAATACTGGTCTCCCAGGAGCCGCTCAAAGCACAAACTCTTAGAAAATTCACTCTTCTTGTACTTAAGTCGACATTGTGCCTATTGTATTTAATCCCGATGCATTTTCTGTGTTTCATGGTCAATGTGAAGGTCCAAGTGGATACAATAAACCTGCACTGGTGCATCGAAAGCTAATACTGGTGGTCCCAGGAGCAGCTCAAAACACAAACTCTTAGAAGATTTACTCTTATTGTACTTCAGTCGGCATTGTGCCTTTTGTGTTCAATCCCGATGCAATTTCTGTGTTTCATGGTCAATGTGAAGGTCCAAGGGATACAATAAACCTGCACTGGTGCATCGGAAGCTAATACTGGTCTCCCAGGACCCGCTCAAAGCACAAACTCTTAGAAGATTCACTCTTCTTGTACTTCAGTCGGCATTGTGCCTTTTGTATTTAATCCCGATGCCATTTCTGTGTTTCATGGTCAATGTGAAGGTGCAAGGGATACAATGTACCTGCACTGGTGCATCGGAAGCTAATACTGGTCTCCCAGGAGCCGCTCAAAGCACAAATTCTTAGAAGATTCACTCTTCTTGTACTTCAGTCGGCATTGTGCATTTTGTATTTATTCCCGATGCATTTTCTGTGTTTCATGGTCAATGTGAAGGTAGAAGGGATACAATAAACCTGCACTGGTGCATCGGAAGCTAATACTGGTCTCCCAGGAGCCGCTCAAAGCACAAACTCTTAGAAGATTCACTCCTCTTGTACTTAAGTCGGCATTGTGCCTTTTGTATTTAATCCTGATGCAATTTCTGTGTTTCATCGTCAATGTGAAGGTCCAAGGGATACAATAAACCACCACTGGTGCATCGGAAGCTAGTACTGGTCTCCCAGGAGCCGCTCAAAGCACAAACTCTTAGAACATTCACTCTTCCTGTACTTCAGTCGGCATTGTGCCTTTTGTATTTAATCCCGATGCAATTTCTGTGATTCATGGTCAATATGAAGGTCCAAGGGATACAATAAACCTGCACTGGTGCATCGGAAGCTAATTTTGGTCTCCCAGGAGCCGCTCAAAGCACAATCTCTTAGAAGATTCACTCTTCTTGTACTTCAGTCGGCATTGTGCCTTTTGTATTCAATCCCGATGCAATTTCTGTGTTTCATGGTCAATGTGAAGGTCCGAGGGATACAGTAAACCTGCACTGGTGCATCGGAAGCTAATACTGGTCTCCCAGGAGCCGCTCAAAGCACAAACTCTTAGAAGATTCACTCTTCTTGTACTTCAGTCGGCATTGAGCCTTTTGTATTTAATCCCGATGCAATTTCTGTGTTTCATGGTCAATGTGAAGGTCCAAGAGATACAATAAATCTGTACTGCTGAATCGGAAGCTAATACTGGTCTCCCAGGAGCCGCTCAAAGCACAAACTCTTAGAAAATTCACTCTTCTTGTACTAAAGTCTGCATTGTGCCTTTTGTATTCAATCCCGATACAATTTCTGTATTTCATGGTCAATGTGAAGGTCCAAGGGTTGCATTAATCCTGCACTGGTGCATCGGAAGCTAATACTGGTCTCTCAGGAGCCGCTCAAAGCACAAACTCTTAGAAGATTCACTCTTCTTGTACTTCAGTCGGCATTGTGCCTTTTGTATTTAATCCCGATGCAATTTCTGTGTTTCATGGTCAATGTGAAGGTCCAAATGATACAATAAACCTGCACTGGTGCATCGGAAGCTAATACTGGTCTCCGAGGAGCCGCTCAAAGCACAAACTCTTAGAAGATTCACTCTTCTTGTACTAAAGTCTGCATTGTGCCTTTTGTATTCAATCCCGATACAATTTCTGTATTTCATGGTCAATGTGAAGGTCCAAGGGTTGCATTAAACCTGCACTGGTGCATCGGAAGCTAATACTGGTCTCTCAGGAGCCGCTCAAAGCACAAACTCTTAGAAGATTCACTCTTCTTGTACTTCAGTCGGCATTGTGCCTTTTGTATTTAATCCCGATGCAATTTCTGTGTTTCATGGTCAATGTGAAGGTCCAAGGGACACAATAAATCTGCACTGGTGCATCGGACGCTAATACTTGTGGTCCCAGGAGCAGCTCAAAACACAAACTCTTAGAAGATTCACTCTTATTGTACTTCAGTCGGCATTGTGCCTTTTGTGTTCAATCCCGATGCAATTTCTGTGTTTCATGGTCAATGTGAAGGTCCAAGGGATACAATAAACCTGCACTGGTGCATCGGAAGCTAATACCGATCTCTCAGGAGCCGCTCAAAGGACAAACTCTTAGAAGATTCACTCTTCTTGTACTTAAATCGAATTTGTGCCTTTTGTATTCTATCCCGATACAATTTCTGTGTTTCATGGTCAATGTGAAGGTCCGAAGGATACAGTAAACCTGGACTGGTGCATCGGAAGCTAATACTGGTCTCCCAGGACCCGCTCAAAGCACAAACTCTTAGAAGATTCACTCTTCTTGTACTTCAGTCCGCATTGTGCCTTTTGTATTTAATCCCGATGCAATTTCTGTGTTTCATGGTCAATGTGAAGGTGCAAGGGATACAATGTACCTGCACTTGTGCATCGGAAGCTAATACTGGTCTCCCAGGAGCCGCTCAAAGCACATACTCTTAGAAGATTCACTCTTCTTGTACTTCAGTCGGCATTGTGCATTTTGTATTTATTCCCGATGCATTTTCTGTGTTTCATGGTCAATGTGAAGGTAGAAGGGATACAATAAACCTGCACTGGTGCATCGGAAGCTAATACTGGTCTCCCACGAGCCGCTCAAAGCACAAACTCTTAGAAGATTCACTCTTCTTGTACTTAAGTCGGCATTGTGCCTTTTGTATTTAATCCCGATGCAATTTCTGTGTTTCATCGTCAATGTGAAGGTCCAAGGGATACAATAAACCACCACTGGTGCATCGGAAGCTAGTACTGGTCTCCCAGGAGCCGCTCAAAGCACAAACTCTTAGAACATTCACTCTTCTTGTACTTCAGTCGGCATTGTGCCTTTTGTTTTTAATCCCGATGCAATTTCTGTGTTTCATGGTCAATGTGAAGGTCCAAGGGATACAATAAACCTGCACTGGTGCATCGGAAGCTAATACTGGTCTCCAAGGAAACGCTCAAAGCACAAACTCTTAGAAAATTCACTCTTCTTGTACTTAAGTCGGCACTGTGCCTTTTGTATTTAATCCCGATGAAATTTATGTCTTTCATGGTCAATGTGAAGGTCCAAGTGATACAATAAACCTGCACTGGTGCATCGGAAGCTAATACTGGTCTCCCAGGAGCCGCTCAAAGCACAAACTCTTAGAAGATTCACTCTTCTTGTACTTCAGTCGGCATTGTGCCTTTTATATTTAATCCCGATGCTACTTCTGTGTTTCATGGTCAATGTGAAGGTCCAAGGTATTCAGTAAACCTGCACTGGTGCATCGGAATCTAATACTGGTCTCCCAGGAGGCGCTAAAAACACAAACTCTTAGAAGATTCACTCTTCTTGTACTTCAGTCGGCATTGTGCCTTTTGTAATTAATCCCGATTCAATGTCTGTGTTTCATTTTCAATGTGAAGGTCCAAGGGATACAATAAACCTGCACTGGTGCATCGGAAGCTAATACTGGTCTCCAAGGAAACGCTCAAAGCACAAACTCTTACAAAATTCACTCTTCTTGTACTTAAGTCGGCACTGTGCCTTTTGTATTTAATCCCGATGAAATTTATGTGTTTCATGGTCAATGTGAAGGTCCAAGTGATACAATAAACCTGCACTGGTGCATCGGAAGCTAATACTGGTCTCCCAGGAGCCGCTCAAAGCACAAACTCTTAGAAGATTCACTCTTCTTGTACTTCAGTCGGCATTGTGCCTTTTGTATTCAATCCCGATGCAATTTCTGTGTTTCATGGTCAATGTGAAGGTCCGAGGGATACAGTAAACCTGCACTGGTGCATCGGAAGCTAATACTGGTCTCCCAGGAGCCGCTCAAAGCACAAACTCTTAGAAGATTCACTCTTCTTGTACTTCAGTCGGCATTGAGCCTTTTGTATTTAATCCCGATTCAATTTCTGTGTTTCATGGTCAATGTGAAGGTCCAAGAGATACAATAATTCTGTACTGCTGAATCGGAAGCTAATACTGGTCTCCCAGGAGCCGCTCAAAGCACAAACTCTTAGAAAATTCACTCTTCTTGTACTTAAGTCGGCATTGTGCATTTTGTATTTAGCCCGATGCAATTTCTGTGTTTCATGGTCAATGTGAAGGTGCAAGGGATACAATAAACATGCACTGGTGCATCGGAAGCTAATACTTTTCTCCCAGGAGCCGCTCAAAGCATAAACTCTTAGAAGATTCACACTTCTAGTACTTCAGTCGGCATTGTGCCTTTTGTATTTAATCCCGACGCAATTTCTGTGTTTCATGGTCAATGTGAAGGTCCAAGGGATACAATAAACCTGCACTGGTGCATCGGAACCTAATACTGGTCTCCCAGGAGCCGCTCATGGCACAAACTCATAGAAGATTCACTCTTCATGTACTTCAGTCGGCATTGTGCATTTTGTATTTATTCCCGATGCAATTTCTGTGTTTCATGGTCAATGTGAAGGTACAAGGGATACAATAAACCTGCACTGGTGCATCGAAAGCTAATACTGGACTCCCAGGAGCCGCTCAAAGCACAAGCTCTTAGAAGATTCACTCTTCTTGTACTTAAGTCGGCATTGTGCCTTTTGTACTTAATCCCGATGCAATTTCTGTGTTTCATGGTCAATGTGAAGGTCCAAGGGATACAATAAACCTGCACTGGTGCATCGGAAGCTAATACTGGTCTCCAAGGAAACGCTCAAAGCACAAACTCTTAGAAAATTCACTCTTCTTGTACTTAAGTCGGCACTGTGCCTTTTGTATTTAATCCCGATGAAATTTATGTGTTTCATGGTCAATGTGAAGGTCCAAGTGATACAATAAACCTGCACTGGTGCATCGGAAGCTAATACTGGTCTCCCAGGAGCCGCTCAAAGCACAAACTCTTAGAAGATTCACTCTTCTTGTACTTCAGTCGGCATTGTGCCTTTTATATTTAATCCCGATGCTACTTCTGTGTTTCATGGTCAATGTGAAGGTCCAAGGTATTCAGTAAACCTGCACTGGTGCATCGGAATCTAATACTGGTCTCCCAGGAGGCGCTAAAAACACAAACTCTTAGAAGATTCACTCTTCTTGTACTTCAGTCGGCATTGTGCCTTTTGTAATTAATCCCGATTCAATTTCTGTGTTTCATTTTCAATGTGAAGGTCCAAGGGATACAATAAACCTGCACTGGTGCATCGGAAGCTAATACTGGTCTCCAAGGAAACGCTCAAAGCACAAACTCTTACAAAATTCACTCTTCTTGTACTTAAGTCGGCACTGTGCCTTTTGTATTTAATCCCGATGAAATTTATGTGTTTCATGGTCAATGTGAAGGTCCAAGTGATACAATAAACCTGCACTGGTGCATCGGAAGCTAATACTGGTCTCCCAGGAGCCGCTCAAAGCACAAACTCTTAGAAGATTCACTCTTCTTGTTCTTCAGTCGGCATTGTGCCTTTTGTATTCAGTCCCGATACAATTTCTATGTTTCATGGCCAATGTGAAGGTCCAAGCGTTGCAGTAAACCTGCACTGGTGCATCGGAAGCTAATACTGGTCTCCCAGGACCCGCTCAAAGCACAAACTCTTAGAAGATTCACTCTTCTTGTACTTCAGTCGGCATTGTGCCTTTTGTATTTAATCCCGATGCAATTTCTGTGTTTCATGGTCAACGTGAAGGTCCAAGGGATACAGTAAACCTGCACTGGTGCATCGGAATCTAATACTGGTCTCCCAGGAGCCGCAAAAAGCACAAACTCTTAGAAGATTCACTCTTCTTGTACTTCAGTCGGCATTGTGCCTTTTGTATTTAATCCCGATGCAATTTCTGTGTTTCATGGTCAATGTGAAGGTCCAAAGGATACAATTAACCTGCACTGGTGCTTCGGAAGCTAATAGTGGTCTCCCAGGAGCCGCTCAAAGCACAAACAGTTAGAAGATTCACTCTTCTTGTACTTAAGTCGGCATTGTGCCTTTTGTATTCAATCCCGATACAATTTCTGGGTTTTATGGTCAATGTGAAGGTCCAAGGGTTGCAGTGAACCTGAACTGGTGCATCGGAAGCTAATAATGGTCTCCCAGGAGCCGCTCAAAGCACAAACTATTAGAAGATTCACTCTTCTTGTACTTAAGTCGGCATTGTGCCTTTTGTATTTAATCCCGATGCAATTTCTGTGTTTCATGCTCAATGTGAAGGTCCAAGGGATACAGTAAACCTGCACTGGTGCATCGGAATCTAATACTGGTCTCCCAGGAGCGGCTCAATGCACAAACTCATGGAAGATTCGCTCTTCTTTTACTTCAGTCGGCATTGTGCATTTTGTATTTAATCCCGATGCAATTTCTGTGTTTCATGGTCAATGTGAAGGTCCAAGGGATACAATAAACCTGCACTGTTGCATCGGAAGCTAATACTGGTCTCCCAGGAGCCGCTCAAAGCACAAACTCTTAGAAGATTCACTCTTTTGTACTTCAGTCGGCATTGTGCCTTTTGTATTTAATCCCGATGCAATTTCTGTGTTTCATGGTCAATGTGAAGGTCCAAGGGATACAGTAAACCTGCACTGGTGCATCGGAATCTAATACTGGTCTCCCAGGAGCCGCTCAAAGCACAAACTCTTAGAAAATTCGCTCTTCTTGTACTTAAGTCGGCATTGTGCATATTGTTTTTAATCCCGATGCAATTTCTGTGTTTCATCGTCAATGTGAAGGTCCAAGGGACACAATAAATCTGCACTGGTGCATCGGACGCTAATACTGGTCTCCCAGGAGCCGCTCAAAGCACAAACTCTTAGAAAATTCACTCTTCTTGTACTTAAGTCGGCATTGTGCCTTTTGTATTTAATCCCGACGCAATTTCTGTGTTTCATGGTCAATGTGAAGGTCCAAGGGATACAATAAACCTGCACTGGTGCATCGGAAGCTAATACTGGTCTCCCAGGAGCCGCTCATGGCACAAACTCTTAGAAGATTCACTCTTCTTGTACTTCAGTCGGCATTGTGCATTTTGTATTTATTCCCGATGCAATTTCTGTGTTTCATGGTCAATGTGAAGGTACAAGGGATACAATAAACCTGCACTGGTGCATCGAAAACTAATACTGGACTCCCAGGAGCCGATCAAAGCACAAGCTCTTAGAAGATTCACTCTTCTTGTACTTAAGTCGGCATTGTGCCTTTTGTACTTAATCCCGATGCAATTTCTGTGTTTCATGGTCAATGTGAAGGTCCAAGGGATACAATAAACCTGCACTGGTGCATCGGAAGCTAATACTGGTCTCCAAGGAAACGCTCAAAGCACAAACTCTTAGTAAATTCACTCTTCTTGTACTTAAGTCGGCACTGTGCCTTTTGTATTTAATCCCGATGAAATTTATGTGTTTCATGGTCAATGTGAAGGTCCAAGTGATACAATAAACCTGCACTGGTGCATCGGAAGCTAATACTGGTCTCCCAGGAGCCGCTCAAAGCACAAACTCTTAGAAGATTCACTCTTCTTGTACTTCAGTCGGCATTGTGCCTTTTGTATTTAATCCCGATGCAACTTCTGTGTTTCATGGCCAATGTGAAGGTCCAAGGTATTCAGTAAACCTGCACTGGTGCATCGGAATCTAATACTGGTCTCCCAGGAGGCGCTAAAAGCACAAACTCTTAGAAGATTCACTCTTCTTGTACTTCAGTCGGCATTGTGCCTTTTGTAATTAATCCCGATTCAATTTCTGTGTTTCATTTTCAATGTGAAGGTCCAAGGGATACAATAAACCTGCACTGGTGCATCGGAAGCTAATACTGGTCTCCCAGGAGCCGCTCAAAGCACAAACACTTAGAAGATTCACTCTTCTTGTACTTCAGTCGGCATTGTGCCTTTTGTATTCAGTCCCGATACAATTTCTATGTTTCATGGCCAATTTGAAGGTCCAAGCGTTGCAGTAAACCTGCACTGGTGCATCGGAAGCTAATACTGGTCTCCTAGGAGCCGCTCAAAGCACAAACTCTTAGAAGATTCACTCTTCTTGTACTTCAGTCGGCATTGTGCCTTTTGTATTTAATCCCGATGCAATTTCTGTGATTCATGGACAATGTGAAGGTCCAAGGGACACAATAAACCTGCACTGGTGTTTCGGAAGCTAATACTGGTCTCCCAGGAGCCGCTCAAAGCACAAACTCTTAGAATATTCACTCTTCTTGTACTTCAGTCGGCATTGTGCCTTTTGTATTTAATCCCGAGCCGGCCAAAGTGGCCGTGCGGTTAAAGGCGCTGCAGTCTGGAACCGCAAGACCGCTACGGTCGCAGGTTCGAATCCTGCCTCGGGCATGGATGTTTGTGATGTCCTTAGGTTAGTTAGGTTTAACTAGTTCTAAGTTCTAGGGGACTAATGACCTCAGCAGTTGAGTCCCATAGTGCTCAGAGCCATTTGAACCATTTAGCCATTTAATCCCGATGCAATTTCTGTGTTTCATGGTCAACGTGAAGGTCCAAGGGATACAGTAAACCTGCACTGGTGCATCGGAATCTAATACTGGTCTCCCAGGAGCCGCAAAAAGCACAAACTCTTAGAAGATTCACTCTTCTTGTACTTCAGTCGGCATTGTGCCTTTTGTATTTAATCCCGATGCAATTTCTGTGTTTCATGGTGAATGTGAGGGTCCAAAGGATACAATTAACCTGCACTGGTGCTTCGGAAGCTAATAGTGGTCTCCCAGGAGCCGCTCAAAGCACAAACACTTAGAAGATTCACTCTTCTTGTACTTAAGTCGCCATTGTGCCTTTTGTATTCAATCCCGATACAATTTCTGGGTTTCATGGTCAATGTGAAGGTCCAAGGGTTGCAGTGAACCTGAACTGGTGCATCGGAAGCTAATAATGGTCTCCCAGGAGCCGCTCAAAGCACAAACTATTAGAAGATTCACTCTTCTTGTACTTAAGTCGGCATTGTGCCTTTTGTATTTAATCCCGATGCAATTTCTGTGTTTCATGCTCAATGTGAAGGTCCAAGGGATACAGAAAACCTGCACTGGTGCATCGGAATCTAACACTGGTCTCCCAGGAGCCGCTCAATGCACAAACTCATGGAAGATTCGCTCTTCTTGTACTTCAGTCGGCATTGTGCATTTTGTATTTAATGCCGATGCAATTTCTGTGTTTCATGGTCAATGTGAAGGTCCAAGGGATACAATAAACCTGCACTGGTGCATCGGAAGCTAATACTGGTCTCCCAGGAGCCGCTCAAAGCACAAACTCTTAGAAGATTCACTCTTCTTGTACTTCAGTCGGCATTGTGCCTTTTGTATTTAATCCCGATGCAATTTATGTGTTTCATGGTCAATGTGAAGGTCCAAGGGATACAGTAAACCTGCACTGGTGCATCGGAATCTAATACTGGTCTCCCAGGAGCCGCTCAAAGCACAAACTCTTAGACGATTCACTCTTCTTGTGCTAAAGTCGGCATTTTGCCTTTTGTATTCAATCCCGATAAAATTTCTGTGTTTCATGGTCAATGTGAAGGTCCAAGGGTAGCAGTAAACCTGCACTGGTGCATCGGAAGCTAATACTGGTCTCCCAGGCGCCGCTCAAAGCACAAACTCTTAGAAAATTCACTCTTCTTTTACTTAAGTCGGCATTGTGCCTATTGTTTTTAATCCCGATGCAATTTCTGTGTTTCATCGTCAATGTGAAGGTCCAAGGGACACAATAAATCTGCACTGGTGCATCGGACGCTAATACTGGTCTCCCAGGAGCCGCTCAAACACAAACTCTTAGAAAATTCACTCTTCTTGTACTTAAGTCGGCATTGTGCCTATTGTATTTAATCCCGATGCATTTTCTGTGTTTCATGGTCAATGTGAAGGTCCAAGTGGATACAATAAACCTGCACTGGTGCATCGAAAGCTAATACTGGTGGTCCGAGGAGCAGCTCAAAACACAAACTCTTAGAAGATTCACTCTTCTTGTACTTCAGTCGGCATTGTGCATTTTGTATTTATTCCCGATGCAATTTCTGTGTTTCATGGTCAATGTGAAGGTACAAGGGATACAATAAACCTGCACTGGTGCATCGAAAGCTAATACTGGACTCCCAGGAGCCGATCAAAGCACAAGCTCTTAGAAGATTCACTCTTCTTGTACTTAAGTCGGCATTGTGCCTTTTGTACTTAATCCCGATGCAATTTCTGTGTTTCATGGTCAATGTGAAGGTCCAAGGGATACAATAAACCTGCACTGGTGCATCGGAAGCTAATACTGGTCTCCAAGGAAACGCTCAAAGCACAAACTCTTAGAAAATTCACTCTTCTTGTACTTAAGTCGGCACTGTGCCTTTTGTATTTAATCCCGATGAAATTTATGTGTTTCATGGTCAATGTGAAGGTCCAAGTGATACAATAAACCTGCACTGGTGCATCGGAAGCTAATACTGGTCTCCCAGGAGCCGCTCAAAGCACAAACTCTTAGAAGATTCACTCTTCTTGTACTTCAGTCGGCATTGTGCCTTTTGTATTTAATCCCGATGCAACTTCTGTGTTTCATGGCCAATGTGAAGGTCCAAGGTATTCAGTAAACCTGCACTGGTGCATCGGAATCTAATACTGGTCTCCCAGGAGGCGCTAAAAGCACAAACTCTTAGAAGATTCACTCTTCTTGTACTTCAGTCGGCATTGTGCCTTTTGTAATTAATCCCGATTCAATTTCTGTGTTTCATTTTCAATGTGAAGGTCCAAGGGATACAATAAACCTGCACTGGTGCATCGGAAGCTAATACTGGTCTCCCAGGAGCCGCTCAAAGCACAAACTCTTAGAAGATTCACTCTTCTTGTACTTCAGTCGGCATTGTGCCTTTTGTATTCAGTCCCGATACAATTTCTATGTTTCATGGCCAATGTGAAGGTCCAAGCGTTGCAGTAAACCTGCACTGGTGCATCGGAAGCTAATACTGGTCTCCTAGGAGCCGCTCAAAGCACAAACTCTTAGAAGATTCACTCTTCTTGTACTTCAGTCGGCATTGTGCCTTTTGTATTTAATCCCGATGCAATTTCTGTGTTTCATGCTCAATGTGAAGGTCCAAGGGATACAGAAAACCTGCACTGGTGCATCGGAATCTAATACTGGTCTCCCAGGAGCCGCTCAATGCACAAACTCATGGAAGATTCGCTCTTCTTGTACTTCAGTCGGCATTGTGCATTTTGTATTTAATCCCGATGCAATTTCTGTGTTTCATGGTCAATGTGAAGGTCCAAGGGATACAATAAACCTGCACTGGTGCATCGGAAGCTAATACTGGTCTCCCAGGAGCCGCTCAAAGCACAAACTCTTAGAAGATTCACTCTTCTTGTACTTCAGTCGGCATTGTGCCTTTTGTATTTAATCCCGATGCAATTTCTGTGTTTCATGGTCAATGTGAAGGTCCAAGGGATACAGTAAACCTGCACTGGTGCATCGGAATCTAATACTGGTCTCCCAGGAGCCGCTCAAAGCACAAACTCTTAGACGATTCACTCTTCTTGTGCTAAAGTCGGCATTTTGCCTTTTGTATTCAATCCCGATAAAATCTCTGTGTTTCATGGTCAATGTGAAGGTCCAAGGGTAGCAGTAAACCTGCACTGGTGCATCGGAAGCTAATACTGGTCTCCCAGGAGCCGCTCAAAGCACAAACTCTTAGAAAATTCACTCTTCTTTTACTTAAGTCGGCATTGTGCCTATGGTTTTTAATCCCGATGCAATTTCTGTGTTTCATCGTCAATGTGAAGGTCCAAGGGACAAAATAAATCTGCACTGGTGCATCGGACGCTAATACTGGTCTCCCAGGAGCCGCTCAAACACAAACTCTTAGAAAATTCACTCCTCTTGTACTTAAGTCGGCATTGTGCCTATTGTATTTAATCCCGATGCATTTTCTGTGTTTCATGGTCAATGTGAAGGTCCAAGTGGATACAATAAACCTGCACTGGTGCATCGAAAGCTAATACTGGTGGTCCGAGGAGCAGCTCAAAACACAAACTCTTAGAAGATTCACTCTTCTTGTACTTCAGTCGGCATTGTGCCTTTTGTATTTAATCCCGATGCAATTTCTGTGTTTCATGGTCAATGTGAAGGTCCAAGGGATACAATAAACCTGCACTGGTGCATCGGAAGCTAATACCGGTCTCTCAGGAGCCGCTCAAAGGACAAACTCTTAGAAGATTCACTCTTCTTGTACTTAAATCGAATTTGTGCCTTTTGTATTTATTCCCGATGCATTTTCTGTGTTTCATGGTCAATGTGAAGGTAGAAGGGATACAATAAACCTGCACTGGTGCATCGGAAGCTAATACTGGTCTCCCAGGAGCCGCTTAAAGCACAAACTCTTAAAAGATTCACTCTTCTTGTACTTAAGTCGGCATTGTGCCTTTTGTATTTAATCCCGATGCAATTTCTGTGTTTCATCGACAATGTGAAGGTCCAAGGGATACAATAAACCTGCACTGGTGCATCGGAAGCTAATACTGGTCTCCAAGGAAACGCACAAAGCACAAACTCTTAGAAAATTCACTCTTCTTGTACTTAAGTCGGCACTGTGCATTTTGTATTTAATCCCGATGAAGTTTATGTGTTTCATGGTCAATGTGAAGGTCCAAGTGATACAATAAACCTGCACTGGTGCATCGGAAGCTAATACTGGTCTCCCAGGAGCCGCTCAAAGCACAAACTCTTAGAAGATTCACTCTCCTTGTACTTCAGTCGGCATTGTGCCTTTTGTATTTAATCCCGATGCAACTTCTGTGTTTCATGGTCAATGTGAAGGTCCAAGGTATTCAGTAAACCTGCACTGGTGCATCGGAATCTACTACTGGTCTCCCAGGAGGCGCTAAAAACACAAACTCTTAGAAGATTCACTCTTCTTGTACTTCAGTCGGCATTGTGCCTTTTGTAATTAATCCCGATTCAATTTCTGTGTTTCATTTTCAATGTGAAGGTCCAAGGGATACAATAAACCTGCACTGGTGCATCGGAAGCTAATACTGGTCTCCCAGGAGCCGCTCAAAGCACAAACTCTTAGAAGATTCACTCTTCTTGTACTTCAGTCGGCATTGTGCCTTTTGTATTCAGTCCCGATACAATTTCTATGTTTCATGGCCAATGTGAAGGTCCAAGCGTTGCAGTAAACCTGCACTGGTGCATGGGAAGCTAATACTGGTCTCCCAGGAGCCGCTCAAAGCACAAACTCTTAGAAGATTCACTCTTCTTGTACTTCAGTCGGCATTGTGCCTTTTGTATTTAATCCCGATGCAATTTCTGTGATTCATGGTCAATGTGAAGGTCCAAGGGACACAATAAACCTGCACTGGTGTTTCGGAAGCTAATACTGGTCTCCCAGGAGCCGCTCAAAGCACAAACTCTTAGAATATTCACTCTTCTTGTACTTCAGTCGGCATTGTGCCTTTTGTATTTAATCCCGATGCAATTTCTGTGTTTCATGGTCAACGTGAAGGTCCAAGGGATACAGTAAACCTGCACTGGTGCGTCGGAATCTAATACTGGTCTCCCAGGAGCCGCAAAAAGCACAAACTCTTAGAAGATTCACTCTTCTTGTACTTCAGTCGGCATTGTGCCTTTTGTATTTAATCCCGATGCAATTTCTGTGTTTCATGGTCAATGTGAAGGTCCAAAGGATACAATTAACCTGCACTGGTGCTTCGGAAGCTAATAGTGGTCTCCCAGAAGCCGGTCAAAGCACAAACACTTAGAAGATTCACTCTTCTTGTACTTAAGTCGGCACTGTGCCTTTTGTATTCAATCCCGATACAATTTCTGGGTTTCATGGTCAATGTGAAGGTCCAAGGGTTGCAGTGAACCTGAACTGGTGCATCGGAAGCTAATACTGGTCTCCCAGGAGCCGCTCAAAGCACAAACTATTAGAAGATTCACTCTTCTTGTACTTAAGTCGGCATTGTGCCTTTTGTATTTAATCCCGATGCAATTTCTGTGTTTCATGCTCAATGTGAAGGTCCAAGGGATACAGTAAACCTGCACTGGTGCATCGGAATCTAATACTGGTCTCCCAGGAGCCGCTCAATGCACAAACTCATGGAAGATTCGCTCTTCTTGTACTTCAGTCGGCATTGTGCCTTTTGTATTTCATCCCGATGCAATTTCTGTGTTTCATGGTCAATGTGAAGGCCCAAGGGATACAATGTACCTGCACTGGTGCATCGGAAGCTAATACTGGTCTCCCAGGAGCCGCTCAAAGCACAAACTCTTAGAAGATTCACTCTTCTTGTACTTCAGTCGGCATTGTGCATTTTGTATTTATTCCCGATGCATTTTCTGTGTTTCATGGTCAATGTGAAGGTAGAAGGGATACAATAAACCTGCACTGGTGCATCGGAAGCTAATACTGGTCTCCCAGGAGCCGCTCAAAGCACAATCTCTTAAAAGATTCACTCTTCTTGTACTTAAGTCGGCATTGTGCCTTTTGTATTTAATCCCGATGCAATTTCTGTGTTTCATCGTCAATGTGAAGGTCCAAGGGATACAATAAACCTGCACTGGTGCATCGGAAGCTAATACTGGTCTCCAAGGAAACGCTCAAAGCACAAACTCTTAGAAAATTCACTCTTCTTGTACTTAAGTCGGCACTGTGCCTTTTGTATTTAATCCCGATGAAATTTATGTGTTTCATGGTCAATGTGAAGGTCCAAGGGATACAATAAACCTGCACTGGTGCATCGGAAGCTAATACTGGTCTCCCAGGAGCCGCTCAAAGCACAAACTCTTAGAAGATTCACTCTTCTTGTACTTCAGTCGGCATTGTGCCTTTTGTATTTAATCCCGATGCAACTTCTGTGTTTCATGGTCAATGTGAAGGTCCAAGGTATTCAGTAAACCTGCACTGGTGCATCGGAATCTAATACTGATCTCCCAGGAGACGCTAAAAACACAAACTCTTAGAAGATTCACTCTTCTTGTACTTCAGTCGGCATTGTGTCTTTTGTAATTAATCCCGATTCAATTTCTGTGTTTCATTTTCAATGTGAAGGTCCAAGGGATACAATAAACCTGCACTGGTGCATCGGAAGCTAATACTGGTCTCCCAGGAGCCGCTCAAAGCACAAACTCTTAGAAGATTCACTCTTCTTGTACTTCAGTCGGCATTGTGCCTTTTGTATTCAGTCCCGATACAATTTCTATGTTTCATGGCCAATGTGAAGGTCCAAGCGTTGCAGTAAACCTGCACTGGTGAATCGGAAGCTAATACTGGTCTCCCAGGAGCCGCTCAAAGCACAAACTCTTAGAAGATTCACTCTTCTTGTACTTCAGTCGGCATTGTGCCTTTTGTATTTAATCCCGATGCAATTTCTGTGATTCATGGTCAATGTGAAGGTCCAAGGGACACAATAAACCTGCACTGGTGTTTCGGAAGCTAATACTGGTCTCCCAGGAGCCGCTCAAAGCACAAACTCTTAGAATATTCACTCTTCTTGTACTTCAGTCGGCATTGTGCCTTTTGTATTTAATCCCGATGCAATTTCTGTGTTTCATGGTCAACGTGAAGGTCCAAGGGATACAGTAAACCTGCACTGGTGCATCGGAATCTAATACTGGTCTCCCAGGAGCCGCAAAAAGCACAAACTCTTAGAAGATTCACTCTTCTTGTACTTCAGTCGGCATTGTGCCTTTTGTATTTAATCCCGATGCAATTTCTGTGTTTCATGGTCAATGTGAAGGTCCAAAGGATACAATTAACCTGCACTGGTGCTTCGGAAGCTAATAGTGGTCTCCCAGGAGCCGCTCAAAGCACAAACACTTAGAAGATTCACTCTTCTTGTACTTAAGTCGGCATTGTGCCTTTTGTATTCAATCCCGATACAATTTCTGGGTTTCATGGTCAATGTGAAGGTCCAAGGGTTGCAGTGAACCTGAACTGGTGCATCGGAAGCTAATACTGGTCTCCCAGGAGCCGCTCAAAGCACAAACTATTAGAAGATTCACTCTTCTTGTACTTAAGTCGGCATTGTGCCTTTTGTATTTAATCCCGATGCAATTTCTGTGTTTCATGCTCAATGTGAAGGTCCAAGGGATACAGTAAACCTGCACTGGTGCATCGGAATCTAATACTGGTCTCCCAGGAGCCGCTCAATGCACAAACTCATGGAAGATTCGCTCTTCTTGTACTTCAGTCGGCATTATGCATTTTGTATTTAATCCCGATGCAATTTCTGTGTTTCATGGTCAATGTGAAGGTCGAAGGTATACAATAAACCTGCACTGGTGCATCGGAAGCTAATACTGGTCTCCCAGGAGCCGCTCAAAGCACAAACTCTTAGAAGATTCACTCTTCTTGTACTTCAGTCGGCATTGTGCCTTTTGTATTTAATCCCGATGCAATTTCTGTGTTTCATGGTCAATGTGAAGGTCCAAGGGATACAGTAAACCTGCACTGGTGCATCGGAATCTAATACTGGTCTCCCAGGAGCCGCTCAAAGCACAAACTCTTAGACGATTCACTCTTCTTGTGCTCAAGTCGGCATTTTGCCTTTTGTATTCAATCCCGATAAAATTTCTGTGTTTCATGGTCAATGTGAAGGTCCATAGGATACAATTAACCTGCACTGGTGCTTCGGAAGCTAATAGTGGTCTCCCAGAAGCCGCTCAAAGCACAAACACTTAGAAGATTCACTCTTCCTGTACTTAAGTCGGCATTGTGCCTTTTGTATTCAATCCCGATACAATTTCTGGGTTTCATGGTCAATGTGAAGGTCCAAGGGTTGCAGTGAACCTGAACTGGTGCATCGGAAGCTAATACTGGTCTCCCAGGAGCCGCTCAAAGCACAAACTATTAGAAGATTCACTCTTCTTGTACTTAAGTCGGCATTGTGCCTTTTGTATTTAATCCCGATGCAATTTCTGTGTTTCATGCTCAATGTGAAGGTCCAAGGGATACAGTAAACCTGCACTGGTGCATCGGAATCTAATACTGGTCTCCCAGGAGCCGCTCAATGCACAAACTCATGGAAGATTCGCTCTTCTTGTACTTCAGTCTGCATTGTGCCTTTTGTATTTAATCCCGATGCAATTTCTGTGTTTCATGGTCAATGTGAAGGCCCAAGGGATACAATGTACCTGCACTGGTGCATCGGAAGCTAATACTGGTCTCCCAGGAGCCGCTCAAAGCACAAACTCTTAGAAGATTCACTCTTCTTGTACTTCAGTCGGCATTGTGCATTTTGTATTTATTCCCGATGCATTTTCTGTGTTTCATGGTCAATGTGAAGGTAGAAGGGATACAATAAACCTGCACTGGTGCATCGGAAGCTAATACTGGTCTCCCAGGAGCCGCTCAAAGCACAAACTCTTAAAAGATTCACTCTTCTTGTACTTAAGTCGGCATTGTGCCTTTTGTATTTAATCCCGATGCAATTTCTGTGTTTCATCGTCAATGTGAAGGTCCAAGGGATACAATAAACCTGCACTGGTGCATCGGAAGCTAATACTGGTCTCCAAGGAAACGCTCAAAGCACAAACTCTTAGAAAATTCACTCTTCTTGTACTTAAGTCGGCACTGTGCCTTTTGTATTTAATCCCGATGAAATTTATGTGTTTCATGGTCAATGTGATGGTCCAAGTGATACAATAAACCTGCACTGGTGCATCGGAAGCTAATACTGGTCTCCCAGGAGCCGCTCAAAGCACAAACTCTTAGAAGATTCACTCTTCTTGTACTTCAGTCGGCATTGTGCCTTTTGTATTTAATCCCGATGCAACTTCTGTGTTTCATGGTCAATGTGAAGGTCCAAGGTATTCAGTAAACCTGCACTGGTGCATCGGAATCTAATACTGGTCTCCCAGGAGGCGCTAAAAACACAAACTCTTAGAAGATTCACTCTTCTTGTACTTCAGTCGGCATTGTGCATTTTGTAATTAATCCCGATTCAATTTCTGTGTTTCATTTTCAATGTGAAGGTCCAAGGGATACAATAAACCTGCACTGGTGCATCGGAAGCTAATACTGGTCTCCCAGGAGACGCTCAAAGCACAAATTCTTAGAAGATTCACTCTTCTTGTACTTCAGTCGGCATTGTGCCTTTTGTATTTAATCCCGATGCAATTTCTGTGATTCATGGTCAATGTGAAGGTCCAAGGGACACAATAAACCTGCACTGGTGTTTCGGAAGCTAATACTGGTCTCCCAGGAGCCGCTCAAAGCACAAACTCTTAGAATATTCACTCTTCTTGTACTTCAGTCGGCATTGTGCCTTTTGTATTTAATCCCGATGCAATTTCTGTGTTTCATGGTCAATGTGAAGGCCCAAGGGATACAATGTACCTGCACTGGTGCATCGGAAGCTAATACTGGTCTCCCAGGAGCCGCTCAAAGCACAAACTCTTAGAAGATTCACTCTTCTTGTACTTCAGTCGGCATTGTGCATTTTGTATTTATTCCCGATGCATTTTCTGTGTTTCATGGTCAATGTGAAGGTAGAAGGGATACAATAAACCTGCACTGGTGCATCGGAAGCTAATACTGGTCTCCCAGGAGCCGCTCAAAGCACAAACTCTTAAAAGATTCACTCTTCTTGTACTTAAGTCGGCATTGTGCCTTTTGTATTTAATCCCGATGCAATTTCTGTGATTCATGGTCAATGTGAAGGTCCAAGGGACACAATAAACCTGCACTGGTGTTTCGGAAGCTAATACTGGTCTCCCAGGAGCCGCTCAAAGCACAAACTCTTAGAATATTCACTCTTCTTGTACTTCAGTCGGCATTGTGCCTTTTGTATTTAATCCCGATGCAATTTCTGTGTTTCATGGTCAATGTGAAGGCCCAAGGGATACAATGTACCTGCACTGGTGCATCGGAAGCTAATACTGGTCTCCCAGGAGCCGCTCAAAGCACAAACTCTTAGAAAATTCACTCTTCTTGTACTTAAGTCGGCATTGTGCCTATTGTTTTTAATCGCGATGCAATTTCTGTGTTTCATCGTCAATGTGAAGGTCCAAGGGACACAATAAATCTGCACTGGTGCATCGGACGCTAATACTGGTCTCCCAGGAGCCGCTCAAAGCACAAACTCTTAGAAAATTCACTCTTCTTGTACTTAAGTCGGCATTGTGCCTATTGTATTTAATCCCGATGCATTTTCTGTGTTTCATCGTCAATGTGAAGGTCCAAGTGGATACAATAAACCTGCACTGGTGCATCGAAAGCTAATACTGGTGGTCCCAGGAGCAGCTCAAAACACAAACTCTTAGAAGATTCACTCTTCTTGTACTTCAGTCGGCATTGTGCCTTTTGTATTTAATCCCGATGCAATTTCTGTGTTTCATGGTCAATGTGAAGGTCCAAGGGATACAATAAACCTGCACTGGTGCATCGGAAGCTAATACCGGTCTCTCAGGAGCCGCTCAAAGGACAAACTCTTAGAAGATTCACTCTCCTTTACCTTTAATCGAATTTGTGCCTTTTGTATTCAATCCCGATACAATTTCTGTGTTTCATGGTCAATGTGAAGGTCCGAAGGATACAGTAAACCTGGACTGGTGCATCGGAAGCTAATACTGGTCTCCCAGGACCCGCTCAAAGCACAAACTCTTAGAAGATTCACTCTTCTTGTACTTCAGTCGGCATTGTGCTTTTTGTATTTAATCGCGATGCAATTTCTGTGTTTCATGGTCAATGTGAAGGTCCAAGGGATACAATGTACCTGCACTGGTGCATCGGAAGCTAATACTGGTCTCCCAGGAACCGCTCAAAGCACAAACTCTTAAAAGATTCACTCTTCTTGTACTTAAGTCGGCATTGTGCCTTTTGTATTTAATCCCGATGCAATTTCTGTGTTTCATCGTCAATGTGAAGGTCCAAGGGATACAATAAACCACCACTGGTGCATCGGAAGCTAGTACTGGTCACCCATGAGCCGCTCAAAGCACAAACTCTTAGAACATTCACTCTTCTTGCACTTCAGTCGGCATTGTGCATTTTGTATTTAATCCCGATGCAATTTCTGTGATTCATGGTCAATGTGAATGTCCAAGGGATACAGTTAACCTGCACTGGTGCATCGGAAGCTAATTTTGGTCTCCCAGGAGCCGCTCAAAGCACAAACTCTTAGAAGATTCACTCTTCTTGTACTTCAGTCGGCATTGTGCCTTTTGTATTCAATCCCGATGCAATTTCTGTGTTTCATGGTCAATGTGAAGGTCCGAGGGATACAGTAAACCTGCACTGGTGCATCGGAAGCTAATACTGGTCTCCCAGGAGCCGCTCAAAGCACAAACTCTTAGAAGATTCACTCTTCTTGTACTTCAGTCGGCATTGAGCCTTTTGTATTTAATCCCGATGCAATTTCTGTGTTTCATGGTCAATGTGTAGGTCCAAGGGATACAATAAATCTGTACTGGTGAATCGGAAGCTAATACTGGTCTCCCAGGAGCCGCTCAAAGCACAAACTCTTAGAAAATTCACTCTTCTTGTACTTAAGTCTGCATTGTGCATTTTGTATTTAGCCCGATGCAATTTCTGTGTTTCATGGTCAATGTGAAGGTGCAAGGGATACAATAAACCTGCACTGGTGCATCGGAAGCTAATACTGGTCTCCCAGGAGCCGCTCAAAGCATAAACTCTTAGAAGATTCACTCTTCTTGTACTTCAGTCGGCATTGTGCCTTTTGTATTTAATCCCGATGCAATTTCTGTGTTTCATGGTCAATTTGAAGGTCCGAAGGATACAGTAAACCTGGACTGGTGCATCGGAAGCAAATCCTGGTCTCCCAGAACCCGCTCAAAGCACAAACTCTTAGAAGATTAACTCTTCTTGTACTTCAGTCGGCATTGAGCCTTTTGTTCTTAATCCCGATGCAATTTCTATGTTTCATCGTCAATGTGAAGGTCCAAGGGATACAATAAACCTGCACTGGTGCATCGGAAGCTAATACTGGTCTCCAAGGAACCGCTCAAAGCACAAACTCTTAGAAAATTCACTCTTCTTGTACTTAAGTCGGCACTGTGCCTTTTGTATTTAATCCCGATGAAATTTATGTGTTTCATTTTCAATGTGAAGGTCCAAGTGATACAATAAACCTGCACTGGTGCATCGGAAGCTCATACTGGTCTCCCGGGAGCCGCTCAAAGCACAAACTCTTAGAAGATTCAATCTTCTTGTACTTCAGTCGGCATTGTGCCTTTTGTATTTAATCCCGATGCAACTTCTGTGTTTCATGGTCAATGTGAAGGTCCAAGGTATTCAGTAAACCTGCACTGGTGCATCGGAATCTAATACTGGTCTCCCAGGAGGCGCTAAAAACACAAACTCTTAGAAGATTCACTCTTCTTGTACTTCAGTCGGCATTGTGCCTTTTGTAATTAATCCCGATTCAATTTCTGTGTTTCATGGTCAATGTGAAGGTCCAAGGGATACAATAAACCTGCACTGGTGCATCGGAAGCTAATACTGGTCTCCCAGGAGCCGATCAAAGCACAAACTCTTAGAAGATTCACTCTTCTTGTACTTCAGTCGGCATTGTGCCTTTTGTATTCAGTCCCGATACAATTTCTATGTTTCATGGTCAATGTTAAGGTCCACGCGTTGCAGTAAACCTGCACTGGTGCATCGGAAGCTAATACTGGTCTCCCAGGAGCCGCTCAAAGCACAAACTCTTAGAAGATTCACTCTTCTTGTACTTCAGTCGGCATTGTGCCTTTTGTATTTAATCCCGACGCAATTTCTGTGTTTCATGGTCAATGTGAAGGTCCAAGGGATACAATAAACCTGCACTGGTGCATCGGAAGCTAATACTGGTCTCCCAGGAGCCGCTCATGGCACAAACTCTTAGAAACTTCACTCTTCTTGTACTTCAGTCGGCATTGTGCATTTTGTATTTATTCCCGATGCAATTTCTGTGTTTCATGGTCAATGTGAAGGTACAAGGGATACAATAAACCTGCACTGGTGCATCGAAAGCTAATACTGGACTCCCAGGAGCCGCTCAAAGCACAAGCTCTTAGAAGATTCACTCTTCTTGTACTTATGTCGGCATTGTGCCTTTTGTATTTAATCCCGATGCAATTTCTGTGTTTCATCGTCAATGTGAAGGTCAAGGGATACAATAAACCTGCACTGGTGCATCGGAAGCTAATACCGGTCTCTCAGGAGCCGCTCAAAGGACAAACTCTTAGAAGATTCACTCTCCTTTACCTTTAATCGAATTTGTGCCTTTTGTATTCAATCCCGATACAATTTCTGTGTTTCATGGTCAATGTGAAGGTCCGAAGGATGCAGTAAACCTGGACTGGTGCATCGGAAGCTAATACTGGTCTCCCAGGACCCGCTCAAAGCACAAACTCTTAGAAGATTCACTCTTCTTGTACTTCAGTCGGCATTGTGCTTTTTGTATTTAATCCCGATGCAATTTCTGTGTTTCATGGTCAATGTGAAGGTCCAAGGGATACAATAAACCACCACTGGTGCATCGGAAGCTAGTACTGGTCACCCATGAGCCGCTCAAAGCACAAACTCTTAGAACATTCACTCTTCTTGCACTTCAGTCGGCATTGTGCATTTTGTATTTAATCCCGATGCAATTTCTGTGATTCATGGTCAATGTGAATGTCCAAGGGATACAGTTAACCTGCACTGGTGCATCGGAAGCTAATTTTGGTCTCCCAGGAGCCGCTCAAAGCACAAACTCTTAGAAGATTCACTCTTCTTGTACTTCAGTCGGCATTGTGCCTTTTGTATTCAATCCCGATGCAATTTCTGTGTTTCATGGTCAATGTGAAGGTCCGAGGGATACAGTAAACCTGCACTGGTGCATCGGAAGCTAATACTGGTCTCCCAGGAGCCGCTCAAAGCACAAACTCTTAGAAGATTCACTCTTCTTGTACTTCAGTCGGCATTGAGCCTTTTGTATTTAATCCCGATGCAATTTCTGTGTTTCATGGTCAATGTATAGGTCCAAGGGATACAATAAATCTGTACTGGTGAATCGGAAGCTAATACTGGTCTCCCAGGAGCCGCTCAAAGCACAAACTCTTAGAAAATTCACTCTTCTTGTACTTAAGTCTGCATTGTGCATTTTGTATTTAGCCCGATGCAATTTCTGTGTTTCATGGTCAATGTGAAGGTGCAAGGGATACAATAAACCTGCACTGGTGCATCGGAAGCTAATACTGGTCTCCCAGGAGCCGCTCAAAGCATAAACTCTTAGAAGATTCACTCTTCTTGTACTTCAGTCGGCATTGTGCCTTTTGTATTTAATCCCGATGCAATTTCTGTGTTTCATGGTCAATTTGAAGGTCCGAAGGATACAGTAAACCTGGACTGGTGCATCGGAAGCAAATCCTGGTCTCCCAGAACCCGCTCAAAGCACAAACTCTTAGAAGATTAACTCTTCTTGTACTTCAGTCGGCATTGAGCCTTTTGTTCTTAATCCCGATGCAATTTCTGTGTTTCATCGTCAATGTGAAGGTCCAAGGGATACAATAAACCTGCACTGGTGCATCGGAAGCTAATACTGGTCTCCAAGGAACCGCTCAAAGCACAAACTCTTAGAAAATTCACTCTTCTTGTACTTAAGTCGGCACTGTGCCTTTTGTATTTAATCCCGATGAAATTTATGTGTTTCATTTTCAATGTGAAGGTCCAAGTGATACAATAAACCTGCACTGGTGCATCGGAAGCTAATACTGGTCTCCCGGGAGCCGCTCAAAGCACAAACTCTTAGAAGATTCAATCTTCTTGTACTTCAGTCGGCATTGTGCCTTTTGTATTTAATCCCGATGCAACTTCTGTGTTTCATGGTCAATGTGAAGGTCCAAGGTATTCAGTAAACCTGCACTGGTGCATCGGAATCTAATACTGGTCTCCCAGGAGGCGCTAAAAACACAAACTCTTAGAAGATTCACTCTTCTTGTACTTCAGTCGGCATTGTGCCTTTTGTAATTAATCCCGATTCAATTTCTGTGTTTCATGGTCAATGTGAAGGTCCAAGGGATACAATAAACCTGCACTGGTGCATCGGAAGCTAATACTGGTCTCCCAGGAGCCGATCAAAGCACAAACTCTTAGAAGATTCACTCTTCTTGTACTTCAGTCGGCATTGTGCCTTTTGTATTCAGTCCCGATACAATTTCTATGTTTCATGGTCAATGTGAAGGTCCACGCGTTGCAGTAAACCTGCACTGGTGCATCGGAAGCTAATACTGGTCTCCCAGGAGCCGCTCAAAGCACAAACTCTTAGAAGATTCACTCTTCTTGTACTTCAGTCGGCATTGTGCCTTTTGTATTTAATCCCGATGCAATTTCTGTGTTTCATGGTCAATGTGAAGGTCCAAGGGATACAATAAACCAGCACTGGTGCATCGGTAGCTAATACTGGTCTCCCAGGAGCCGCTCAAAGCACAAACTCTTAGAAGATTCACTCTTTTTGTACTTCAGTCGGCACTGTGCCTTTTGTATTTAATCCCGATGCAATTTCTGTGTTTCATGGTCAATGTGAAGGTCCAAGGGATACAATAAACCTGCACTGGCGCATCGGAAGCTAATACTGGTCTCCCGGGAGCCGCTCAAAGCACAAACTCTTAGAAGATTCAATCTTCTTGTACTTCAGTCGGCATTGTGCCTTTTGTATTTAATCCCGATGCAACTTCTGTGTTTCATGGTCAATGTGAAGGTCCAAGGTATTCAGTAAACCTGCACTGGTGCATCGGAATCTAATACTGGTCTCCCAGGAGGCGCTAAAAACACAAACTCTTAGAAGATTCACTCTTCTTGTACTTCAGTCGGCATTGTGCCTTTTGTAATTAATCCCGATTCAATTTCTGTGTTTCATGGTCAATGTGAAGGTCCAAGGGATACAATAAACCTGCACTGGTGCATCGGAAGCTAATACTGGTCTCCCAGGAGCCGATCAAAGCACAAACTCTTAGAAGATTCACTCTTCTTGTACTTCAGTCGGCATTGTGCCTTTTGTATTCAGTCCCGATACAATTTCTATGTTTCATGGTCAATGTTAAGGTCCACGCGTTGCAGTAAACCTGCACTGGTGCATCGGAAGCTAATACTGGTCTCCCAGGAGCCGCTCAAAGCACAAACTCTTAGAAGATTCACTCTTCTTGTACTTCAGTCGGCATTGTGCCTTTTGTATTTAATCCCGACGCAATTTCTGTGTTTCATGGTCAATGTGAAGGTCCAAGGGATACAATAAACCTGCACTGGTGCATCGGAAGCTAATACTGGTCTCCCAGGAGCCGCTCATGGCACAAACTCTTAGAAACTTCACTCTTCTTGTACTTCAGTCGGCATTGTGCATTTTGTATTTATTCCCGATGCAATTTCTGTGTTTCATGGTCAATGTGAAGGTACAAGGGATACAATAAACCTGCACTGGTGCATCGAAAGCTAATACTGGACTCCCAGGAGCCGCTCAAAGCACAAGCTCTTAGAAAATTCACTCTTCTTGTACTTATGTCGGCATTGTGCCTTTTGTATTTAATCCCGATGCAATTTCTGTGTTTCATGGTCAATGTGAAGGTCCAAGGGATACAATAAACCACCACTGGTGCATCGGAAGCTAGTACTGGTCACCCATGAGCCGCTCAAAGCACAAACTCTTAGAAGATTCACTCTTCTTGTACTTCAGTCGGCATTGTGCCTTTTGTATTCAATCCCGATGCAATTTCTGTGTTTCATGGTCAATGTGAAGGTCCGAGGGATACAGTAAACCTGCACTGGTGCATCGGAAGCTAATACTGGTCTCCCAGGAGCCGCTCAAAGCACAAACTCTTAGAAGATTCACTCTTCTTGTACTTCAGTCGGCATTGAGCCTTTTGTATTTAATCCCGATGCAATTTCTGTGTTTCATGGTCAATGTATAGGTCCAAGGGATACAATAAATCTGTACTGGTGAATCGGAAGCTAATACTGGTCTCCCAGGAGCCGCTCAAAGCACAAACTCTTAGAAAATTCACTCTTCTTGTACTTAAGTCTGCATTGTGCATTTTGTATTTAGCCCGATGCAATTTCTGTGTTTCATGGTCAATGTGAAGGTGCAAGGGATACAATAAACCTGCACTGGTGCATCGGAAGCTAATACTGGTCTCCCAGGAGCCGCTCAAAGCATAAACTCTTAGAAGATTCACTCTTCTTGTACTTCAGTCGGCATTGTGCCTTTTGTATTTAATCCCGATGCAATTTCTGTGTTTCATGGTCAATTTGAAGGTCCGAAGGATACAGTAAACCTGGACTGGTGCATCGGAAGCAAATCCTGGTCTCCCAGAACCCGCTCAAAGCACAAACTCTTAGAAGATTAACTCTTCTTGTACTTCAGTCGGCATTGAGCCTTTTGTTCTTAATCCCGATGCAATTTCTGTGTTTCATCGTCAATGTGAAGGTCCAAGGGATACAATAAACCTGCACTGGTGCATCGGAAGCTAATACTGGTCTCCAAGGAACCGCTCAAAGCACAAACTCTTAGAAAATTCACTCTTCTTGTACTTAAGTCGGCACTGTGCCTTTTGTATTTAATCCCGATGAAATTTATGTGTTTCATTTTCAATGTGAAGGTCCAAGTGATACAATAAACCTGCACTGGTGCATCGGAAGCTAATACTGGTCTCCCGGGAGCCGCTCAAAGCACAAACTCTTAGAAGATTCAATCTTCTTGTACTTCAGTCGGCATTGTGCCTTTTGTATTTAATCCCGATGCAACTTCTGTGTTTCATGGTCAATGTGAAGGTCCAAGGTATTCAGTAAACCTGCACTGGTGCATCGGAATCTAATACTGGTCTCCCAGGAGGCGCTAAAAACACAAACTCTTAGAAGATTCACTCTTCTTGTACTTCAGTCGGCATTGTGCCTTTTGTAATTAATCCCGATTCAATTTCTGTGTTTCATGGTCAATGTGAAGGTCCAAGGGATACAATAAACCTGCACTGGTGCATCGGAAGCTAATACTGGTCTCCCAGGAGCCGATCAAAGCACAAACTCTTAGAAGATTCACTCTTCTTGTACTTCAGTCGGCATTGTGCCTTTTGTATTCAGTCCCGATACAATTTCTATGTTTCATGGTCAATGTGAAGGTCCACGCGTTGCAGTAAACCTGCACTGGTGCATCGGAAGCTAATACTGGTCTCCCAGGAGCCGCTCAAAGCACAAACTCTTAGAAGATTCACTCTTCTTGTACTTCAGTCGGCATTGTGCCTTTTGTATTTAATCCCGATGCAATTTCTGTGTTTCATGGTCAATGTGAAGGTCCAAGGGATACAATAAACCAGCACTGGTGCATCGGTAGCTAATACTGGTCTCCCAGGAGCCGCTCAAAGCACAAACTCTTAGAAGATTCACTCTTTTTGTACTTCAGTCGGCACTGTGCCTTTTGTATTTAATCCCGATGCAATTTCTGTGTTTCATGGTCAATGTGAAGGTCCAAGGGATACAATAAACCTGCACTGGCGCATCGGAAGCTAATACTGGTCTCCCAGGAGCCGCTCAAAGCACAAACTCTTAGAAGATTAACTCTTCTTGTACTTCAGTCGGCATTGTGCCTTTTGTATTT